>NW_028263392.1:0-309166 GCF_051168715.1 Poecilia mexicana | reverse complement strand
CTAAATGAGAACGCAAAAGCAAACAACTTAAACAGTTTCTTTTTACGGTTTGTAACTGATGATTCTAAAGAGTGTTGGAAAATATTAGAAGAATGTAAATTGTGGAGCTGAGAGCAGAATTGTAATTGATTTACAGTCAGTGCTTAGCAGGGGCGCAGTATAGGGGGGAAAAGTGATGACAAATCTAGGGGCCCTGACCAACAGGGGGCCCTCCACAATTTAATTATTTATTTTTTGTTCATAGAAAAAAAAATCAAGGCCCTGTCAATTACACAATTAATCATATTGTATTTTCAAAGATTGTTTTTAGCAGTAAAAATGTAATGTTCCCATTCCCAGATAAAAAAAACAACACATCCATGTTTGCCCTGAACCCCCTTATCTGCGTTCATTCCTGCTTGGAGCGCTTCAGAGTGATGCTATTAGCAGCAGACAGTGGAAGACATGAACGACTGTGGCAGTTACTATGATGCTAAGAAAAGTTATAAAATCAGGTTTTCAAACAAAAAGAGAGGGAGAGAGAGAAAAAGGCAAGCGTGTTAATTTATAACCCAATTTTTCTCTAAGAGAGGTGAGTAGTCTGAGATCATCAACCATTTAGCATAATTTGCTTAGCTACAAACTACTGTTTGCCTCCTTTTCACTAGCATTTAATTAATTAAGGAAAGAAATTACCAACACATTCATATATTTAACTTGTACCTTTACCACTTAACAGATGAGTCAGTCAGTAGCAGCTCTAATCCTCGTCCCTCCTGACCCGTCCTCTCCTATCCTGAGTGAAATTAAAGCTGCAGTATGTCACTTTTAAATAAATATCTTTTTCACATATTTTTTTTAAAACTGTCAGTATGTTGTGACAGTATGGTAGTAGCAGGTAATCTGTGAAAAATATATTTCCTCTGCCTCCTCCTAGTGCTAGAAACAACCAGTCAGTGACAGGAGAGTTTTAGTGCTGTCAGTCACAATCTCATGTGGTGCTGCTCATCCTTCCTCCCCCTCGATTTGTGTCGTGCTGCAGCTAGCATAGCACAGAGCTGTGCAGATTCAAACTGTGAATGCTCAGTTTAGTTAGCATTGCTAGCAGTGACGGCAGATAAACGGTCTCCCCCATTAGCACATTTAGTAGTGAGTGAATGAGGCTAATTGACAGGGATAAGAGCGTCCTACTAGTTCTGATTGGTTGTTTTGGTCAGAACGGTGCATTACTTTAACCAGTAATAGTAATTCAGGAAGGAGGTGGAGGAGATTGATTATTTTCACAGATTATCTGTCTCATAACAAATGGCTACGACATCATGACAGCTTTAACAAATATGGAGAAAACATATTTTTTATTAAAGTTATGTACTGCAGCTTGAATAAAATGCAACTACATACCATTTTTGAGAAGTCTGGATTGCTTTATGTGTATTTGCACGTTGCCTTTGACTGTTGCTCTTGGGGAGAGACATTCAGTATCTAAAACTAATAGAAAAAATTAAGCAACCTACTTGCATACTTGAGGTGGACTGTTGGATGTTAAGTTCATGAGTAGTAAATTGTGCTAATTATCAGTATTGAACCAAAGAAAGCAAGGCAGATGCAAGCCTTTAAAACTGTGACACTTTTTATGGGTCAAATAGACTCAAAAAATTGTAACGGCAGCTGCGGGCAGGTCGGGGGGAGGGGGCAAACATCTTTTTGTCAGGGGGCCCATGATTCCTGGCAGAGCCCCTGGTGCTTAGGGTCTTCAAGGGTTTAAACACACAAAAAGCAACTGGCCCAGACAATATGTCTGCTTTCCTTCTCAAGAACTTTGCAGAGGAACTTTCTCCAATTTTCAGATCTCTATAGACACTCATTTGTTACCAGATATTTGGAAGAAATCAATTGTCATTCCATTTCCAAAAATTTTTTGTCCTCAAATTGAGAATGACTATCTCCCAGTAGCTCTCACTTCTATTGTAATTCAATCATTTGAGAAACTCATGTTGGAGCTATTACAAGTGGAAGTGCGGCCATTTCTTGATCCCTTCCAATTTGCTTATGCTAAGGCTATTTTGACACTGTCACACCTCGCACTAAAGCATCTGGAGAACTCTGCAGCATATGCCAGACTTGTTTTTGTCGATTTTAGTTCAGCTTTCAATTCTATCCATGTAAACATTCTTCTCAGAAAATTGGTACAGTTGAAGGTTAATCCTTTTTTAACTAAGTGGTATTATTCTTTTCTCAGCAAGTAAAATGCAATTCAGTTTTCTCTGATTCTATGTTAAGTAGCACAGGGCCCCACCCCAAGGTTGCGTCAGTTCGCCTTACCTTTTTATTTTGTACACAAATGTGTCAGTTCTCTACCCAATCAGTATATAATAAAATTTTCAGATGATACTGTTATTCTGAGTCTCTGACAATCCCAAAATCATAAAGTTGCTGTAGATAAGTTTGTTTTATGGTGCGACTCTCATAAGTTACAGATAAACACCTCAAAAACTGCTCAGTTATTTCTGGATCCTAATCAATCAGTGACCGGAGTCCTATAGCCATACATGGCTGCCCCATCAAACAGGTTCCATCTTTTAAATATTTAGGTGTGCACATAGATGGCGATCTGAGTTGGTGCACACATGTGACAAATGTATGTGCAAAGGTTCACCAGCGTCTCTATTTTCTTAGACGACTTCGATTGTGTGGTGTTTCTAAAATGATAATGTAGATTTTTTTTTTTTTATGGGCCAACCGTTGAGTTTGTTCAGATATGGCATCACTGGATGGTTTGGAAATCTTACTGTTAAATTAAAAACTCAAATTCAAAGTCTGGTGAAAATGGCAAGTAAGATTATCAACACTCTGGATCTATCTTCTCCACAATAGATGTTTGAGCAGGCTACCATCAGGCAAGCTCAGAACATCTTGTCTGATGGGTCACATGTGCTCGCATCAGAATATGTTCTTATGAACTCTGGGAGAAGGTTCAGGGCCCCCCTGTGCAAATATAACCGTCTAAAACATTCATTTATACCACTCTCCATTAACCTGATAAATGGCAGACTAGCGGGGCCTGGACAGAGTAACAGGAGGTCCAGACAATGACCAAGAGTAGTATGTAGAGGATGTATTGGGGATGTACTGCCGATCTGACATTTGTGCTTTTATGTATTTATTTTTGTTTGTTTGTTTGTTTGTTTATGTATTTATTCATGGTTACTGTCCTTTTGGATGGGCTTTTATTGTTGTATTGCAGTTTTGTCCCTGCTTCCAAGATACATTTTTCTTATGGGAGACTAATAAAATTAACACTTGGTAACTTCTTTTGTTAGCCTCTGTCTAAGCTACGCCCTAAAAAGGCCGTTCCCTAGTGTGTCATATCCTTTGACCCTAGCTTTCATTTGCATTTCCTCACGTCATTTCCTTTAGCTTTAGCTTAGCAACTAGCTAAAAGAGATAGAAGGAAAACACAGAATTATTTATTCTCAACAAGATCCAGGTAGATGTTCATCAGTAAATGAAAGTGACATCCTCGTCTTACCTTGCTGCAGTAACAGTTCTGTTCAGATTGTTTCCAAAATTCACTTAATTGGATGTTTGATGGTTTTGGGTTGATTTCCTGTGTTTTCACCGCTTACATGCCTGAGTGAAGGTTATAAATTCCACCTCCCCTCTAATGGCGATACATCACTTTTCCAAACAAAGCTTTTCATTCCGGGCTGTTTGTGGGACGGTAAACTGCTCAGCACAGCACAAAGGGTAAAAAAAACAGGCTGTCTGAAAGCAGCCATATAAAATAAAGATCAATCAAAGCCACACACAGACGCAAACTTCACAGTACGTGTGACAAGGATGGAGCATGGAGTGTGTAGGATTTAATGGCTGCGCAGTGAAGAGGCACGCTGCTGACGCTTAGTCAATAAAAGCATCAAGTCGGAGGAATAAAATGAGCGAGGAGTATGAGACTCCATTTTTCGCCTCCTGTCACTCTTTCCAGACAACAATAATAAAGTGGAAACAAAAGACAAGAGAAAAGCAGCAAAGAAGGGAAGAACATAGAAAAAAAGACCAATAGAGGTTTTAAAGAAAGAAAAATCAAACAGCAATTTTTAGCAAAAGATTAATTTGAGTTTTCAGGTACAACCTTGGTTTATTAAAAAAAATATTAGTTTTTCTCAGTTACTTTAATTCATTTCTCAGCACAGAATTCAAATTCTCAAAACTTCTTATTCAGTCTTTAAGTCACCGTGTTGCTGGTGCTCATCAGTTTCTCATTTCTGTGAACAAGTTGCAAATGCTTTTGTGCATCCATATACAGTACTGTACTATTTTTTCTATTTTGTTTTTGCTTTTGTCTTGCTGATCAAAATGCATTATACAGGTCTCTTTTGAATAATCAACCTCCACAACATTTAAACATTTGTGAAAACACAGGTAGACAGGGCCAGTGTATAGGCATAATTGTATAATTTTTGCATCTAATTAAGAATATTTTGAAGCTTTCTCTGTCACATAACTTCCTGAGATCTATAAAAGTCAGTCTCCCAGCAACCAGCACAGCCAAGCCCTGTCTCAGTGTGCAGTGAATATGCATTGTGGACCTATACCAGGCAGCATTAATTGGTTGTTGCAGTAGCAGCATGACATGAGTATAATAGGCATGCCAACAGAAGCACTCCAACAAGCAGCCTGAACTGCTGCCAGGGTTATGTGGGTGTGATGAGCTTGAATCCTGAGCATGAGGCCTGTGTGGCCAAATTCTTATAGCCCAGCAGCGCTGAAGGCCCGGGTCCTCATGTCACACTGTTTCCCCCAAACAGACACAATTCAATGATCCAACAGAAGTTTCAGACACGTTCAGAACTTCACTCAAATTTTCCAATTGTGGGAAGAAGAGCCCACTTTGATTTTGACACCATTGAAAAATTTGTTCTGCCAAGACCAGGTGTAAATTTCCTCATGTTAGTTGTGACATGCCATTTGTCATAGGAAGCATTTCTTTTCATTGAGTTGACTTCTGTGGATATGTTATAAAGATTTCCACATTTTAAGGTGATACCATAAAACTTCTCCTACTTGATCCAAAAAACAACAGTCTTATTTTAGATTTTGTACATTTTAATGAACCAGTGTATTCATCTGTTACTTTAGTACATCAGTGATTTTTTTTGTTTGTTTTGTATTGTTTCTGCTGTAACCCAAACATTCTATAAATCAGTTGATGAAACTAGTGATTATGCTGATTCACACGTTTGATTTCTTCAGGCTTCCTGGACTGGGTTCCTAAAAAGATGCAGCGTGTTGGATGCATGGAACTGCTCAACACAGTCCAGAGGAGAGTCCAGCCCAAATTACATGTGTTTGGACACATCCATGAAGGTAAATGCCTCTGCTTTTTAAACCTCTTCTAGGAGGTCATGGAACGATACGTCATGTTTTCAATCAGTTGCATCCAAAAGGTCATTGCTGATGTATTTCCACTTTGGCATTGTGTTGGCACCAGGCCTCAACTGTTATTTCTCTGCTTACCACTGATAAATCATCCATTTCAGTAAAGTAATATTTCACTGCATGATATTAATAACTATAAGCTGTAAACTCCTCTGAAGAATCCCCCTAATTCTCCCTCCTTCTCTGGCCCTGAACCTGCCATGCACTCAAACTTGTCAGGAATAAGCTTATTGATTATTTTGGCTCATTTTGCTTCATCAGTTGCATGCTTCTTAGCCTTTCGTCTTGCAGCAGTTTGTCCATTGCCACACACTTCTCTCCAAATCCAGTCAGCCCAAACGACAAAATCCGTCAACGTAGAACTATGGTCAAAGCACAGGAGGGGGTGACCTGATGAGGGCTGAGAGATTTCATTGTGTTAGCCTGATGCCCATAAAGAAAATCAACCAATGGACCACTGCAGTCAATACAAGTGATTTTTGATTAAATTACGATTGGTTGGCCAAGTGGGCATTGCCAGACCACCGCTGACCAACACTAACCTGTACAGTATGCCACTGTACTTGGCTTCTGCTAGACCTCCTAATTGTTGGGATGGGTTTAGATTTCTACATGCTGCTTCTTCAAACTTGCTGTATTAGCAGTTCATGTTCATCTCAGCTCTGACATGGACTACATTATTGTATCTAATTATATCTGGTAACATAAAAGCATAGCGGTCTCACCGTTACTGCTGGTTAGCTGCTACATACTGATCTGCAATTCATCCAGGCCAGCAGGGGCAGCGAGGCAGCTCTCTGTGCTGAGGATTACTTTTTCAGGGTTACCAGGTCAGTGTGGGACCCTGGAGCAGCAGTCCCTGATCAGAGACAACCAGATTAGAAAGTAGATCAGATTTTTTTAAAGAAATTATCTTAGTGCCGCTTTTCTCATTATTGAGGGCTCCTGGAGGCATTTATAAAGAAGTGCATTTTGAGTTATTGCATTTCAAATATTAAACGGCCTAAATAGAGTTGCAGAAGATCTCTTCCACACACCTGCAGTCAAAGAAAACATTCTCACAGTGAGGTCAGATGGCAGCTAATCTCAGTTGTATCTGTTACTTGAAGACATGTTGCTCCATAGAGTTTGAGGAGCCCGTTTTTTTTTTTTTTTTTTTTAAGACATTACTTTCCTAAATTTCACACTCACACATAGAATACTACTACTTCCATTCCTACGGACTCATGCTGCTCCTTTTCTTTCCTTTGTGCCATTAACAACTGCATGTAGAATTCTTCCTCTCCTTCATGGCTCATCAAACAAATAATTTCATCACTGTAGTTTACATTTCTGAATATTTACGAAAGAATAGTGTCTGGCCTCGCTGGACTCAAGACTAAAACGACATTTGTCTTGCAGCATATGATTTACATAGTAGAGTTTTTCCAGTCAAAAGATTTCCTTGTAATAATCATTGACCTTATTGAACAGTTTGGGAATTTTAAATGTTTGTTTTGAAGCAAATTCTTAAGATTTGTTTCAGTTTTCAGTACAGTTTATTTAGAATACCAATTCACAACAAATGTTGTCTCAAGGCACTTTACAAAAAAGATGAATAATTTCAGTTGACTGATACATTCTAATTGATCCTAGTTATCAGTAGCTTAAAAAGTTTCTGTTTTAGAAAACCCAGCAGATTGCAGCATTCACTTATCCTAGTTGAACATGTAGCGACATTCTTTTGCATTGTCATTGACTTTACAACAATCCCCCATACCAAGCATGCACGTAGTGGCAGTGGAGAGGAACAACTCTTATTTAACAGGAAGAGCCCTCCAGTAAGACCAGAACCTGGTTCAGTACAAGTGGTCATCAATCAACCTCGGCTATGTGCTGCTAAATGTGCTAATGGTGGAGAAACAACTTTCAGCCCCAGGAAAACCATTTATCCGCTGTCATCGGTGGCTATGCTAACTAGCCTTAGCTTTTGTAATAGGCTATGTTGTGGTAGCAGAGAGCAATGGGGAGTGTGTGAGCAGTGTGTACACAAACCTGATTGACAGCACCAAGACCCTCCTCATGGCTCTGGTTGTTTCTGACCAAGTATTGTGTTTCTGCAGTTAGTACTGGGAGTACTGGGAGAAGGCAGAAGAGCTCGATTTTTTTCACAGATTTTCTGTCTTATGCTGTCATGACATAATGATAATTTTAACAACTATATAAAAACCCTATGCATTTTTAAAAATAAAAGTTACATATTGAAGCTTCTGGGGAGTCCATCCAAAACATAGTATTTAGACCTCTGCACTGAACCCCATTGAAAACGTCAATGTTATCCCACCAAATATTGATTTGTGAACTCTTCCTGAGTTAAAACATTAGCATCGTTGTTTCTAAATGAATATAAACTTGTGTTTTGGGTTTTTTTGCATTATCTGAGGTCCAAAAGCACTGCATCTTTTTTGCCGTTTTGATCATTTCACATTTTCTGCAATAAATACTACATTTTTGCTATTTCAAAGACTTATTGTCAGTAGTTCATAGAATAAAAGAACTATGTTCATTTTATTCAAACATATACTAATAAAAAGTAAAATCAGAGAAACTAATTATTTAAATGGTCTCTTAATTTTTTCCTGAGCTGTTTAACATAACATGTATTGTGATAAGGCAACTTAAATGGTTTAAAGCAGTGTTTTTCCTAAAATGAATTGAGAAATTAAAAGTAATGGCAACTAGAGCATTATTTAATGTGGAGCAATAAAACTGAGTAACTTGAGCTGAATTGGGTCTTCTTTAAATAGATTTTACAATATTTGACTATTCAGGCTCTAAATAGATGACTACAATCAACACATTTTAAATCAGTTACAAGAAATGGTCATAGGATACTTACTAGTTTAAGTTCGGTTTACTGAATGAAACTTTTGGTATCCATGTTAGCCTGACAGAAAATATTTCACTTAAATATAATTAAATTGAATATTCTTTCTGAACTGAATTGTTTAGGTTAATAAACTTAAAGAGTTTAAGACAATCAGTTTCCTCAAATTGAGTTTGACTAACTTAGGTTTTACAGTGCTCCTCAACTCCACAATGACTCAATAGGCTGGTCTCCAGAGGAACATGAGAAACACCAGAACCAACAATGAAATATATGTAGCCTGTGTGGAATGAATGTACATTTTCATCCACTTCATTTAAAAGTTTTTTTAAGTTCTTTTTTTTTTTTTGCCTTATTGTACAGGTTATGGCATGATGACAGACGGCACCACAACGTTCATCAACGCCTCAGCTTGCACGGTGAACTTCCTGCCCATGAACCCACCTATCGTCTTCGACCTTCCCAACCCCAGGACCACATGACTGCAGACAGCTGGAGCCCAGACCCTACCCGTCCGCCAGGAGAAAGGAGCCCAAAGAGGAAGTTGAGTGTGAAGGGCTGGACAAATGGCGGTGTGTAAATATAATCCTGGTGTGTGTTTCACAGAGTGCCATAGTGGCAGACTGATGCTTCCTCAGGCTTTCACCAGTATTCCATGTGCCATAACTACTTCTTCATGTTAACACTGGGCTTGAAAAGCAGATGCATGGACTCATGGAGAGAAACATTAATATGCAGACAATTTGTAACATTTCTGTGTCCTTGCTGCACTGACAATCTGATGCTGCTGTCGGAGACAAAAGAGACTTCATTGTCAGTTCATTAAAATTAACAGTGAAAACAGTCCAACTCCTCGTGTACACCAGAGCCTTGGCTGAGCAGCGATGGAACGTTTGCCAAGAGGATTTCACACCACTCTTCCTACTTTTCAAGTTTAATTTCCATGTCCTTCCCAGTCCCCTACACACACACCATCCTGTCTCCCCTTTTATGCCTCCGCTTCCTCTTGTCTCCTTAGGGCCAAAGCATGCTGGAATGTGTTTTCTGTGTTTTTTCTTTTTTCCCATTGGCATGTTTGCACATGCAAGACATCAAAGGAAGTGTACAAGGGCAGCGAGAGGTCTCTGCCACAGGCTGACAGTATGTTGGGCTGTCAGATGTGTCGACACTACTCTCTGGGGCTCATTACAGCCTCAGGTGATTCTCTTAACCAGCTGAAAGACAGAAACAGAGTGTATGCCCCTCCCTCCCCCTCTGTACCACAGTTCCCCCATCCTCTCCACCACTCCAGCTGTGACTAGCTCAGAATGTAGCTGGTGCTGTCTGAAAGCTGAAAGGGACCACCATTAAGCCTGAAGGTGCTACATGCTAACACTGCTGTCCATTCAAGACAAGCAACGCTGGAACACCGGAAACAGCGGCTGGTGTTTCAGACTCCTCAGTTACTGTGTTTGTAGGAGGACTGGACAACCTAGTTTTTTCAGTCAGGACAGCAGAGCTGTAACAATACACTGTAACTGATATTTGTAAAGTTCCTCCCTCAGAATAAAGAAGACCTTGAAGCTCTTAAATGCTGTTGCTATGCTATGCTTTTTCATTGAAAAAAAAAAGTAAATAATTGTGGTTGTTACATTTCATTTGGTCTATCTCTTAGTAATGTAAATGCTTGCTGTGGTATTTATTCTTTTTGTTTAGCTGTATGTATTGATGAACTCTTTATGTCTTTTGTATTTAAAAACAAAAAAATAGATAAAAATTTGTAAAATTGTTTGGATTTTTTCAAGGTTCTATCTTGTTTAAATATGCTGAACATAAGACCAGGTCACTCTACGATCTGTCTGCACACCAATGAAGTGTGTGAGCATTCCTCAGTTTATTCCTCTTCATCCTCTCCTGTTTCATCTTAAGTCTAAGTCTATTGCACTACTATGACATCTTAAGGAAAGATGGAGAATGTGTTTTATTTTTTTGAAGTTATGAATATTGAGTATTTTACCAGCAGCATACAACTGCTTTACTCTGCTGTGCTTGACAAAGTGTCATTTTGCTTTCAATTTTAAGGGCCCTTTAAATCAGAATAAAAACTTCAGAAATCAGAAGTCTAAGATTGGTTCTAAGTTCACATCCAATATCTGCCACCAGTGGCGCAACTGCACATTATTCAGGTGGATGCGAAAACATAAATGCCCCCACCCCGAGGGAAGGAACGTCTGGGTGAAGGAGCTGGTGTTTCATACTGTTGGCACAACTCAGATCTATGATAGATCTCAGATCTTCTCTGCTTTCTCTTTATTACCGTCAGTTCTTCAGAGAAACGAGCCGTTAGCAGCGCTGCTAATTCACGGTCATTCCGGTACAAAACTTATCTTGTTCCTGTCGCTCCCCGTGATTAAACTCACAATTACGATAATCTGTACTGAGCAGCTCTCTGACAGCAGACGGTGTGTCCGTAAACAAGTTTTACTAAATATTGTATTATAACCGAAAAGAGAGATGCAACTTCTATCATAGATTAGCAAAAAAAAAAAACCCTACAAATTACAATGAAATAATGCTGCTTCCGCTAGCCTCCGGAAGTAACACCCATAATCGTTTCCCCAGTAAGACCCCCAGGAATAAGGTCAATAGGACCTTATAGGTCATCTCATATCAGATTTAAAAATAGAAATGCACAAAGCCTTTGTTACCTCGTCTCACAAGGGTGGTTTATTTATAGAACAGCATTCATACACAAGAATATCCCAGATCTTGTTTACAACAAAGTAAAGACAAAAACAAAATAAATCATAAAAGCAATGAATTGAAGATGTTAAAATATGGATATTTAAGGCATAAAGGAACCAAAATATTTCAAACAGTTCATTAGTCTGATATTTTGAAAAGTTCCTTTAAATCAATGTTTTCAGCCCTGATTTAAAGGAACCAAAAGTTTCCACACCCCATAAGTTGTCACTGAGTTTGTTCCAGAGCTGAGGAGCATTGAACCTCCATGCTGCCTCACCTTGTTTAGTTCTATTCCTGAGAACCATCTCTGGTTTCTACAGACCTGGAATAGGAGCATCTCTTGAAGTGGTGTTTGTGGGAGGACTGGACAACTTTGTTCTTTCAGTCAGGACAGGACTGAAAGGTTGTTATTCACAGACCTGTCTCTACATGGTTCATACTTGACAAGCACCCAATGAAGTTGCTGCCAGCCGCAATCCTTTGTGTTCATGACCAAAGCCAAGACAATATTAAGAAAACTCATTCAAGATTGTGAAACTAGTCAGTCTTGAAACCAATGGAGAAATTGTGACCAATATGGCCCCACGCTTAGTTCTCGATACAAGGGGGAGCAAACAACTCAAAAACCCATTAATACAAAAAGGGTCACTCTCCAATAGCAACAATAAAAGCAGTCCTTGTCTTCTTTACAAAATCCAAAGTTCAATAATTGTCCTTAAAGTCACCAATCCGAGGCCGCCAGTTGGGCTCCACTCATCCAGCTGCTCCAGGTGACGGCAATGTGCCTATAAGGCGCTCACTTGCCGATCCTCAGCTGACTCTGCGACGTTCCGGTCTTCTTTCCGGTCTTCTTTCCGGCGTGCGACGCCCCTCTTCGGACTGACCCAGAGGCGCGGGCAGGTTCCCCTCTGCACTGAGCCATCGGCCCACCTCTCGGCGCCTTGCGCCTGGCGTGCGGATTCCTTCCGCCACGATCCTCGCTAGACGGCGCATCCGTCTGGCAATGCCAGGATCAGTCTACACACACACCTCTCCTTCTTCCAGGTTCCTTTTATTCTGACTTCAATCAGCTTCTGCTGGCACCTGAGCCCACTGATTGCAGAACGCAATCAGTGGGCTCCGCCTCCTAAACAGCCGCTTTCAGCCTAGTGCGTTTGGGTTGTCAAAAGGGGAAAACAAGAAACAAAACAATCCAAACATGCAAAACACAACAAAAATACAATTAAACAATCATATTTTCCACTGTGCAACAAAATCATGGAAGAGTGGACCTTCAAATGTTTCTCTAACCACAGAGACTCCAAGAGCTAATCATGTCAAAGAGACTAAATAAAAAGAGAAAACAGAATAAAAATGCAGGGCAGCAAAAAAAATGTTTCCAGGCCACAGCAGCTTCAAACTGGCCCAGACTGCTTACAATATATTCAGTACATCACTGGTGAGTGTTAAACATAACTGTTACCATGTTGAGGTGCATGTATGTTTCAGTTAGCTGAATAGCTGAGAAACAAAAGAAAAAAAAACCTTATCATGCATTAACAGCTTCCTAAATGTTCCAATCATCAGAATATTAAAGGGTCTTGGTGAGCAGTGTATTAAACATAGTGACAATTGAAATGTCCAAATTACTTTAATAATCAGTTTAAGAAAAATGTCTTAATGAAAGTTTTCTTGGTTTGTATTTGGAAACTGTTGTGAATGTAAGGAAAACCAAGACATGGAATGATGTTTTTAAGTCTAGTCCACCTGCAGGTTCCTGTGTATATTTACAGTCTGTCTCCTCCTGAACCTGTTCTGCTTCAGTAATGTCCTTCCTGATCTGTCCACAAAGAGACAGACTGATTATTGGTTCATTTCTTCAGACATTTTCCATTCCGGAGAAAAAGAACAATCTTTGAGTCAATGTTGTTTTCTTAAAAAAAAAAAAAAACAAACAGGGTTTTTTTTCCCTAGTGAAGTAAAGGAGAGCCTCCACAGGCAGACTGAGGTACTGCAGCAGTGGTGTGATTTAAAAGGGAGTCATTTTTGTCCTGTGACAGTTTTACTTCCTGGACATTTTTTATTTCAATATTACTGCATACTTATGCCCATTTTTAATGAATGAATGTAATGAATTTTTTTAATGAATGTATAGCATTTTAAAGATGACAAAAAGTTTTGATTTGCTGTTATATTTTTTTCCATCATTGTTGGAACATTTTGTGTTCTTGGATCCATCAGCATCTGGAGACGTCTGTAATGTGAAGTACCTTGTGTTTCTTAAAATAAAACAGATGAGACTCTGTTGCTTCTGAGACACTATTCAACAATCAAATAAAAACCTTATCTGTGATCAGATGATCTCGTCTCCCAACCCTTTTTTTAAAATAAGATTTGCAGAAAAAGAAATTGAGAGGAAGTGAGGTAAGTTTTCACCAGATGTTTCCTTTTTCCCAGTTAGAGGTATTTGTTTCTATTATCAGTTGTAGATGTCAGAGCAGGAAGTTAATTTCCATTAGCTAAACCTTCTCCTTTCTTTGTCTCGCTCACATTTGTTCCATAAGTCCTCCACACCTTTGGACATTCTAATAAGAATCCTTGTTCAAATAATTACATTGGTAATCCTGAGGGAGAGCAAGTGAATTTTTCACAGACGGTGTTTTCCTTTGCCAGTAATACCACTAGCTCTCATATGCTCCAACATCAGCTTCTTGTTCCATTTTTCTTTCTCACTCTGCCTCTCCAACTACAACTCGGTAATCTTTTTCTCACTTCTGATCATCTCTTTCAAAATTCTGTCTGCCATCCTATTAAGCTCCACAGATAATGACTTTCAGCTCTCTGCACGTTTCTCTCCTCTAAGTAGTGTAGATCCTGCAGCATCATTTTCTTTGGAAGACCAGCAGTTATTCTGTTCCGTTCATTTATTCCAAATGACAAGACAAACCCTTTTAAGGGTTGAAGTTAAAACTTCAACCCTTAAAAGGGTTGAAGTAGATTCATAAGAGTCCCATAAAAAGTTTTTACCTGTTACAGATTTCATCTATATTTTTTGTCACATTTAAATGTTTCAGATCATTAAACAAATGTTAACTTGAGTAAGTTTAATGTGAGTTTTCATCAACTTTTTACATTTATTAGGGGAAAAGTTTCTTTTAATTCTCATTTGCTATTAAATTTCTTTAGGTTGATGATGAGTAATATGTTTCTTTTTGAGCTCTTTTGGCTTATTTCATGCCAATGGATATGTTTTATGGTTGGCTAGTGAAATGAAACCAAAAATATAGCCATTTGATGTTAAATTATAATTTTAACAAGAGAGTAATTTTTTTCATATAGGGGCAGATAGATTTAGATAGATTTTTCATCATTTTAAAATTGGGTTTTGCTTTTATTCAGGTTTTCTTTGTCTGATCTTAAAATTAGTACTTCAGGATGTTTATTGTATGAGTCACATCCGTTGCTCATTTTTTGATTTTCTACCATTCTTCAACACAAACTCTCTGCAAATCTTAAAAGTTTGCAGGTCCTTACTAAGATTCTGACTTTTTGTCTTTTCTGTGGAGACAAGTCAAGTTATCAGTGTTATCAATGTAAACCAGATGATACTGAACTGCACATATAGCAGCAGGATTGTTTTCCGAATAAGAACAGATTTCAGATGGTTTCTTTGCTTTCTTTACCTTTTCACTCTTCTTCTGTAACTATTCCATATAAAATTCCACCTTGTTGCACAGAACATAATTCATGGGAGAACTTGTTTCAGTTTCTTTGTACATGCAGATTACTGACAGTAAGCAGTGTACAGCATGTTTTATTTTCTAGCCAATGCAGTAGAAGCCGAACACTGAACAAAATTTTTGTTAAAACCCTGTCTCTCTTTTTGTTCCCTATGTTTTTTTTTTGTTTGTTTGTTTTCTCTCTGACATTCAAGTTTTATATTGGGAGTGGACTTTCTTCTGGTGTTCTTAATTAAGTTTATCTTCTGATCCAGTGTAGCTTTGTCATGCCTGCCTTTAGCAACATTCTAAAGTTTTTTGGGGGTTTTTGTCAGGTAATTGTTGTCATTCTCAGCCTACTTGCTGGCATTTCTTCTATGAGATTATCTTTATTAGGAATCACAGCAGAAGACATAAGAATAATCAAAAAACTAAAATACCAGTCGAGGTGAGTGCCTCTGCATCTTAAGAAAAAATTCACTTTTTACAAGTGTTTCTAATTATGTGATCAGATAAAGAGGTTTTGTATTCAAGCTAGTGTACAGACGCTATTAAATTAGATACCACGCAATGAGTATCTGCAATTTTACACAGATGGTGGGATTGTTGAAAACAATGCAGGTCTTTGTGAGGAAGGTTTTGGTTTGGAAGGTTGCAGCTTGTGGGTTGCCAGATTAGGCCCTCTCCCACACGCTTCACTAAAGCTTGGGGTTCGACTTAGCCACTCAGCAGGATTTCTTTCAGAGTGTGCCCACCCGTGTGTCATTGTTCAAAGCTTCTTGTACACCTCTCAGTGCCAGCATAGCAGCAACACACCAAACTTGTCCAATTTGCCCATCATGGGAGGTGACAGTCGAGAGCCTGAGGGTGGGAGGTCCCTGCTGTGTTTACACAATCTGGCAACCCGCTGTTGCCCATCACCACCCCCTCACATTCCACCGCCAACCCCTCCCATCATTTTACAGTAACCCAGTTTTTTTGCCTTTGATGGGGGTGAAGACGATAGAAAGGCTAATGTTGCTCTGGGGATGTAATATAAGATGTACAATAACCAGTAATAATTAAATTCAGTTTATTTATACAGCTCCAGTTAACAACAGAGGTCATCTCAAGGGGACTCTGGGGAAAAGTCGTCCACCGGTTTCTACCCCACATTCACACCCATTTGTTGACATATTGTCCCTTCCTACCTCTGTCTCATAAACAAACCAGTTCATATTTTCCTTCACCATATGTCAGGGGTGTCCAAAGTTGGTCCTCAAGGGCCAGCATCCTGCATGTTTTAGTTCTCTCCCTAGTGGTTGTAACAACCTCCTCAGCAAGTCAGTGTTCTGCTTAGGCCTTCTAATGAGCCATCATTTGATGCAGGTGTGTAAAACCAGGGAGAAAACTAAAACATGCAGGATGCCGGCCCTCGTGGACCGACTTTGGGCACCCCTGCCATATGTTAAGTAATATACTGTAATATTCAGTTATTTAGATCATGCATTTCAATGAGGTCCATTTGTCAGAGTACCTTATGAAAATAATAACCTCTGAGCAGGAATTAAACATGTTTCATTAAGTTCACATTTCTATATACATTTTTTTATAATAGTCTGATGTAATATTCTAATCTTAAGTATTGTTTTATTGAGATTTAGCCAGAAAATAATCATAAATAACACAAATAAAAGGATGAAAACATAAATGTGAGTGGGTGCTGAGCACCCCCAGACCAGCTAGCCAAACCTTGGTAATAAATCTTTGTTTCTGCACCTCAGAGGGATAGCTCGTGGTTTTTGAAGTGAAGTTCTGCTAAAAGGTTAAACAGAGTTAATATCCTACAGTAGATAACTCTTCTGGTTCTTCAAGCAGCATAAATCCAGATAAATTGGTCGAGTTGGCTTAAATTATCTTAAAATACTCCATCCATAAAAAGTTTCATGTGGTTTTCATGAATACTGCTATTTTTTTGTTTGAGGGTCATGTTCTCTTCAGTATGCCAAGTTTGGCAAAATCCTGGTAATGACCCACTCATTTGATTCAGGTGTGGTGGAGCAGGGTTTCATCTAAAACAAGACAGCAGATCTACAGGGCTGGGGTTGGAGATGTTACCGGCACCAGACCTAGGGGAATCTGGTGTCAGTATCAAGTGGTGCACAGGCAGATGAATCCTGTGCAACCAGATCTGTGGATCACAGAGGAAACGAGTCGTAACAATGTATCTCCGGCAAGAGCTCGTTTATTCTGAGCCGCGCATGCCCAGAGCCAGGAGACTTGTTCTCCCTGTTAGACCCACCGTGGCACGAGAGCGCCCCCACTGGCAAGACACATGCACCTGACAAATACGTGTATGAACAATAAAAATAATAATAATAAAGACAAGATCAATTCTGATTGAAAAAAGGGTGTATTCATCTTTTTTTTTTTTTTTTTTTTACTGTTTCTCAACACACTGCACTCTCCCCCATTTTAAAAGATATCTCCAGACATCTAGAGTAGAACTAACAAATATAACTATAAAAAGTCAGGTTTGTTGCTTGAAATATCTATCATTGTCAAAGTGTCATTGCCCTAAAATGTCCATATTGGCATACAGTCAGAGGTAGCAGGGTAAGACAGTATGGGGCAAGGAAGACATGCGGTCATCAGATTTACTCCAGGTTGTAATGGGTGATAGGATGGTTGACCCAGGTGGTCATATGTCAAGACCTCTCTAGGTTTTACAGCTCTGGCTGACCTCCTTACTGACAGCTCTTCTTCCTCTGACGCGTGCATACCAGGTTCGGAACTATCCCCTCCATTTTCCACCTCATTCTCCATTGAGAATGAGGTGGAATGAATGAGGGACCAGTTAGTGGTGCCACTGGAGGTACTAATTCAGGGACAACCACCAACTGTGTTGGACTTTGCTGTTGCATTTCAGCATTCTGCATTAAATGTTCTGCAGGCTGGAACTCTGAAGCCACTGCTCTGAGATTACTACGGACATTTGGTTCAGAAACATGAGGGATTACTTTACTCCTTTCATAAACAGGAATAGTTCTGAGGACATAGTTGTATCGTTCTTCCTCGTCAGAATTTTCATATTTCTGCTCAACTGTCAGACTGTCATGATTCTGGCATTCATTCCGTTTTCGTGTTTGGTTTGAGGATTTAATCTGTTCATCTTGTTCAAAAGGCAATTCATTAACAGGTAGCAGTAGATTCCGTTGTAAAACACGGAATGTTTTATTTCCAGTTTCTGGTTGTACACGATAGATGGGCCCATCACCGATCCTGTCAACAACTCAATGAATATTTTTCTCCCAAAAAGCACGGAGTTTCCCTGGACCACCTCTCTCAGATAGATTTCTCACAAGAACTCGATCTCCTAGTTGTAATATAACCCCTTTAACATGTCGATCATAATTCTGCTTCCCTTTTGCGGAGGATTTTGCACTGTTATCTGTGGCAATTTTATATGCCTCCTGCATCCGTGAAGCCCATTTTTGTGCATATTCATGTCTAGAATGTTGCTTCTCTTTAGATTTCAAATTAAAAAGCAAATCAATTGGCAAACGGGGATCTCTGCCATACAGAAGAAAGAAAGGTGAGTAACCTGTAGACTCGTGTTTAGTACAATAATACGCATGAAGTATGTGGGGCAGGTGGTCTTTCCATTCAGATTTTTTTTCCTCATGCAAGGTGCGGAGCATTTGAAGAAGAGTTCGATTTAGACGCTCAACTGGGTTCCCCTGTGGATGATATGGAGTTGTTCGAGAATGGGTTATTCCTGCTAGTTGTTGGAGTCAGTGGAACAGGTTGTTCTCAAACTCTTTTCCCTGGTCATGATGTCACTTTTCAGGGTAGCCAAAGCGGGGAATAAAGTCATAAAAAAATCTTCTCAGCTGCCGTTTTGCCTGATTTGTTCTTAGTTGCATAGGCTTGTGCAAAGCGAGTAAAATTATCAACCAGAACTAGAACGTACTCATAACCATCTCTGCTTGGTTCAAGGTGCACATAATCTATAGAAATGAGTTCAAAAGGGCTGCTGGTTGTTATTGAGCCCATTGGTGCTTCCTGAAGCTTGTTTGGTTGTTTCTGCTTGATACAACTGCATCTTCGATGTCATTTTGCATAAAAGGCCAATAAAACCTCTCTCTGGCAAGCTGGATGACTTTGTCAGCACCAACATGTCCCATATCATCATGTAGTGTTTTTAACACTGTTTGCTTCAGTTTGCTGGGTAAAACTAGCTGTTTTCTGTGTTCAGTCTGTCTGTACAATACTTCCCTGTCCAATGTTAGTCTTTTCCACTCATTTACCAGCCTGTGTGTCTCTCGACCCATCTGACTCTTATCTTTACTGTTTGGCTTCCACCTCTTCATTTTCAGGTTTATCACCTCACAGATGACGCATCATCCCTCTGTGCCACACTAATATTATCTGGGGTGATAACTGGGGTGCCTTCACTGTTTGTGTCATCATCAATGTGGTGCAAATTTAATGCAGCCACCCATGGTACATCACCACCTCTCATAGCTTTGTCCCCCTGCCAGATTGCAGAAACCACCTCTGGGAGCATGACTTCTGTATATTCAGTCAGATGTTTCTCTAGAGGGACTGGGTAACGGGAGAGGGTGTCAGCATCAGCATTAGTTTTTCCAGGTCTATACTTTTATGGTGAAATGAAAGTCAACTAACTCCCCAACCCAGCGATGTCCGGTGGCATTTAACCTAGCTGTGCTCAGGACATAAGTAAGGGGATTATTATAAGTGTACACAGTGAAGGTGGGTGCATAGTACAGATAATCCCTAAATTTATCACAAATAGCCCACTTCAAAGCAAGAAATTCTAGCTTGCTGGAATGAAGATGGTAATTTTTCTCAGCAGGTGTGAGTGTCTTGGAGCCATATGCAATAACACGGAGCTTGTTTTCCTGTTGTTGATAAAGTACTGCTCCCAAACCTTCATTTGATGCATCAGAGTGGAGGACAAAGGGTAAATTAAAATCTGGGTATCCCAATATGGGTGGACTACATTGCTGTGTGTTGCTGTCTACTTTACTGGGGTTTTGGATGGTAACTGTCCAGTATTCTTAGACTTCGGCTGAGTTTTGGAATTAGTTGAATCTGATTTCTGATTTTTGGAGTTTTCTATGAGTTTCTGGAGTTTTCTATGAGTTTAAACAGTGGTCTAGCTATCCTGGAAATGTCCTGAATGAAAGTGCGGTAATAACCTAGGAAACCTAGTAGGGCCCTAACCTCTCCCACATTTTTTGGTTCTCTGTCTTTAAGTTGGTTCACCGCCTCAAGATCTTGTGGGTCAATCTGAACACCTTCACCAGTCACTAATCGCCCAACATATCTGACCTGACGTTTAAAAAACTCACATTTTTTTGGTCGCAGTTTGACACCATGTTTTTGCAGGCGGCGAAGCACAAGCCTCAAATCATCAATGTGATCCTGGAAAGTTCTGGAAAAACAAAGCACATCATCCAAATATGGAGAGCAGCACTCATCCCTCAGACCATAAAGGACCCCTTCAATGCACCTTTGGAAAGCAGCTGGGGCATTCGTAAGGCCAAATGGGAGGCAGACCCACTCATACAAGCCCCAAGGTGTGCTGAATGCAGTCATGTGCCTTGAACTCTCATCAACAAAGCCTTGATGGTATGCACTGCCTTGGTCAAGTAGTGAAAACCAAGAGTAACCCCCCAGATTGTCCAACAGATCTTGGATACGTGGAAGTGGGTGGTGGTCCGCAATAGTTTTTTTGGTTCAGTTTCCTAAAATCAATACAGAGTCGTAAACTCTGATCTTTCTTTCTGACACAGACGACAGGGGAAGAATATGGTGAGGTGGATTTCCTAATCCAATCATGGTCAAGAAGATATTGGACATATTCTTTCACCTCCTTGTATAGGGGTTTAGGAATTGCATTATAGGACATCTGGACAGGTGTTTCGTCCTTAAGGTGAATTTTCAACTGCAAATTTGGAATGCAGCCAATGTCAGAGTCATGCCTAGCAAAGACTTCCGACTCCTCGTACAACATATTCCTGACTAATTTCTGTTCATTCTCCCCCAAGTGAGACAAATCAACAGGAGGATGCCACTTCAGACATGTCTCATCTTGTGTCTCACTGCTTTCTGGTATTAACTGTGCTGTCCATGAGTTTACAGGAAGATGAGGGGTTGACCATGAATCATTTTGGTTGTACGGAATTGGATTCACCTCTGTGACCTCCTCTAAATTTCCTATAACTGTTCTCTTACCAAGGTAGATGTCATGTTTAGTGGGGTTTTGAATAGGTATTTGGTAACACTTTATTTGAAGGGGGTTGAATAAGACTGTCATGACACTGTCATAAACATGACATAACACCTGTCATGAACATCAATAAGTCTTCATGAATAGTTATGACTGTTGTCATAAAGCGTCATTCGGTAAATAATGACATTTTTAATACAAAGTTGACATTATTCGAAATGTCTTCATTATGACAGCTTGTCATTAATCTAGACAAAATGTCTTCGTTATGACAACTTGTCATTAACCTCGCCAAAAATATCTTCGTTATGACAACTTGTCATTAACCAAGAAATCATTATCTGACATAAATTTGTTATAAAAGTATTACCGATTATACTTTAAAAATTAGCTTTATGTAGTAATACGATAAAGCTCTGCCATGTTGTTTAGTCTTAATTTTCTTAATTTTATCGATCCTACAGTTTTACAGCAAGATGTCTACAAAGCACTTATGAACTTAGCATTTGAAACATTATTTAAGGCTGTTTTAACCCTTGTGCGTGCGAGGACTGAGGCAAACGTAGAGAACTGTGGCAAATGATAAAAGTTTTACGTGTGTGGGGTCGGTTGGTATGGACCCCATTTCTAAACACAAGGGCTAAGTAGTGCAATACACCATCTCCACCAGTGAGAGGCAGCAGTGCACAGACAGGCGTGCAGTGTGTTGGTGAAGAAGAAATCTTCCATATTGTGGCGCAAACCTAACACAAGTTATAACTGCCAGACCTCCTGTTTAAAAAGAAGCCGAAGTTTGATACCTAATACATATGAGGTATGTGTCTTATTAACTTTACATTTTCTTTGAGAAAATAACATTGACTACGTTCTCTTTCTCTGTAATGTTAGCTACCAAGCCAATCCTACCTTGCTGTTGGTTAATGTTAGCTAAAGTTATTAAACACAATTACTCTAACGTTAGCCCTTAATATTAAATATATTTTAAAGACAGGCAAATAGTTTTTTCCCCCTCCAATTTTAATCTAGCAAATTAAAAGCTAATATATTAGTCAAAATTATCCTTCAGTATTTAACGACTTGGCTGATATGACACAGAGTTTGTGTTCTTTGCTTTGGCACGTTTAGCCACATGAAGACCCAGGCTAGCCTAAGGACACATGGTGGGGAGGACAAAGTTGGCTAATGAAGACATGCTACGAGTGTGGAGGATGATAATAAGGACCAGCCACCAGAGAAAGAAGTTCCTATTTGACCAAAGAGAAAGAAGCAGATGAAATATTCCCCAAGAAAATTAGGTAAGTCGTTTTTGTGTTAATATTTTCACCATGTGAAGTGGGGTGGGACAGCCAGGTAAGTGGGAAATAGGGAGCAGGAATCAACATTCACCAGCTGAGTTAAGTTACGTTTTAGACAACTAAAACTGATGTTAAATCTATTTATTTCTTAATAAGCTTCTTGCAAACAACCCTAAGTTAGAGTATCTGGTTAGAAATAATTTAGAATGCTCTTAAGTAAAAAGATGCATTCATGTGCCTAAAACTATATGTAGGAGCAGATTATGCATTTCTGTATTCTAAATGGTTTGGGTCACATGATCTGTCAGCTGTCTATTTAGTTAGCATGCAGTGTTGATGAGGACAGGTGTGTTCCACCCGAAAGGGGGAAACAGTTTTTGACCGCAACACAACGCAACGCAATACTAACGTGACGCAATGCTACCGCTATTGAATTAAATGCTGTGTGGATTGCTGAAACTATGTATGCGGTGTTATTGACAACATGTTAGAGGAATGACTTAAATGAAATAAGATGATGATTGCCGAGTCATGGAAATAAATGGATTACCTGCACTAACATCAAGGACGGCTCTCATTTCAATTAAGCGGCTAAGTGATCGGCGTGTCAACTTTACCCCGGTGTACCACCTCAGGGGCTTAAAGCTTTGGCTTAGCCTCTACACTATATATTAAATGATGCATTCGAATAACAGTGGCAGTCTGTCTGAACTTCTGCCAGACAAATATTTGATCAGAATAATTTTGTTCAGCTCCAGTTATTATTCCACTTGTATTAAGAAATAATTGTATTGCACTTTATAACAACCAGTCATGTTAACTAGGCATTTGTCTGCCAGTCTACCATTCTGACAGGGTGCAGCAAGGGACATTTTTGAAATGGTATTTAAATAAATGCTGGAATATGATGACATTGTTTTTTGTTTTTGTTCTTTTTTTAAGTGACCACAATGAATTGAGTCATCACCGACTATGAGAATGTCCAGAAGAGATTCACCAAGTTTGAATTCATGAAAAGGCTTTTGCCATGATTAACTATTGCAAAGCTGTAATTTCTGAGCATTTCTGGACACCTTCAAAGGCTGCTTCCAGGAAATGAAGACAAGAAGAAGATCTCCTGTTTTCAGAGCATTACAGGAAGACTATTACGAAGGAGATGGCTGACATAATCAAAGCAAAAATGTTACTGTTGAAAGAACCTATTTTCTTAAGTTAAAGAATAAGTAATTCTGTTTTAGTTTTTCAATCAGCATTTCAGAGTAACAATATACTGACCAGACATTAAACCCTCTGTTATCCTTAGAACAAGTTATCTTTTGTTTTATTCCAATGTACAAAGGGTTTGTTCTACAGTTATGATGGTAGTTATAAGTAGTCCAGTGTGTTTCACTTCATTTGAGGTAAGACTTAATATCAATAACTCTGTTAGCATTGCATTTGACACTGTAATACTAAATTACATCTTTATAATTGTTACTACTAGTTTCAATTTACTTGAGGTAAAAGTTAATATTAATGACACTGTAATGACACTTAATGACTGTCATAACTGTTACTTGTTTCACTTTACTTGAGGTAATAGTTAATATTAATGACACTGTAATGACACTTAATGACTGTCGTAACTGTTACTTGTTTCACTTTACTTGAGGTAATGGTTAATATTAATGACATTGTAATGACGTCTTCATAACTGTTACGTGTTTCACTTTACTTGCGGTAACAGTTAATATTAATGACACTGTAATAACACTTAATGACATATTCATAACTGGTGCTACTTGTTCCACTTTAGTTGATGTAAAAGAAATTGTTAATGAGTCTGTTATTAAATCATTTGCAGCAGGGCCGAGCGCAAATCGTGACACCGCACCTACTACTGGCACTTCCGGTGGCAGGTGTGACACCTGCCACAAGTGCCACTGCGTTCGGGACTAGCTGCCAGTGCTGCCGCTGCGTTCGGCTGACTTCGGCTGACCTCGGCACCTCTTACTGGCACTTCCGCTGACACCTGCCACAAGTGCCACTGCTTTCGGGACTAGCTGCCAGAGTTGCCACTGCGTTCGGCTGACTTCGGCTGACCTCGGCACCTCGTACTGGCACTTCCTCTGACACCTGCCACAAGTGCCACTGTTTTCGGGTCTAGCTGTCAGTGTTGCCGCTGACTTAGGCAAATGGACTACATATCCCATGATGCTTTATTACTAGTAGAAGAAGAACTTAAAGACAGACGAAGAAGACAGAATTTAATAAGAGGTTTTTTTCGCAGAAATACTTATGTTAGCTGAATTCCTACACGTTTTGTATATCATGTATGATTCGTTCATCCTATTTATTCACTAAAGTTCATCTGAATAATCCAGCCGACTCCTTTCGTCTTTGTATTAATTAAATACACAGCAGGTATAAGGGATGCCATTGGTTTCGGCACATTTATAACAACTGAGTCTGGCTTCCACTAGAGCTGCCGTTAGGTGTCCAGGATGTTTCAGAGCTGTCACAACTGGTGCCGATGTTTTGGGGGATGGCAATGACAGTTTTTTGAAAACGTGTTACTTATAATGCGTATTTATAAAAAAAAATTAAATGGTAATTGGTTATTTATCCATTTAACACTTTGAATATTTTTGACTGAGTTTAATTCAAGCAAGATGGCCAATTGAATATACTATAAAGTGTCACTATTACAGTGGAACCTGTCACTATGTTCAAGGACACATCTGGTTAATCACACATCACTGATAGTTAATAGGACTTTTTACTTAATCAAAATGACATTCAACCCTTGCCCATGTTTATATCGCAGAACAGTGGCTGACATAGTGCAACAGGAAGCCAAATGTTGCAACTGGATAATAGTAATAATAATCAGACTCTGTATAACGTATATTGTAGAAATTAATAAAGTTTGAAAAATAAATTTAAGCTTAATGATCATAATTTCTCATGGAGGAATAATAAGTTATTTGATCCTGATGTAGTAAATTCACACGTTGACTAAACATGAATTTTACAGTAGACTTCAAATTGCTGTTTAAAGTATTTACATACAATGGCTAATAAATATTGACAAATCAATTACTATGCATATACTTTGTGACATAAACTTGAAAAAAATGTTGAAACATATCTGCCAAATAAAATAATATGTAAGCAGCACAATTTTCTTTGAAAAAAGCATTTTCATCTTAAGTATAACCCAAAGTAATTTTTATTTCCAAAAATATGTAACAATCTTGTTCTTAATGCTGCTTAGGATTCACACATTGTCAAATTTTTTGAGGTGTAAATACTTTGTGTTTTGACTTATCAATATTCAATATTGGTGTAAAAAAAATTTGAAGGTGGTTTAACTTGAAAGTGAAAGTCCTCCTGCTGCCTTGAAAATGCTGTTGAAATGCATTTTGTAGCTCAGATTTTAGTCATTTTCTCATCTTTGAATAAGAAAACTTTGAAGACAATGAACAGAACCAGAAACAAACACAGAGAAGCAACCTTCATTTATGCCACACAAATCTGTAATAAACTTGACAAATAATGAAAAATAGTGGGGATTAAATTTAATAAATAAAAACAAGTAATAACTATTTAAAAATGGTTAACAGGCATTTTTGGAAAATTATGATAACATATTTCTTTTTTTTAAAATTGCATTATCTTAACAAAAAACAATGAAAGTTATAGTGGCTGCCTGGTCTATTAGATAATAGACCAGGCAGCCACTATAACTTATGACATCCTGTGCACCGTCATGGAACCATGCTGAACATAATGTCACTCTGGAATTGTCAATATCTCATGTTGCCACTGTCACAAATATTAACTAATAAGTCAATATTAGTGAACTTACCCGGTTTAATAATCAATAGCATTATATTAAGGTCATTGTATGAAAATAATTATAATCCGGAATTGACAGGAGCTTGTCAGCACAGACATACCATGGCAACTGAGTGTCAGTTGTAGTGGTAGGTACCTAGTGGTAGCTATTATCAGCTGTTGCAGAAGAGGTCCCATCTGACAGTGCAGGAGTTGTCTTTCTCTGTTTAAGTCTGAACACCGGCTGTATATTTAAATATGTATGAGAATTATGTTGTAATTAAGATATATTTTATTTCTATTTGTTTGAACTAAAGTTATTCATATGCTACATTCTGTCTGAAACAGATAGAGAATGAGGTTAGCAGCCTGTGGCACTCATGGCCACCTTACTTGTGCCACCTTACCCAGTGGTAAGGTGGCACAAGTGGCACCTTACCCAGAAGCCCGTGGCACAAGTGACAGCTTATGGCAACTGTCAACATGTTTTCACTGAGGCTGTTTATTGGAAACTGAAATTTGAGACTGTATAAAAAATAGACCAGGGCATATTTGCTTTTTTAAGGGAACAGAATACTTAAGAGGAAATGCAATACTTTGTGACAGATCCACCATTATTTTCATTAATTATAAATTCATTCATATTAAATCTGACACAGAAGCTGTCACCAAAGAATATTCTATTCCTATTCTATTGTTTTCCCCACTAAGCATATTTAAATATGCTGAAGTATGTATAATACAATTTAAAATACTTTAAAAATACAACTGTTTATAAATATGGCTGCATGTATAAGGTTTCCAGTAACAAAACAGCGTATTATGAAAGATTAAATGTTCAAATACGTCATTGTGCCTGTTAAACATATAACGCTGAGTGGAGCGGTCGAACGCTATAAGATGGCCGCCCTAAATCTCGTCAGCAAAAATAGGCGAGAGCGGTCCGTGAGGCGTGGGAGGTGCCAGTATGAGGTCGTGGCAACCCTTGGAAGGTGCCGAAGTCAGCCGAAGTCAGCCGAAGTCAGTAGCAACACTGACAGCTAGACCCGAAAACAGTGGCACTAATGGCAGGTGTCAGCGGAAGTGCCAGTACGAGGTGCTGAGGTCAGCCGAAGTCAGCCGAAGTCAGTAGCAACACTGACAGCTAGACCCGAAAACAGTGGCACTAATGGCAGGTGTCAGCGGAAGTGCCAGTACGAGGTGCCGAGGTCAGCCGAAGTCAGCCGAACGCAGTGGCAACTCTGGCAGCTAGTCCCGAAAGCAGTGGCACTTGTGGCAGGTGTCAGCGGAAGTGCCAGTACCAGGTGCCGAGGTCAGCCGAAGTCAGCCGAACGCAGTGGCAACTCTGGCAGCTAGTCCCGAAAGCAGTGGCACTTGTGGCAGGTGTCAGCGGAAGTGCCAGTAAGAGGTGCCGAGGTCAGCCGAAGTCAGCCGAACGCAGCGGCAGCACTGGCAGCTAGTCCCGAACGCAGTGGCACTTGTGGCAGCTGTCACACCTGCCACCGGAAGTGCCAGTAGTAGGTGCGGTGTCACGATTTGCGCCTGCTGTCTCTCCAGCAGGGCCGAGCGCAAATCGTGACACCGCACCTACTAATGGCACTTCCGGTGGCAGGTGTGACACCTGCCACAAGTGCCACTGCTTTCGGGACTAGCTGCCAGAGTTGCCACTGCGTTCGGCTGACTTCGGCTGACCTCGGCACCTTGTACTGGCACTTCCGCTGACACCTGCCACAAGTGCCACTGCTTTCGGGACTAGCTGCCAGAGTTGCCACTGCGTTCGGCTGACTTCGGCTGACCTCGGCACCTCGTACTGGCACTTCCGCTGACACCTGCCATTAGTGCCACTGTTTTCGGATCTAGCTGTCAGTGTTGCCACTGACTTAGGCAAATGGACTACATATCCCATGATGCTTTATTACTAGTAGAAGAAGAACTTAAAGACAGACGAAGAAGACAGAATTTAATAAGTTTTTTTTCGCAGAAATACTTATGTTAGCTGAATTCCTACACGTTTTGTATATCATGTATGATTCGTTCATCCTATTTATTCACTAAAGTTCATCTGAATAATCCAGCCGACTCCTTTCGTCTTTGAATTAATCAAATACACAGCAGGTATCAGGGATGCCATTGGTTTCGGCACCTTTATAACAACTGAGTCTGGCTTCCACTAGAGCTGCCGTTAGGTGTCCAGGATGTTTCAGAGCTGTCACAACTGGTGCCGATGTTTTGGGGGATGGCAATGACAGTTTTTTGAAAACGTGTTACTTATAATGCGTGTTTATAAAAAAAAATTCAATGGTAATTGGTTATTTATCCATTTAACACCTTGAATATTTTTGACTGAGTTTAATTCAAGCAAGATGGCCAATTGAATATACTATAAAGTGTCACTATTACAGTGGAACCTGTCACTATGTTCAAGGACACATCTGGTTAATCACACATCACTGATAGTTAATAGGACTTTTTACTTAATCAAAATGACATTCAACCCTTGCCTATGTTTATATCGCAGAACAGTGGCTGACATGGTGCAACAGGAAGCCAAATGTTGCAACTGGATAATAGTAATAATAATCAGACTCTGTATAACATATATTGTAGAAATTAATAAAGTTTGAAAAATAAATTTAAGCTTAATGATCATAATTTCTCATGGAGGAATAATAAGTTATTTGATCCTGATGTAGTAAATTCACACATTGACTAAACATGAATTTTACAGCAGACTTCAAATTGCTGTTTAAAGTATTTACATACAATGGCTAATAAATATTGACAAATCAATTACTATTACTACTTTGTGACATAAACTTGAAAAAATGTTGAAACATATCTGCCAAATAAAATAATATGTAAGCAGCACAATTTTCTTTGAAAAAAGCATTTTCATCTTAAGTATAACCCAAAGTAATTTTTATTTCCAAAAATATGTAACAATCTTGTTCTTAATGCTGCTTAGGATTCACACATTGTCAAATTTTTTGAGGTGTAAATACTTTGTGTTTTGACTTATCAATATTCAATATTGGTGTAAAAAATTTTGAAGGTGGTTTAACTTGAAAGTGAAAGTCCTCCTGCTGCCTTGAAAATGTTATTGAAATGCATTTTGTAGCTCAGATTTGAGTCATTTTCTCATCTTTGAATAAGAAAACTTTGAAGACAATGAACAGAACCAGAAACAAACACAGAGAAGCAACCTTCATTTATGCCACACAAATCTGTAATAAACTTGACAAATAATGAAAAATAGTGGGGATTAAATTTAATAAATAAAAACAAGTAATAACTATTTAAAACTGGTTAGCAGGCATTTTTGGAAAATTATGATAACATGTTTTTTTTTAAAAATTGCATTATCTTAACAAAAAACAATGAAAGTTATAGTGGCTGCCTGGTCTATTAGATAATAGACCAGGCAGCCACTATAACTTATGACATCCTGTGCACTGTCATGGAACCATGCTGAACATAATGTCACTCTGGAATTGTCAATATCTCATGTTGCCACTGTCACAAATATTAACTAATAAGTCAATATTAGTGAACTTACCCGGTTTAATAATCAATAGCATTATATTAAGGTCCCTGTATGAAAATAACTATAATCCGGAACTGACAGGAGCTTGTCAGCACTGGCATACCATGGCAACCGAGTGTCAGTTGTAGTGGTAGGTACCTAGTGGTAGCTATTATCAGCTGTTGCAGAAGAGGTCCCATCTGACAGTGCAGGAGTTGTCTTTCTCTGTTTAAGTCTGAACACCGGCTGTATATTTAAATATGTATGAGAATTATGTTGTAATTAAGATATATTTTATTTCTATTTGTTTGATCTAAAGTTATTCATATGCTACATTCTGTCTGAAACAGATAGAGAATGAGGTTAGCAGCCTGTGGCACCCATGGCCACCTTACTTGTGTCACCTTACCCAGTGGTAAGGTGGCACAAGTGGCACCTTACCCAGAAGCCCGTGGCACAAGTGACAGCTTATGGCAACTGTCAACATGTTTTCACTGAGGCTGTTTATTGGAAACTGAAATTTGAGACTGTATAAAAAATAGACCAGGGCATATTTGCTTTTTTTAAGGGAACAGAATACTTAAGAGGAAATGCAATACTTTCTGCCAGATCCACCATTATTTTCATTAATTATAAATTCATTCATATTAAATCTGACACAGAAGCTGTCACCAAAGAATATTCTATTTCTATTCTATTGTTTTCCCCACTAAGCATATTTAAATATGCTGAAGTATGTATAATACAATTAAAAATACTTTAAAAATACAACTGTTTATAAATATGGCTGCAAGTATAAGGTTTCCAGTAACAAAACAGGGTGTTATGAAAGATTAAATGTTCAAATACGTCATTGTCCCTGTTAAACATATAACGCTGAGTGGAGCGGTCGAACGCTATAAGATGGCCGCTCTAAATCTCGTCAGCAAAAATAGGCGAGAGCGGTCCGTGAGGCGTGGGAGGTGCCAGTATGAGGTCGTGGAAACCCTTGGAAGGTGCCGAAGTCAGCCGAACGCAGTGGCAACACTGACAGCTAGACCCGAAAACAGTGACACTAATGGCAGGTGTCAGAGGAAGTGCCAGTAAGAGGTGCCGAGGTCAGCTGAGGTCAGCCGAAGTCAGCCGAACGCAGTGGCAACTCTGGCAGCTAGTCCCGAAAGCAGTGGCACTTGTGGCAGGTGTCAGCGGAAGTGCCAGTACGAGGTGCCGAGGTCAGCCGAAGTCAGCCGAACACAGTGGCAACTCTGGCAGCTAGTCCCGAAAGCAGTGGCACTTGTGGCAGGTGTCAGCGGAAGTGCCAGTAAGAGGTGCCGAAGTCAGCCGAACGCAGCGGCAGCACTGGCAGCTAGTCCCGAACGCAGTGGCACTTGTGGCAGGTGTCACACCTGCCACCGGAAGTGCCAGTAGTAGGTGCGGTGTCACGATTTGCGCCTGCTGTCTCTCCTGGAATGACCACACCTTTATTGCCAGTCCTAACACTGCAATTTGTAGCCTCATCAGAGGTTGAAATCTGAAGGGCAGAAACCAAAGCCTCGACTGCTCTGTCAGTAACACTTAGTCTCTGAGTAGTGCAGTGATATCTGCTCCATTTCTTTCTTCTGTGTTGATTTTAATAATCTCTGCAATTACATTACTGCCTAAAAGAGGACAGTTAAGGTGGTTCTGACTAATTAATATTGACACCTGTATGGTAACATGGCCATGGTTCACACTGCAGATCTGGAGTTCAACATCAGCCCAACCATCAAATGGGACATTGGTGCCATTTGCTGCTGCAATTTCTAAGTGTTTGTTAGAAATAAGGGACTCTAGAAGCCAAATCTGAACACCAGGAAGAGTTCTTTCTATCCATTCTTTCCCTACCATAGTCACTTGTGCTACTGAGTCGAGAGCATTACCAGCGGCACCCTATTGATGGCACATGATATCATACATCTTTTACCAATGAGCTGTGCAAGACGTTTTCTTGGTGGAGATCGACAGGTTTCATGAGGTTTGACAGGATGGGTGATTTTAGAGTTGTGGAATAATTTTGGGGCCTCCTCTGTCATCCTGGTCACCGGTTGCCCCTCTTCAGTGACCTTTCTGCGTTTCCCAACATCTTTCTTTGCATACAGCCAACAGCCCAATGGCCAGCTTGGCCACAGCTGAAACAATGAGGGCAGTTAACTCAGCCTTGCTCTACACCAGAGGTTCCCAAACTGTGGGGCGCGCCCCCTAGGGGGGGCGCCGTGTCATTGCAGGGGGGGCACGGAAGCTGTCTGGATGAAAGAAAAAAAAACATGAACACTGTATGCGCTGGGTTTTTACCTTAGAATGGCCTGTTATTCCTATGTCAATTTGATACAGTAGAGGCTTCCACACTTCCCATATTTGTGTCCTATGTCACTTTTATCAGCAGGTAAAACTGTTTAATCAGTTGTTAACATGTTGTAACCTGTTTTTCCGAGCCGCCTTTAAACGCAACATGAGCGCTACGACGCTCGCGCTGGGTTTCCACCTGTGAAGGAGACCTGCTGCTGCTGTGCGGAGCTACGTAGGTTTGTGTTAGAATCACGGCAGCAAACCAGCAAAACGCAAAGAACTTTTCACAGTTTTTCCCTCCAAACTAACCGACTGAGTTGAGTAAAGCTGTTGGATGCAGGTAATGTTAGCTAAAAGATGACTAGCTAATATCAATACCTTAAGCTTAACAAGTACCTTGTAGGCTACTGATGTTGGTGTCTATTTTCAGCTACGTACATTCATTTTGCCCCCCAAAAAGTCATCCCGCCCCCCTCCCCCGTCACATGCGTCGTTTCAACCAGACAGCCATTTGTAATCCATAGGGGGGGGCGCAGAAAATGTTTGGAAACCACTGGGGGGGCGCAGAAGAAAAAGTTTGGGAACCACTGCTCTACACAGTTGCTACATCGGCCTCTAGTGTCAGCTGGAGCTGCTGGGAGGTGATTTTTGGGTGGACAGGGAGGGTCAGACACATCCTTGTCAGTAGTTTTAATAACCTGGGACAACTGTCTGGTTAAAGAAGACACCTGCGCAGTCAGCTCTTTAATTGCAGCACGATTAGCTTGCAATTCAGTGTCATCTTTATCTTGCTTTGAATCAGTATTTTCAAGTTGGGCCGCACCTACAGTCACAGGTCGAGTCTACGATGCTAACCCAAGACGTCTCAGTCTCTCTGCCTCTTCACTTGTAGACTTTGTGATCTGTTCTAACAGGAAATCATCACTAACCTGCAAGTCCCGAAGGAAAGGTTTAAGATCATGCCTGATATAACTGTTTTTTTTCATTCAATCCTTGGTACAATGTGTGCAAAAATGTACCCTGTACCCTGTTTCTTATCATAGCTAAAATCTGGCCCAGGTTGCGCCGACTCAAAAAGGACACACTGCTTAAGTCCCATTATTCTGTACAGAAATTGCTGTGCACTCTCTTTCTCATGTTGCCTTGCATTACTTAAATCTTGGAAAAGCTCAGTACTATTTTTATCTCTGATATGTGAGCGGAGGAACCGCTTAAGCTCATCGACGTTTAAATCACATTTGTTAGATAACATTTTTTTGAATGTACCTGGCTTCATTATCTTGAAGATTGTGCGAATTATTTCCATGTCGGTAAAACCTTCCTGTAGTCCTCCGTCTATTTGTTTACATAGGTTACTGTATGACACATCAGAACCAAAATCAGAGATTTGTCCACCATGAATCTTAAACTCTCTGCGTGGAAATAAAGCTACAACATAATTTAACCTCAACACCTTGTCTCCTACACTAGGAGAGGGGCTCCTCTTACCCCTTTCATCTGCTGTTGTTGGTATGTCAGCAGAGGAGCCTCCTGCTGTCTCTCTTGGCTGCAAGGATATGTCTGTATCTGGAGTAGCTGTCTGCAGGCCTGAGTCGATGAGGTCCAGCTGAAATGAGGCAGGACAACCAGTCTGACCAGCTGGCACATTCTCAGTTCTTGACAGTGTGGCTGGGTCATCTCCAGTTGCACCGACATCAGTGACGAGCAGCTTTCTAACCAGTTCTTCTAAAAGGAGGAGCTGAGCCATGCCTTCATCCTCCGACGCTTTCAGTTTCTCACTTCTAACAAAGTCAACAATCAAATCATACAGTTCGGGTTCACTTAAATCATGAGCATGAATGGCACTTTCATCATCAATCGAAGTCACAATTATCTGCAACTGTTCTGTACTCAATGTACAAAGTTTTTCCTGTATGTTGAATATAAGTATTCGCCGTGGATTGATGGTAGCCATGCTGACGTTTCACTGGTTGATTTGGCTCTCTGGATGACACACTCAATGCAGCCTTCCCTGAAGCCTCAGGAACCGTCTCTCGTCGTCTCCGCACCAACCTCTCCTTGCTAGGCACTTGGAATCCCGGACGTAGCCCCCAATTGTTACCGGCACCAGACCTAGGGGAATCTGGTGTCAGTATCAAGTGGTGCACAGGCAGATGAATCCTGTGCAACCAGATCTGTGGATCACAGAGGAAACGAGTCGTAACAATGTATCTCCGGCAAGAGCTCGTTTATTCTGAGCCGCGCATGCCCAGAGCCAGGAGACTTGTTCTCCCTGTTAGACCCACCGTGACACGAGAGCGCCCCCACTGGCAAGACACATGCACCTGACAAATACGTGTATGAACAACAAAAATAATAATAAAAACAAAACAAAAGACAAGATAAATTCTGATTGAAAAAAAGGGTGTATTCATCTTTTTTTTTTTTTTTTTTTTTTTACTGTTTCTCAACACACTACAGAGACCCTGCTCTAAATGGTCATGTTGCATTGAACAGTCATCTTAACTGAAGACAATAATTATTTACTTGGGAGTTATTTGTGTGTGCAGACCAAGGAAGTTCATGGCCTTGGACCCATAGAAATTATACCAACATACATGTTGTAAGCTCTGCCCCACACATACTGCTGTTGTGTACAAAGTGTTCACAGATTCACCCTAACTTTAATTAAAAAGCAGGTTAGAAGGACTAGAGAATAAATACAGGCTCATAAATGCAGCTTGTTGCTCATATAAGTAGAACATGTTTCAGTTACTGGGAGGTTTGCTGGAAAATGCACTGAGTTTTTTCATGAATAACATTTCTGAGTCCTATTCAGTGCAAGCTCATCTGGAATGTTCTCCTTATGGCTTGTATAGGAAATATATAAGTTAAGTACAAAACTTATTATGGCAAGAAACTTGATGCTGAATTTTGAAAACTTGCATACTTTAGTTGAAAAAGAAATACATTTATTTTGGACGCTCAGCTTCTTTGACTCAGATAGCAAATCTTTTAAGGATGGAACAAATCATTATCCACTTTAAAATGTTCCGTCACAAGATGGAAGAGAAACTACAAAATTCTAATTCCATGTACAAAAAAATATATAATAAAAAAAATTATGCATGCTACATAGACAAACAGCATTAGGCTAAAATATCAGCAATTGTCCTCCCTACTGATAATAGAAAGACCCACATCATTCAAAGACTAATAGGATGTTGTGTCCCACCAGTCAGTATCCTGAACTTTGCAGCAATCCCTCATTCTGAGGAAAAATTTGGATGAATGAAACATATAAAGTATGCCTGGTAAAGTAACTACTTAATGGAAAATGAATGTTTAAAAGCTCTAAGAATAACAAAAATATGCTTTTTACAAATCTTTTATCTTTTACAAACCAGTTGCTCTGACCAGAAAATCTTCAAAACAGGTTCTGTTGTCAGCACACATTTAAATTAAGATTGGTGGTGTTGTACTGTCTCTTACCTACTTTTATGGAAATATTCATTGGTTTCTTTGTAATTAACGCTCAATGCCAACACGATGACGGCTTTCAGGTTAGTGTTCAAATGTTTTCAGGTCATCCCCATTCCAGCTTGCAGATCAAGTTGAAATTGAGATCTCCAACAGGTTCACCAGCTGCAAACATCAAGAAGACAAGAAGCTGTTCTCTTTCATACTGAGCATCATGTTTTCTCAAATTCTCCCTAGATGTCCTTTGAGAACCACTGCTCATCCCCATGCTGTCTCTTCTCCATGTTGCCTCGTGGGCTTCCTGTTCCTGGACTCCCATCAGATGGTGTATGCCTGGAGTCTCACTCCAGGCAGAAAAAAATGAGAAGAGGGGAAAGCACAACTGTAGTGAATATTCACTTGTAGAAAGTTTAATGACATTCATGTAAGTTAAAATGCAAAATAAAATGCCAAGTGAGTGGAATAAATATTAACAAAAACATTTTATTTATAATAAAAATAAATGACATAAGTAAAAAAATTTTACCACATTTTGTATTTGTATTTTTACATTTCTGTTAAATTGTTTTGAACTTTTAAAACACATTTGTTTCATAATCTGGAAGTAGATGTTACATTTATCTGACTTACAAACATTTCAGTTGAGTTTTGTATTCTGTTAGACAAAGCTCACTCTATCTGGTGTGTATCTGTTTCGCAGACACAAATTATAAAGATATCCTGCTGTTCTGTGCTATGCTGCCAAAATACAATTAGCTCAAACCAGCAGAAATGAGACTGATTCTGAATCTACAAAGACAAAGACACTCCCTCTTACTCTATTTTTAGTCCAAGATGATTCTCCAATGGCTCATGTCCGTAACAAGAGATAATTTAACTGAAAGCAGGGGGTTCAACTTTAATTTGGTTGGGTGGGGTAAGGAATCGAATGCAAAAGATGATGAAGTGGAGGCGGATGTAAGCCTGGTGGGGAGTGGGAAATGATTTTAAAAACCTCTATTTAAGCTTTGAGACCCCTGTGTGGTGGAATTGATAGAGTTGTTCTTGTGGTGGTCATAATAGAGTTTTACTCCATCTTTTCATCTCATTTTCATACTTAGCTTGGGAAATATCAAGACTTAATTCTTTGCAATCTAACAGCTCACAGCATTTGTCATTTCTTTCCCAAGATGACCTTGCTGTGTCCTATTCTCTAAAATCTGAAAGCAATTGAACACAAAACAGAACAAGTTTGCTGCTATGTGACAGCTCAGCTGCTTATGAAAAATACAACACCCTTCGCTACTTCATCTTTTATAATCTCCCATTGTCCTGGAGTATTGGGGATGGAACCAACTCTGCAGTCATCAGGTAATGGATTGTGTAGTGATCCAACAGTGTGTGGGTCAAATAGAACTGAGATCCACTGAGAGATTTATTGACCTATGACACATGGGAGGTGTTGTCATGTGTTGTGTGACCATAAAGGATGCAGGACGCCAGGAGGTAGAATGGTGAAATAAAATGTTTAATAACAGAAATACAGAAATAGAACTTATACAAAATAGTGCCCAGCACTGTAAACACATAGAAGGGACATCAATGCCATGACTGAGTCTGTCAAAACAGTGAGACCGTTCCCCAGTAACAAGCCCTGGGTAACAATCACTGGGTCACCTGAGACCTGCAGGAAGTGCTAAACAGGAAACAACAGCCTTACTGTCTTCAGGGAGAGAGACAGTAAATGACACAAACTAATACATTAGACTTTCTCTGCAAACAACAGTTCTCACCTAAATGTGAACTTTAGCTGTATGTCTGCAGTACTGATGGTTCATGGTAGTGTTAATCAAGCTAAATTAAGATGTCTGGTGTAGTAAAGCTACACCTGGAAGTAGGTTTTTATCTAAAAGTTTACTAAAGTAAATGGAATTAAGTAAAACTAATTATTCACTCCCCTAACCCTATTAGTATTGTCAGTACTAATACTACTATGTTACCAATTAGTGTAACACTCCAGAGGATTCACAGGGAGCTATCAGATCAAGAATTGATACCTTTTCAAATATAAAACTAACATTAATTATCAGATTCATTTTGACCATTTCTACTATTCAGAAGTTTTGTGAAACATATTTGACGGCTAGTCATGTGCCCATTTCTGCTCAGTGTTCTAGAAACAGACATCTCTGTAGGGCTCAGGTATGTGAATCTGAGAATATATCACTTCGTGATATCACTTCCTTTGCAAATTTGTCACACCTACTTTGACACATTGCTTTTAATACTTTTATGTAACGTGCAAGTGATCAAAAAATGTGGAGGGTAGATTTTTGTGATTTGCACCCCCAAATCACAAAAAGGACTAAAAGGAACAATTTCAATTTTGTAATGTCATGATCTTAGTTTATGGTGTTTGTATTTTGGTTGATTGCTCCCTTTGTGTCATGGTGTTCCCCATTATTGGTTGCAGCTGTTCCTCTTTTCTTCATTATCTTTTGTCTGTATTTAACCACACCTGTGTTTTCTGTTCTTCATTAGATCCTGTATTTAGTTTGGTTGTTTCTTATTATAGCATTTGCCTACATGGTGTTCCAGAGTGGCTTTGGGTCCTTTACCCCTTAAATTATTCCTTTTTCACTTTACCCCGGATCTTCACTGCGACGCCTCCTCCTTATTTCCTGCATTACTAGACATGTAGAGTTCCAAATGTTCCCATTTTGGAGCAAACAAAATACGATAAAGGTGTGCTCAAATCAAGCAGAGTAGAACATTTGCATGATTACATTCACAGACGAAGCTTCTACAAACTGAATTTAAATGTTTCTGGAATTAAATCTCAGTGCTGCTCTTGCTTTGGATGTGACATCCAGTGGTACCATAGAGGCCTTAAAGCTGCAGCATAGAACTTCTAGAAAACATTTTTTTTTTTACATATTTGTTGAAAGATCATTTGTGTAGAAAGCAGCTCCTCTGCCTTCTCCTGTAGCCAGAAACAACCAATCAGAGTGAGGAGGCAGGTCTTAGCACTGCCAATCACAAACTTGCCCTTCCCCCCCAGCAAATTTAGTGAGTAAATGATGTTGAGTGACAACAATAAACCTTCCTTCTGGCTCCGATTGGATATTTTGATTCAGATAGCAGTAGTATCTCAGGAAAATGATGGAGGACAGCGACCTTTTCATAGCCAGATAAAGAGACCAGTCAGGTCTCACATAGGTCACACAGATCCTCACATAGGATCTGTCTTCTGTGACCCTACACATTTTGTAAATAAAAGTTACAAATTACATACTGTATCTTTAAGCTTTCCTAAACTTTTATTTCAGTTCCTTAACCTTTTGTTGTCTTAGTTAAGAGACTGCGGGAACAGGCTTCATCTCCTTTAGCATGATGTCATTGTTAGCATAGTTGTTGTAGAGATGAACATGTACTCAGTCTTGAAAATATATGAAGGAGAAATAAATTGTTTGTTATTCAGATAGGATCATCAGTGCAGCTTTCTAGGTTTTTCTGCATGATTCAAATTATCTCAAGAGCAAGTGGGATGGTAAGAGGTGTAGCATCCACTTGGACTCAAAAATAACAAATGGGGCAGACAGAGTAGTTCATGACTCTAAGACCAGGAATCAACTCAAAGGTTTAGCTCAAAACACAACAGACATAAAGTGGGTGAAAAAAGGACCGTCGGGCACAAAACCTACAGAGAAAGATGATACAAACATAACAGTGCATCCAGTGAGCTGCACGTCGAAACAGACAGGTTTGCACTTTTAAAGCAATGAGATTTCTGCAGCTTTTTGTTCAGTGCTGAAATGTGTAGGCAGAAACACTAAATCAGAACCATTAACACTGCTCGCCAACTTTAAACAGTAACACCAACATTTCTCAGTAACTGTTGAGTAGGATGGAGTATAACCACCATGTTGCCATTCACACTACCCAAACAAGTGAAAATGTTTCAAAGTCTTCACACAGACCCAAGTGAAGATAAAACTAACGACATGTGATGAAGATATAAACGTATATGTGTTAAAACAGCTCAAGTGCTTCTTTTTATAAGGCTTAGTTTACTGCTGAATTTAATGGGATATTTTTTTTCTGTAGATACAGGTTCATGTATGTGTATTTTTCCTTGCGTACGAATAAAGATTTCTTTTTTTTTACCTCCCCACCAACTCTTTTGTATTTTGTACGATTTGTGTTTTGTACAATTGCATATTTCTAAGAGCCACACTATATCATGCGTATGTGAAAAAAATAAAAGAACAATCATTAGGTCCATTTCACATTACTAGGTTTATTTCTGGGTTTTGTTGATCTTCGGCGTGAAGCATGAAGCGACATACACGCTTCAGACAGAGAAGAAAATGATCCTTTTCTCGACCAACCATACATACTATGGCAAAATATTGAACTCTAAATTTTCATACCCTTGGTCAGACATCTGTTCCTGACAGGCATATCTACTTGAATTACGTGACAAATAGTCATTGTGCTGTTTGGTGATATGGTGTGTATTGTTAAGAAAATAAATTTAAAATATGCTAGTTTTAAAAACTTAACCATATGTTCAATATTAGATAAAATTAATAGTTTTAAATAAGAAAATTTGCTCCAAATTATATCCATGGTTCAATCAGCGTAATCTCTTTTGTAGGATATTTCTATTGAAACATATTACACTAAGTTGAATTAAAGTAACTTGGCTTGTAGTTCTCTATAATTTAAAACACAGCTAGTTTCTCTGTGGACTGAGCAGGCATTCACAGTGGGTCGTGGCTCTGTGTGTGAGTTTAACCTTTTGACCACTGTCAAGAAAAGTCGAGCTCATCCCACTTCCCCATGCTGGAGATTTTAGTTTAAAAATAACAAGTTACCTTTAAAATTGAGTACAAAGGTAACATCAAGACCCAACAGTAGAGTCAGACGGTAATAAAATTAATCTGGTTGTGTGTGTTGTTGTTGTGTCCTGCAAACTTTGCTTTAATTCTACTTTTTTTCTATTTAATCATATAAATCATAGTCGGGCAGAAAGAGAGTCATGGAACAGGAAGAGAAGGTTTCCTGAAGAAAGAGGAAGAAAGCTTCCAGCCTGCATGTGGATAAAAATAGTTCAGATTACTCATTTCAATGCATTAAAGGTTTAAAGAATAAAATCTAAACATTTTTGAGTAATTGGGTAAAACCCAGAGTAAAATACTGAAATGAAGAATGGTAACTTATGATTAAACCAATAGTTAATATTGGTTTAACCAGTGGTTGATGTTGGTTTGATTATAAGAATATTTGCACTTACTCTTAGAGTTTGTGGAAGTACTACAGGTGAGAGAAGTAACTGTAACATGGTATCAAATAATTAGATTTCCATTAATGTCTGTAATAACTCACATTATGATTATAATAAGAGTAACTAATAAGTAATGGTTATTATAAAATTATAAATGAATGCTAAATCAAAGAAACTAAAAGGTTATAAATGTGATTTTGACATTGATTTTGAAGTGGTGTAAAATGTGTAACTAACTAAAGGTCACTGATGATGTGTTGGAGGTAGATGGTAGGTGAAGGGTCAGGGGAAAAGAGGAACTGATAGGAGAGCAGAGGTGACCAAGGAATTAGGTAATTAGAACAGACGTCATGTCTCCAAAACGGTGATGGATATGAGATCATTGGTTCAAGTAGTCAGTCAATGAGACAGGCACAGCAACAAAGGGTGTGTTTACATTGCACCTTTATAAGGTGAGTGGAAAAGAGGAATCTTTGGTTGGATCCTTCAGGCAGCTTCGAGCCAAGATCGAGATAGACAAAGAACTCTGCAGCTGAAGAGCCGGGACCACAGAGCCGAAGACTGTTCTGCACATGGGGACCATGTGCAGAACAACAAATTAGGGGACACCCCCCTAATTTGAATACAGCAGAGAAGGAAAGCCCGCCCTCCTTTAAAAGTATACAGTGTAAAAAAGTCAGTAAATTTACGGTAAAAAAAGGTAAAAAACCAACAGTTTTTGACCGTTGTATCCAAAAACATTGCATTACCGTAGAATTACATGGAACTACCGTAAGTCGAAACTGCAAAGAAAGTCAGTAAATTTACGGTAAGAAATGGTAAAAGACCAACAGTTTTTGACCGTTGTATCCAAAAACATTGCATTACCGTAGAATTACATGGAACTATCGTAAGTCGAAACTGCAAAGAAAGTCAGTAAATTTACGGTAAGAAATGGTAAAAGACCAACAGTTTTTGACCGTCGTATCCAAAAACATTGCATTACCGTAGAAATTACATGGAACTACCGTAAGTCGAAACTGCAAAGAAAGTCAGTAAATTTACGGTAAGAAATGGTAAAAGACCAACAGTTTTTGACCGTCGTATCCAAAAACATTGCATTACCGTAGAATTACATGGAACTACCGTAAGTCGAAACTGCAAAGAAAGTCAGTAAATTTACGGTAAGAAATGGTAAAAGACCAACAGTTTTTGATCGTTGTATCCAAAAACATTGCATTACCGTAGAAATTACATGGAACTACTGTAAGTCGAAACTGCAAAGAAAGTCAGTAAATTTACGGTAAAAAAATGGTAAAATACCAGCAGCTACTGACCATAATATTCACAGCATTATACTGCCGTAGAAAATACATGGCATTATCATAACTGAATAAACATATATCCTAAATAATTGTGACAGTCACGAATGTAGAAAATACAGAAATATAGTGTAAAAATATAAGTAATTGTAAAGTTCTTAAAAAATTGTAATATTGCCAGCAGTTAATTACCCTAAACTTAACAGTAGTAATCAGCCAAAATTACAAATTTTGCTGATATTTAGATCTACAATGTAAAAGCGTAAACAAGACTGCAAAAGAATTTTTTACAAAGAACAGAATGCTGGTGTGATATTTTGGTTTCTTTTTTAATAATGCCTTTAATACACCAAACTGAAATCTCAGCAGTAGACCAGGCATCGATCTGGCGACCCACCGATTGCAAAGCAAACTCCTACAGCCAACGCCACCATCATCTATGAGAGTATTTGATCATTAACATTAAGAGAATTGTATGTTAGCCCCTCTTGCTTGAATGAAGCTGAAGTTGGTTTCCAATTGCTGCTTCCAATTTGGGAAATGGCTAAAGGGCAATTCCACCTAATTTTTCACTACAATCAGCATCTTTAATTTACTCTAGCTAAAAAGCTACAACACCTAGACTCTTCAAATCTGGACTAGATTATTCTCAACTCATATCAGAATATTTAAAACCAAGTGTGGGATTTGTAAAACCTTTATCTGATTTGTGAAACTTCAATAAAGAACAATTCTAGTGTTATCCAAAATCATACAAGTTGTAAAGTCACCCATCATTGAAGTTTCACAAATCCCACACTTGGTTTTAAATATTGTGCTATTAGTAGAGAATAGTCTAGAGAGTTTTTCATTTTGTTATTGTGATAAATAGCAGGGTTTACAGTAAATGGAGACTGTTATTTGTCATGTAAACAAATAATTATCCAGTTCAGTGTTTTTCAACCTCTTTTGAGCCAAGGTACACTTTTTCAATTGAAAAAATCTCGAGGCACACCACCGACCAAAAATGTAAATGTTAGTTATGCGACTCAAGAGGAAAGAGACTGGAGTCAGCAGTTGTCGAGTACTCAATATATTTATTTTCTTTTATCTTCTGTTTCATACCTTTCAGTTCAGTTCAGCACAACATATTTGTCAAAACAACAAGAAGGAGAATCTCCCTCTCATCTCAACCACCTGGTTTTTAAAGGATGGGCTCCCATCCGGACTAATTAGAGGGGTGGAGCCATTTTCAGCTAGAACAAACAAACATGTGCACTAAACTATACCTAAAGAGTGTCTATAAAGTTACCATTAACTTAAACACCACTAAAAACAAAACTAGAAACAAACAATATGGAATCCAGTCAAAAATAGAAATACATCTCTCCCTCTCTGAAAATGGATTTTCCCAATGAGGCTAATTGGAAACACCAGGTCCTTGTCAGCGTTGCTCATGGGCGCACTTCCACGGCAACACAGGACCAGGTGACCTCAAAGAGATGAGAAAGATGATTAAAACAAATAAACAAATCAAATCACCTCCCAAAACAATACATTCACCCAAATAACCCAGAATATACAAAGAACATGAAAAACAGCACCTCTTAGGGAGGGGGTAAATCCCTCACAGTAAACAAAGATACTCTGTAGCCGCCTATATTATAGTCATTCTTCTCAAAGTGTCTTGAGTCCACTTCAAAAATACACAACACTTTGGGCTTAAATTTAAAGAAGTTCTAGAAAACTTCAGTGTTTTACAAACTAATCCACAAGCATTCTTTTAGCCAGAATACAGAAAATAATTCTTATTCTGAAAGAAGCAATAATATTTGGGAAAGATTTTACTGTTACAATATGAAGAGTTGCATGTACAAAATGTTAATATCTGTTTATTTTACCCATCTAATGTGAAACCTGTGCATGTTTGGATGAAAACAGCTGATTTCCTGGCAGAAATTGAAGAAAGACAAAGCTCTTCCTCAACAGCTTTCAGTCTCTCTCTGGTTTCAGTTTTCACAGTAGCCAGGCTTGAGAAGCTCACTTCACACAGACATGTTGTGGGAAATGGACCCATGTTCTTTCTAACTACTGCTGAGCTTCACTGTCTTTTCATCACTGTCGTCACAGTCTTGCTAAATACGATGCTCTCACCGCTACCTGTAACGTTCATGCATCACTAATTCTCTTGTTTTAATGTAAAATGCTCTGTACCTACTGCCATCTAGTGGTAAGAAAGTTACATCATTACGCCGCTAGTCACTACTACAGCAGACACTCGAAGATGGCATTATTTGCAGATAATTTATTTTAAAAAAAAATCTTTTAAAACCAATTACCGTATTTTTAGCACCTTCAAATTTTTTGGGGGAAAAAACAAACAAAAAAAACCTGTAAGCTGCTCTCAGTTTTCCGTAAGGACCCAGCAGAGAGCTGCGTCCTATGAAATCTGCTGGATATATTAAGGACGCAGCACTACGTCTCCAAAGTCGAACCACGGTTTTTATACCGAGCTTAAGTGCAGCGGCTTTATTTCCCTCCTGTAGTGGCAGATCGACAGCCCTCAACTTAAAAGCTGCATCATATGAGTTTGAAAACATTTCTCCGTCGTGCCTGCTGCTAGCATGTGGTTGTTCTAAATGAAAATTAACGCGTTCTTCTTTGATTTACAATTTTGACTTCTAATGATTCACTTCCTGCTAGAGAGCCCCCTGGTGGTTGAAGAAAAATACACAGAAAAGCCACACCGGGCTACAATCCACATGGTTCAAAACTTAGGAAAAAAGTAGCGTTGTATAGACCGGAAAATATGCTATATATTTTTACTAAACGGAACATTTAATTTTCACAGATGCAACACTTCCATTAATGTTTCTGTAGGAACGGCTGCATAGATTATATTTCTCGTCTACTTTAGACTACATGTGCTTAAAGTTATTGTTAATGGCAGAAGCAACTTTTTCCAAGTTTGGTTCAATAATTAATTTGAATTACTTTGAGTGTGAAATGTTCATGCATGCAAGTTAAATCTCTGAAGAACATGTTAGCTTTTGTTTCAATACTTTGGTAATACTTAGAAGTATAAAGCTTGGCATCAGAGATAATATTTAATATTTTCCTTTGACCTCTTGACTCTCACCCCCAAAATACTTGCACTAAAGTCACTGGGTCCATGACAGTTGAAGGATTTTAAGATAAGAGAATTTAAATATTAATATTTTACAGCTTTTCTCAGTTTGGGTGCATCTCTCAGAACAGAATTGAAATTCTTAAAACTACCTGTTCAATCTTCAAATTACTGTGTCACTTCTGCACATCAAAAAAATTAGTTTTGCAAGTTTTGCTTCTGTACATCATGTAGCTGGTTATGTACACTTCTATGCTTTTCCCCCCGTTGTAATTTGCTTTTATCATCTTGATCAAAATATGTTAACCCTCCTGTTGTCCTCGGGTCAAAATGACCCGCCACTGTGTTAAACCCCCCCCCAAAATCCCCTAAATGTAATTTTTTTAACTTGAGATTTTAAGACTTTTCCTAGATTGGCCCAGACAATAGAAAAAGTTCAGTGTTGCTTTTATTCTCATTTCCATGTAAGCTGTACAAAAAAAGGTACAAAGATGGTCTTCAGGTCAAAATGACGCGTGAGGCAAATGGAGTTGAAATCAAGGTCACAGAGTTATTTACAAACCACAAAATGTTACAAAGTTTTAGTTGTGTCTCAGATCAATCAGTAGCAGAAGTAAGCAGAGAGTGGAAGGCCAATTTTCCGAGCCACAATGCCAGTCAAACTCTTTCACACCTACTCAAGACTGATACGATTTGATGACCGTGAATCAAGACCAGCAAGACGTATGACAGACAAACTTGCAGCCATAAGAGAGGTATGGGACAAGTGGGTGGAGCGGTTGCCCTACCTCTACAATCCAGAGCCTGATGTAACAGTGGATGAGCAACTGGTTCCATTTAGAGGTAATCTGTTTTCATATTTGTAATAAAAGTGATTTTCACTATTGATTTCTTTGACTGTTTTCTGTGACACTGATACTAATCACTGATGCTAATGTCTTTTGTCCAAAGGTTGTTGTCCTTTCCGGCAGTATATGCCCAGCAAGCCAGCAAAATATGGGATCAAGTCATGGGTGGCTTCCGAATCAAGCTATGCTTGGAAAATGCAAGTCTATACTGGGAAGTCAACCAGTGGATGCCCAGAGAAGAACCAGTGGATGCCCAGAGAAGAACCAGGGGTTGCGAGTTGTGCTTGATGTGACAGAGGGACTGAGGGGTCACAATGTGACATGTGACAATTTCTTCAACTCTTATGAACTCAGACAGCAGCTCCTGAAGAGGAAGATCACCATGGTTGGTACAGTTCGAAAGAACAAGCCTGAGCTCCCACCTGCACTGCTAGGGTCAAAGGAGAGAGAGGTCTTCTCCTCAAAGTTTGCCTTCACACCCACCACCACTCTAGTTTCCTACCTCCCAAAGAAAAACAAGAATGTAGTTCTTCTGAGCACACTGCACAAAGACGGCGACATTAGTGACCGTGAGGACAGGAAGCCAATCATCATCCTGGAATAAAACCGAAACAAAGGAGGTGTGGACAACCTAGATAAGGTGATTGGAGCATATAGCTGCAGAAGAATGACTGCCCGTTGGCCCCTGGTCATCTTCCACAACATCATTGATGTGTCCTCCTACAATGCCTTTGTGATTTGGATAGAGATCAACCCAACCTGGATGTCTCATAAGCACAACAAGAGGAGGGTGTTCCTGGAGCAGCTAGGAAAGGCACTTGTAACTCCACTCATTGAAAGAAGGAAGCATGTCCCCCGCACAAAAGCCTCAGCAGCAGTTGTGAAAGCTATTCAGAGTGCAGCAGCTCCTGATCAACCTGAGGATCCATCTACCACAGCCACTTCCCCAGCTAAGCCAAGTAAGAGGAAGAGATGTCAGTTCTGCCCTCAGACTGTAAAACATATACTGTGTGCTGCAGGTGTAAGAAATATATCTGCAAAGACTGTGCACTTGCATACTGCCCTACATGTGCCAATTAGTTGAATGGGTTATGTTATTTTTCATATTTTTGTATTGTACATCCTCTTGTTCACTGGAGAAAAGTAAAATAAAATTAGTCACTGTGATGAATAAAAATGCATTTGAAACTCATTTTGCACATTTTTTTTCTTAAGCTATAGAAATTCAAGTGGAGAAGGAAAAGTCAAGTATTCACACATTTTGTGGTGAGTGACAATATACAAGATAGAATTTGGTGTTTAAAATTCAATTAAGCTGCTTATATTGGGGGTTTAGTGAAGACGGGTCATTTTGACCCGGAGGATAAAGGGTGTATACAGAAAATGAGGACAACAGGTCAACAACGTGTCTGTGTTGAATTCTCAACTTCCAAAATAGCATCAGTTCATTGTGTAAGTCTTAACATGCATAAGTCTTAAAGTTGTCATAATGTGAATCATATATTAATTAATTTATATTCTATTATTTTCTAAATCTGTCCTGAATTGGTAAATTGCTCCAAAGTGAGTCCTGAGTTTCTCTAACAGGTCAGTGTATGAACCATTAGCTCAACCAACGATCAACCAGTTTTCTGAAACAGATTGGAGGTGCATCTTGTGAACCATCAGTTGGCAACAATATGCTCTATATAGCCAGAACACAACACAGTGTTACATGTCTGAGAACTGATGAACAAGTATCTGGACAGAGTGAACAGCCAGAGAGAAGAAGAGGAGTGAGGCTGAGGAGGAAATAGTTGGGAGGAAAGCAGAAGAAGAGTCAGAAGAGGCTGAGGACATCTGCCAGTTTCCATCAGTCCAACATCAGGACATGGCTGAGACCCACAACATGATGCTGATGGAGGTCCTCCCACCCTACTGTTCATTCCTTAACCCCACTGAGGAAAAAAGATTCCTCAGTGGAGTTAAGGAACAAAGTGACTATGGAAATTAAAATGTAATGTAATTTCTACAGCACTGTACAGTTTTCCTTGAGGAGATTGTCCTGTGGCTCCTTTTCTACTTTTTTTGTTCTCTGCATTTCTGTCTTTTTCTTTCTGAATCACCATGGCATGGTCCATGAATAAATTATAGCAAAAGCGTAAATCAGTGTTTCTCAATCCTGGTCTTCAGCGTCACCCTGTCCTGCAGGTTTAGGTATTTCCCTTCTGCCACACACCTGAATTGTATCTCTGGATGATTAACAAGCTTCTGCAGTACTTGATTGTCATCCAATCATTTGAATCAGCTGTTCTGGAGTAGAGGCACATCTAAAACATGCAGAGCAGGGGGGCGCTGAGGACCAGGGTTGAGAAACACTGGCGTAAATGATCCTTTTGTAGTCTCTTCCCATGACTAATCAATTTGACTGTCTTATCTGTACATAGAGAAACTATAACTTATTATTTTGAGTCACTGATATGTTAACAGACAGAATTTTAAGAGCTGAACTAAGGATTTTGAAAGCAACCAAATGCTATTTTTCCTGTTTCTACAAATTGTTTTGAGAAATGCGCTTACTGTTTTGTAAATGCCAACAATGACTTGAGAAATGCACCAAAAGTGACTGAGAAAAACTAACCTAGCATAAATTGTCTCAGCTGTATCAATTTGTTTGCCTGTATGAAAAGTGTTCACATTTACAGCTTTGTTTCTGCTAGCTTGCAGGAAATGTAACTTACATAAATGGTTGAAGACAACCTATTGGCCTTCATGAGACTCAGATAAATGGTGAGTATCTATTTCATAAATTGCCTAAAACAGTTATATTTGTTTTTATTTATGTTTTTTGTTTGTGTATTTTGTCTGGTTCCAGACCAGAGGATCACACCTGTTGACAACAAACAAAGGTTTAACTACTGAATTTTCAGTCAGAAATGATCACACCACCTGGTTGAAGTACCTGTGTCCATATGCAAGTCAACAAAGGTGAAACAAACATTTAAGCGAATAAGATGTTCATGTAGTGCAACTTTCTAACTTTTTCTTTGTTTGTTTTCCAGCAGAGAGGAAACACCCGATTGACAACATGTGAGTCTCAATTTCAACCTGTGACTGGGAAGACTACAACCATCCTGAGCAAAGTCTGATCTCAGCGACTTGTGACTCTCAACCCAGAACAAGAATCCTTTTATCACCATTTTTTCTTCTACAATATGTTATCTCTTATGTGGACACATACTGTTTTTTTTCGTTTTTGTTTTCCAGATCTCAGTAATACCGTGAGGAAACTGGACAGAAAATAGAATCAGTTCTTTTTTTAACTTGACTTTTTAAATAGAAATTGTTTCTTTAAGTGGATTACTCGTAATCTGTATTTTTGTTTAATTAGAAATTATTTTCTTTATAACTTTCTGTATAGAAATGCTTGACAAGTTACACTTCCTTGGTTGTTGTACTATAATTTGTATGGTAAAATTCTGGTAGGAACAGTGACCAGTAATTTAGCATAAGTTTTTTTTTGGGGGGGAGGGTTTACAATAAAATGTCAATATATCATACAGTCTGGATGTGTTTTTCACTCATGTAGATATTATGCCTCAGTCAGCATGACCGTATTTACTACGGCAAAACCACATTTTATTTTTTTTTAACATATTTTAGGAAGTACGGTATTTTACCGTATTTAAAAAATACGGTAAAATCCTGCATTTACAAAATACGGTAAAAAACTGGCAGCTGTGGTTGCCAGAATTTTACCGTATTTTAAAAATACGGTAAAATCCTGCATTTAGCAAATACGGTAAAAAACTGGCAGCTTTGGTTGCCAGAATTTTACCGTATTTTAAAAATACAGTAAAATCCTGCATTTACAGAATACGGTATAAAACTGGCAGCTTTGGTTGCTAGAATTTTACCGTATTTTAGAAATACGGTAAAAAACTGGCAGCTTTGGTTGCCAGAATTTTACCGTATTTTAGAAATACGGTAAAAAACTGGCAGTTTTGGTTGCCAGAATTTTACCGTATAAAGACGGTAAACTTCTGGCAACTCAGCTGCCAGTTTTTTACCGTAAAATGAGGCCGTTTTTTTTTACAGTGTAGGACCCGGAACCTTAACTTCAGATTGCTCTGGGGTTACCAGTGATGCTGTCTCTGAGGAACGGTGTGTCGGTGAAATGGTTCCCCATAAGTTCGTCTTGGCGTGTATGAAGTGTCTGTGTTAATTGATGTGATTTTATATTTTAAATGTTGGAATAAACTCTGAAAATGTGTGACGTGGAGCGTTGACTGTCATCTCTATGTGGCTTTTATTCCCACGCATGGCATCATTGAGTCCGGACAAAAAATTACAATGAGCCAGAAGTTAATGATTTTATTCTCTACAGTACCACACTGAATAACAATCTTCTCCAAACGGACCACATTATGGAGAACACATGTGAAGAGAGTGGTGTTTGACACTTGAAGCGTTATAGAGATTCAACCATAGCAACTGGTAGAATCGGCAGCGTTTTTACAAGCTACGTGACTTTGGTCACTGTGTTTTAACATCACTTGATAATTCATATCATGACATGTACAATGTGTGGCTGTTGTTCTCATGTTTACTAACTGTTGCATCGTACGTTGTGCCGTGAGTTTATGGTCCAATAAATGAGAATCTCGCACAAAATCATTGTTCTTTGTTGTATCCTTCATACCACCACGCATCTCACAGCATGCCGTTGTGACCTAACAGAAAGCTATTGCTACTTAGCATAAGCCATACTTAGCATTATTGCTAATGCTAATTAGCACTAGCAATGGAAAACCACAAGTGTATTTTGGTGCAGACGTGTCAGACCTGACCCTGTTTTTATGTACAGGGTAAGTAATTTACAGAATAGCTGTGTGACAAAAGGATGGTTTATTATGGTTTTTATGTACACACACACACACACACACACACACTAGGTTACCGTACGGAATGGTAAACGAGACGCACAACTCGCCGTGATACACACACAGGTACCTAAAAGCATGGCAGCAGGCCGTGTTATACCAAGCGGGTCTGAAAGACCCCATTGTCGCATTACAGCAAGCCAGCAGGCCGTGTTATACACTAAGCAGGGTACGATACACCCCATCGTTGTACACAAAGGTTAAACCATCAACTAGGCCAGCATCTGTAATGTATTTAACTGTGATGTGCAGTTTATTTCAGTTGGAAAATGGTGAATTTCTGTACATCTATGTTTTTACATATCTCAGGATAAAGTTTATTTTAACCTCCTTCATAATCAATAATGAAACAAAAAGCAGAATTGTTTGAGTGAAAAAAAATTGTCATGTAATGTCTGTAAACCAGAGCTAAAACTGCAGTGTTTCACACAGATTGTAATGACTCACTAGAGGAACCCGGAAAATCAGCCACGACACAGGAGTGAGCAGAAAACTAAGATATTTATTAAAAGACAGATCAGACCAGGCACAGTGGATCGTCAGCTGCAGCACTGCGAAGGGGGATGGAGAGGAAAGATCGGTGTCTGGAAAAATGGCAACGAATGAATCTGTTAGTGTGTAGGAAGAGAACACTAACCTGGCTTGGCCATCAGGTACTGCAGTGATCAACCAAGGGACGAAGAGGAGAGCAGATGCTGCACTGACGCAGGACTCAGGAGGAAGTGCCCGGGGAGGGGAAGCACTGATGCAGGGCAGTGCACTAATTCCGTGAAGCAGCAGAAGTACCAAATCCAGATCCAAATCCTTGGTCAGACGGGCCGAGGTCATGCACAATGGGGCTGAGAGCAGAATCTGTGGGAGTGGGCAAGAGCGGTGTAACCAAAAAAGGCGTGGGTCGAGATTCAGAGGGGTGATCAGCAACATTCCGACAAGGGCAAAGCAAAAGGGGGAAATCCAGGGAACAAAAGCGTGGTTGCAATGATGAGGGCAAGATATGAGTGCTGGAAAACTACTGTTACGACCTGGCTCGTTGAGCCGTAACAAAAACCAGGGAGACACGGCCTTCAACAATAAATACGCTCTTTATTGAGCAACACATACAACAAACTGAACGAAACAGCAACAAGCAAGCAGCCTCCTGTGGCCTATGGCATCTCTGGAGCTGGTGGTAAGCGGGGAAGTCCTGCAAAAGAAAAGGTCAAACAAAACAAAATCCAACAAAGACGGGGTGGGCAGGCAGGTCAGAGAAGGGCCACCTCTGCAGAGCAGAGCTGGGTGGAGAAGCCGACTCAGCTCCAAGCCAACTTCAACTCCTCTCCCCTCTCTCACGCGCTGGAGCAGGCTGCTTATATAGCGAGGACACGCGGGCCCTGGTGGATCCTGGTCCCGCCCCTTCTGCTCTGCCTTGGGACAAAGCACAACTAATACATGACGGATCCCTCCACGTAGAGTGGAGGGGGACGTCACACTACTTGCTGAAAGCGTTCGATAATCTGGTAGCGTGGTTGTGACTGAGAGAGGCTTAAGAAGGGAAACAATCAGGGAACAACACAGGTGCAAGGAGTAATGGAATGACATGGATTGACTCAAAACAAAAACACAGAGCACCATGTGAACGTCACAGTACCCTCTCCTCAAGGCCCGGCCCCTGAAGGACCACCAGGCTGGTCAGGTGATCACGATGGAAGTTCCTGATGAGAGCCTTGTCGACAATGTGGTGGGACGGAACCCATGAGCGCTCCTCTGGCCCATGTTAAGAAAATAAATTTAAAATAAGCTAGTTTTAAAACTTAACATGTCTTGATTCAAATGGCCTAATTGTGGTTTTGAAATTAGTAATGTATTCTGGCCTATTGACCTTTATTTTACTTGTAGTTACAGCAGATGGTTTGCTAGGATCGTTTGAACTGCCTTTTGTCTGTGTGGGAAAACAATACAGTAGAAGTTCTAGCTTTTCACACTCATCTGTGAAAGGCCGTAAACACGGTAGGGGGTTCAGGTTCAGATAAAGGGTCAGAGATAGCTCCTGGTTGGAGGAGCAAAGATACGCCTTATTTGACTAAATTAAAGAAAAGAAGATAAAACTTTCTACACAGAAGTAACAAATCAGATTTGCTCTTGCAACTCTCCAAAGATGTCTTTGCACATCTTTGCTTTTCCCTCTTCTTTCCATTTATGTCAGGTAAATGAATGTATGTCTCCGTTGTTCTGCAGTTTTTGGTGTAAGTTTATGTATTGTCTTATATTGGATTAAACTCTAATTCTGTGACGTCAACACGCATTGTTGTTTTCCTTGTGGCTACACGTGGCCCGCCGAGAGGACCTGGGATCCAGAGGAAGAGAGAGCCAAACTTTTTTCCAAAGTTAACCAATTTAGAATTTCTTCCTTAACACCCATAACCCTCCCAGTCCACCAGGTAATGGGTGGCACGGTCCCACCTTCTGGACCGGAGTAGACGCCTCACAGTGCAGACGGGACCCCCAGCGAAGAATCGGGCAGGAAGAGGGGATTTGGAGGGGGGCATGAATCTGGAAATGGTGACAGGGTTGATGCGTGAGACATGGAAGGTGGGATGGACCCTCAGGGAAGTAGGCAGCTGGAGGCGGACAGCCACAGGATCCTCAGGACCTTGGAGATGGGAAATGGTCCGACGAAACGTGGGGCTAATTTCTTGTTCTCCACCTGAAGGGGAAGGTCCCTGGTTGACAGACACACCCTTTGACCTACAAGGTAAGCAGGGGCCAGGTCAGCCAACCACTGCCGGTTGACTGACCTGGAATACATGGCAGATGTAGTTAAGAGAGCCCTGCGGGCCTCTCTCTATACCCTGAGGCACCTCCTGGCTGAGGCATGGGCAGAGGGAACCATGGCAGACCACTCCTGCAAGGAGAAAAAAGATGGCTGGAAACCATAAACAGGGAGACAACCCAGTGGCACTGGAGGGAAATGAATTGATGGCATGCTTCACCCAAGTAAGATTCTGTGCCCACTTGGTTGGATCCTGTTCACAGAGCATGTGAAGCTTGATCTCCACTTCTTGAGATGCTCAGTCTGACCATCAGTCTGTAGATAGAAACCTGAAGAGAGGCTCACCTGGATCCCTAGCTGCCCACAAAACTCCTTCCAAAAACGAGAGACAAATTGAGAACCATGGTCAGAGACAATGTCCAAGGGAAGTCCATGAAGTCGGAACACCTACCTGGTGAGGATCTCACTCAATTCCTTGGAGGTAGGCAATTTCACTAGGGGAGTGTTATGGCCAGTGGCCTTGTATGTTTTCTTTTCTGTATATCTGCAGCTTCTAATCTAATTGACTCCTCTTGGTAGTGGATGCAGCCCTGTCTTCCTGTGCCACTCCCTGAGGCCTACAGCGATTGGCTCACTCACCTCCACCAATCCCTAATGAGGCCTCCTTTTTTTAAACCCAAGGCTTCCTGGGAGAAGGCACGGCTGGTGCCTCTCCTCGGGTGTCAGCCTGGAGCGACCATGCTCTGGGCTGGATTGAGCATGGTCTCTACATTGGTTCTGGTTGATCCTTGGGGGGAGAGGAAGGTATTTTGGGCAAAGGTGACCTCATTGTGAGCCTGGAGGGGACCCCCAAGGATGGGTATAGTCAGTGAGAAGCTTTCTCTAGCCTTCTTTCATGCATATCCTCTGGTCAATCCGGGACGCCATGGTTTCCAGGTCAGCCAAATCCTTAGGTCACGAGTTGAGAGTTCATCTTTAATGCCTTCACTTAGACCCTGGTAAAAGGTGTCCCACAAGGTTCATCATTCCAATCACTGTCAGCAGAAGTCAATGATATATTCATTTATGCATCTCTTGCCCTGTTTAATTCTCCAGAGCCCTCAAGCTGCCTCTCTTTCAGGGAGGCAGGGATCAAAAACACGTACAAGTTCTTTGCAGAAATCATCAAAACTGTAACTGATGAGTGCGTCCTTCTGCCATTCAGCTGTACCCCAAATCTTAACCTTGCCAGATAATAGAAAAATCATGTATGCAACCTTATCTCGCTCGGAGGAAAAAGAGCTGGGCTGAAGCTCAAAATGAATCTAACACTGGGTAATAAAGGGGCAACATTGGCTAGGCTCACCACAAAATACCTCAGGAGGGGACAGAAGGGACTCCTAAAGAAGAGGTAACCACACCTGATGAGGAGGAGCTTGTCATGGGGCAGCCGAGGCGCTGTAGGGCCTGACAACTTGCTTGGAGAGCATAGTCATCATTTCCTGCACATTAGCCTCCAATTTGTTAATGGATTTCTCTACAGTAGCACGCCACCCCTGTGCGTGCTACGGATCCGTAGTGGCCATATTATACTGTAATGACTCACTAGAGGGACCTGGAAAATCAGTCACGACACAGGAGTGAGCAGAAAACCCATATTTATTAAAAGACGGCTTAGACCGGGCACACTGGATCGTCAGCTGCAGCACTGTGAAGGGGGATGGAGAGGAGAGATCGGTGACTGGAGAAATGGCAACGAAGGGATCTGTTAGTGTGTAGGAAGAAAGCACTAACCTGGCTTGGCCATCGGGTACTGCAGTGATTAGCCGAGGGACGAAGAGGAGAGCAGATGCTGCACTGATGCAGGGCAGTGTACTAACTCCGTGAAGCAGCAGAAGCACCAAATCCAGATCCAAATCCTTGGTCAGACGGGCCGAGGTCATGCACAAAGGGGCTGAGAGCAGAATCCATGGGAGTGGGCAAGAGTGGTGTAATCAAAAAAAGTGTGGGTCGAGATTCAGATGGGCGATCAGCAACAGTCCAACAAGGGCAAGGCAAAGGGGGCAAATCCGTGGAACAAGAGAGTGGTTGCGTTACCCTGCAACCTTGGATGGCTGAGGGTAATGTAAAAGATGATCTTCCCTCAACGTGTGATGCTGTGGTATGAGAAAGACGAGACACACGTTGAGCTTCCTTCACATTCAACCGGAAGAGTTATTCTTCTTGTGTGCTCAATCTTCTCTATTCCACCAACGTGGCAGCGCCCCTAGCGGTTGTGTGTGGAATTGCATAGGACTAACTAAAATGACTCTAAAGAACTTAGTACAATGAGAAATTAAAGATATAAAAATAAAAATTATGCTGGGGTGCCTATTTTCTTACTTATTGTTTTTATTCACTAAGAACTCATTTTTCTCTCCATAATGATGAGGGCAAGATACGAGAGCTGGAAAACTACTTGCTGAAAGCGTTCGATAATCTGGCAGCGTGGTTGTGACTGAGAGAAACAATCAGGGAGTGACACAGGTGCAAGGAATAACAGAAATGAGGGACATGACATGGATCGGCTCAAAACAAAAACACAGAGCACAATGTCAACATCACACAGAACGTCAAACTTCCAGTAAAAACATCTCTGTATTTGTCAAATATTCCCTTATCATCTCTCTCTCTTTTGAGATTTTACATTTATTACCACAGACTCTTTCAGTTGGTAAAAGCTGCTAATCACACGATTCAGTCCAAGAGGAAACATTTGTAATGTATGCTTTTGTTTAATGTGATGTATACAGTGTTTTTTTTGTTTGTTTTCTTTTGGTCCTGAAGGGCGTGGTTTACCCTTCAGGGCTAAAAAGAATTAAACGCAACTAAAAATTCAAAAATGTTTATGAAATGAGTGCACAACCTTCTTTAAAATGAAACGGTGTTAATTATGGTCTGGCTTTGAAATTCCTCATGGCTATTGTTAGGTTGTATTTTTTATGAATGTAATTGTTCATTAGAGATAATAAATACACATCAGACTCATGTCCAAACTAAATTTTTTCTGAGGTAGTTTTGTTAGTGCCTTAACCATAGCTGTTGTGTAACTTGCCTAACTTAAAGAGCTCATTAGCACTCTGAAGTGTGAAGACACATCTGTCCATCCATTTAGAATGACTGGAGGTTTTTTTTCCTCTTCTGTGGCATTAAAATAGGAGATTTTGGCACCTAGACAAGAGATCCAGATATGGGTGAATAATTACTCATGAACATAAAAGTACCCATGCCGTCATATTGGAAGCAGAGTGATTTTTATAAGCAGCAGCAACATAAAAATCCCTTCAAAGTAATGATTAAAAAACACCAACGTTTTATCAAGTTGAGGAAGACTGATTTGAAGTTAAAGGAGCAGAACTGAATGTGAAGGCGTGTTGAAGGGGATAGCTGTCAGACGAACATATGGCTAGAGACTGAGTTGCTAACCAGTGGCCATATGCAATCATCTAATCATGTTTATGGCCATCAAAAAGCTTCTGATGATGATCATATCTGTAAAGCCGTTTGGCATTTGCATGTGAAGCATACATCTGAGCATGTGCCTTTGTCACTCAGCAATCTGTTAAGATTGCTCCTTTGAGGCCTGTTGAATTACGTTCAAAACCACTCCTGTCGTGTCTTTAAGTGAAGCTTTTGCAGTAAAGCATGAATACTTTGCAAGTCTGTTAGCATACATGCAGCAGATTTATTTCTTTGTTAAAATACAAGTAAATTTAAAAAGTAGGCAAGATTTTTTAGTATTTCAAAATGAACTTTAAATTATTAGTTCAGTATGAGTTGTGACTGGATGGTCTGGTTCCCAGTGCAATTATAATTTTAGCCATTTGTTCTTGGTGTGCACTCTGCCCAGGCAGCTATTAGGTTGACTGGAAAACTTGTAGACTTGGCTGAGAGGTCAAAGGTTAGAGAGAAAAGCAGCAAAGGTAGAAACATTATTTCAGAAAATAAGTCAGATGTTTTTTAATTCATACAGTTAAGTTGCTGTACACTTCATACATCAGTATGTTCCATAGGCGTAGGAAGCAGGGGGAATGAGGGGGACATGTCCCCCCCCCAATAATTTCACCGCAGTTGCGAAGCATTTTAAAATCTCCCACTCGCGTGCTTTTATTTTGAAGGCGCACAACAGCGCATTCATACGGTGGTGGACAGGTGCAAATGCGCAGCAACAGAGAAAACATGCAAACAAAAAAAGACACACGCACAAATGAAATGCAGCAAACAAAAAAGAGATGCAAACAAAAAAGAAAACAACCACAAATGAAATGCAGCAAACAAAAAGAGATGCAAACAAATGAAAAGTAGCGGGAGTTTTTAAAACGATTTGCCGGGAGACATGGGTTCTCTCTCGGTATACCGAACCTGGAGCGCCCAGCCAGCTGACAGCGGGCGAGGGGAGCTGGCTGTTAATGCAGCGGGAGCACACATCTCCGAAAACATTGGAGCAATATTGTTAAGTGATTTATTGATGAATCAAGCAGATATTTCAGATCTATACATCTACATTCACGCCTAAAACCATTGTAAAAAATAATTTTGTGTAATTTTAAGTGTAATACAGCAAAAATAATTTTGCCGCCATTGCTGCTTTTAAAGGATGCAGACCCTAAATTTGGACACAGCTGTTTTTTGTTTGACTCCCTCTCACTAGAGGGAAGTGAGAGGGAGTGCTCCAGACCACTGTCTGGAGCACTTCCGTTTTCAGCACTTTTTGTTTGCTGCATTTCATTTGTTTGCGTCTCTTTTTTTGTTTGCTGCATTTCATTTGTTTGCGTTTCTTTTTTGTTTGCTGCATTTCATTTATGGTTGTATTCTTTTTTGTTTGCGTCTCTTTTTTGTTTGCTGCATTTTATTTGCTTTTTGTTTGCGTCTATTTTTATGTTTGCTGCATTTCATTTGTTTGCGTCTCTTTTTTTGTTTGCTCCATTTCATTTGTTTGCGTCTCTTTTTTTGTTTGCTGCATTTCATTTGTTTGCGTCTCCTTTTTGTTTGCTGCATTTCATTTGTTTGCGTCTCCTTTTTTGTTTGCTGCATTTCATTTGTTTGCATCTCCTTTTTTTGTTTGCTGCATTTCATTTATGGTTGTATTCTTTTTTGTTTGCTGCATTTTATTTGCTTTTTGTTTGCGTCTATTTTTATGTTTGCTGCATTTTATTTGTGCACGTGTCTTCTTTTTTTGTTTGCATGTTTTCTCTGTTGCTGCGCATTTGCACCTGTCGGCCACCGTACATTCAGCAGAGCGCTTGCTCCCTCCTCTGAACGTCTCAGAGTAAAGGCAGCAGCAGAAACTGCGTTTGAATGAGGTAAACGATCTGTCAGAAATTTTGCCATGAATATCGCTCGTTTATAACATCTTATTGTCAGTTTGCTTTCATATATTGAACTAAATCTTTTTGGTTAAGCCGTTTTAATTCTGGGATAGTCACATGTCCAAAATTTTACTGCTAACTTTGTTTAAAAGTTATAGCTAGTCTAGTCACAATGATTTAGAATGAGACTGAAACAGCAGCAAAATTAGCCTTTTTATTATTTAAAATGAGCAACACCTGATTATACTCGACCACTTAACATGTACTTACTTATATCATATAATTTTATATTATATAGATATTTAGGAGAACAGCAGTGCTAGACTGATGTTGAAGAAAGGTGAAGAAGCTCTGGTGAGGTCTTCATTTAGTTTATTGAAATATGTATTAACTGTTTTTAATTTTTAAATAAACTAAACTATTTTATTATGAGAGGAGCAGGTTAGGGAAGGCATAGGAGACTCGGGTGGAGTTTCAGAGTGTGAAGATATAAAAATGATATTAATTTCAATAAAACCAGAAAGGAGAGCGGGTGAAGACTGATGTCAGGTTGATTTCTTTCAACGTTTCAATATTTTTTTCATTATTTCCACACTATAAGGGTAATGGTTAGAAGACAATAAGAAAAGTGCTTGAGGAGAGGTTTAAAAATAAATTAGTGAAAATTTTTGCTACACAATAAATAGAGTTGAGATGTATAATAATGTATACATCTGAAAATTAAGTTGTTTAAATTCTCATTCTGTATGATTAAAACATACTTTTTATATTTAGTTCACATTCTGACACTGTACATTACTGTAGTGTCTGTTGTAAATACATGAATCCATGCAGGGACATCAGGCTGCAGAGAGTCAGAGGGAGGCAGAGACAGAAACACATATCCGTAGATATTTTAGTTAAATGCTTGCGGCTGAAAATGACAGGAGAAAAAAAACATTTACGCTTTTTTCTTCAGTGTTTTTTATGACTCATGTTTGGTAAGTTACTGAATGCAGGGCTGGAAAGTGAGACTGAGTTAACAGTGAGGAGCTAAGGTGTCTGTTAGACGTGAAAAGTATCAGTTTTATTTATTCTGTAGATCAAACTGTTGCACTGATATAGAGAGTTGTTCAAGAAGAACAAAACTTGTTTTTTAGATTTTATTTTTGTTGGTCATACTGCTGTATTGAGTTTAAAACTGCTGAGTCCTATTTTATGAGCTGTTTTCTACTTTGGTTTTAGAAACAGGTAGAACCAATTCAATTACCAGGCAATTTATATCATTGCATTTTGACCAATAATCAAATCTCTTTTGACCTATAAGATATATCAGAATCTGTTAGCCTGTGTGTGCTACCAGAGTATGTAGTTTGCTAGTTGTGAGGCAAATTCTAAAGTGAGTGTTTATCCTGGAATGACGGTCATTATACTATGCATAACTTTAATCTGATTATTGGATTGCAAAAATAGTAACATGTTAGAATACTTGTTACTGAAACAAGGGTCAGATTAGAGTAATGCATTACTGAGGTGTTGATGGCATAATTGTTTGACATTTCTGCTCAAGCTATTTACTGATCTGTCAGATTTCCGATATGGGTCCCCCCCCCAATGACAGACTCGTTCCTACGCCCTTGGTATGTTCACAATCAAATTGTAATATTCTACTTTTTGATTAAAACTGAAAGAAGAGGATAGCTACGACTGTTAGCTACTCTGCATCCTGTGTCCATGATGTATAATAACAGGTTTGAAGAGCCTCTCTATTTGTCTTTCCGTGTGTTTATGGATGGGGCTGTTTGTTCTTACTCATGAGAGTCTTCTCATCATTAAATCATTAGCTTTAGGATTAAATTTAACCCAGCTTCCCTTCCGGTTTTCACCAGATGGTTCCATCACCATCTATCATAGCAAATACTCTTCGTCTCAACGTCTGTGCCTGGATCCGTGTGTTTCCTCCTTACTGACAGAATCTCTTCTTGTGCCTTAATTTAAGTTGTATGCCAGCCTGCATGCTCAGTTCAACCCTGCCATCTGCCTGCATACTGTATCTATTAGCATCTCTGATCTGATTCCCCTCTCCACTAACTGTATTCACCTTAAAGGCCTTGTCAGTTTGCTCATTTTCTGCCACCATTGCAAGCTCCATCTCACTCTCAGCTGAGCCTCTGGATCCATGTCAGAATGCTGAGGCTGCTCACTTTGCTCTGTCAGTAGTGCCAGGACCAGTTTCTTGATGTCCTTCAAGTATAACTTACCTTCCAAAACTAAAGATTAGTTCATTTTAAACCTATGCACATGAACTTAAATGGGTGAAACAGGTATAACAGCTCTGGGTTCAAATCTCAGCGTGGAGTCTACCTATGTAGTGTGCATTTGTTTGTAATACCTCGTGGGGACCATTACGTTGTGGGGACCAAAGCCTGGTTTAGGGTTAGGTATTTAATGGGTAGGCTTAGGGTTAAGATAAAGGTAAGGGTAAGGTTTAGGCTGTCGAAATTAATGGAAGTCAATGGAAAGTCCCCACAAAGATAGCCACACAAACGTGTGTGTGTGTGTGTGCGCTGTCAAGAAAAGTCAAGCTCATCCCACTTCCCCATGCTGGAGATTTTAGTTTAAAAATAACAAGTTACCTTTAAAATTGAGTACAAAGGTAACATCAAGACCCAACAGTAGAGTCAGACGGTAATAAAATTAATCTGGTTGTGTGTGTTGTTGTTGTGTCCTGCAAACTTTGCTTTAATTCTACTTTTTTTCTATTTAATCATATAAATCATAGTCGGGCAGAAAGAGAGTCATGGAACAGGAAGAGAAGGTTTCCTGAAGAAAGAGGAAGAAAGCTTCCAGCCTGCATGTGGATAAAAATAGTTCAGATTACTCATTTCAATGCATTAAAGGTTTAAAGAATAAAATCTAAACATTTTTGAGTAATTGGGTAAAACCCAGAGTAAAATACTGAAATGAAGAATGGTAACTTATGATTAAACCAATAGTTAATATTGGTTTAACCAGTGGTTGATGTTGGTTTGATTATAAGAATATTTGCACTTACTCTTACAGTTTGTGGAAGTATTACAGGTGAGAGAAGTAACTGTAACATGGTATCAAATAATTAGATTTCCATTAATGTCTGTAATAACTCACATTATGATTATAATAAGAGTAACTAATAAGTAATGGTTATTATAAAATTATAAATGAATGCTAAATCAAAGAAACCAAAAGGTTATAAATGTGATTTTGACACTGAACTTGAAATGGTGTAAAATGTGTAACTGTAACTAAAGGTCACTGATGATGTGTTGGAGGTAGACGATAGGTGAAGGGTCAGGGGAAAAGAGGAACTGATAGGAGAGCAGAGGTGACCAGGGCCTTATTGCTAAACTTTAACTTTCCTAAGAAAAGGTTGGGCAAGCAACAGACGCAAGAGGACTGTTGAGCAACCCTGGGACATTAGAACAGACATCATGTCTCCAAAACGGTGATAGATATGAGATCATCGGTCCAAGTAGTCGGCCTATGAGACAGGCACAGCAACAAAGCTAGCCAATGCAAACACACCCACCAAAAGGGTGGATAAATCCTTTATAAGGTGGGTGCAAAAGAGGAATCTTTCGTTGGATCCTTCAGGCAGCTTCAAGCCAAGATCGAGATAGACAAAGAACTCTGCAGCTGAAGAGGAGCCACAGAGCCGAAGACTGCTCTGCACATGGGGACCAACCCGTTAGCCCCGCAACATGTGGCTTCAAATTGCACTTCTCTCATCAGCTGGGTTCGGACCCCAAAGACTAAGAAGGACAACGACCAAGGCAACGATGAAGATAAAGACAAAGATAAAGAACAAAGGAAAAGATGAAGAACTGGTGTGTTCCTTCCATGAGACCAGCTCATCTACATCTCGATGGACCAGAAAGATCGTGAGACGAGGAGAAAAGAGCTACAGAGCTGCAAGACAAGAAGCTGAGGACCGCTACGCGCATGAGGAAGTTACCCTGAGGCCCGAGACCTGCCGCTCTAAGTCGGTACTCTTCCTGTACTGGGAGCCTCCCACTTCTTCAACACCTTCTTCACCATCAGGCCAGTTCCGGGGTTCAAGATGCCAAACTCCGTTCGTCTCTCTCAGAGTTTCCCTTTTTTAGTTCACAGTGTCAGCATTAGGGAAAGAGATTAGATTATTGATTTTACTTATTTGATTATTTCTGCTACTGATTTAAGTTGTACTGACCCTTGAAAAATTCCCTTACTAATAAAATAATTAGCATTAAGAAAATCTAAAAGATGTTGTGGACATTCAGTTAATGAGTCACCTTAAAGTTATTTGATGGTTGTAAAATAGCTATGAAGTTTGATACTGGGAGGAAAAAGTGGAAAATGTTTTATAGGTTGCTTTTAGCCAAAACAACACCCTTGGGACTCGCCCGAGTCACTAAAACCTACCTGGTTTAGTAACAAGTGCAAGTTGTAATAAAGAGAAAGAGCGACCGTTAACAGGTGTGCTCTGTGAAATTAGCTGATTGCAGGCTGCTCGATCTGGCTAATTCACAGGGTGAAAAAGGGTGGGACATCTGGAGGCGGAGGTCGTTAGAAACCAGGCTAGTCTTTCTCGCACCCAGCTTGAACAGAATGTCCTCTATATTCTCATCTGTAGTAATACTCAGGAGTTAGATGCTTCTCGGACCCGTTAGATGGAGAGCTGGTAGCACATCTCCCTCCTCTCAGAAGGGGAAGTAGAGAGAGAGAGGAGGAGGAGGGGGGTGTTGCGCAACAACAGTGCGTGTGCGTGTGTGCATGTGTGTTCAGGCCACAGCATCCTGAGTGCTCAAACCAATTAAAGTCATTGAAAATGAACCTGTCACACACAATTCTCCTGAGCCAGATCAAAAAAGTTGTGCAGCATATCTGATATGGATTTGACTGCAGGGCCCAAAGTTTTAAGTCAATTAACTATGTCTCATCCAAGGACAAAGTTTGACCACAAAGTCAGTGTGTGATCTCTTCCTACTGACAGACAACTTCCCACATTTGGGGATACTGCACGTTCCCCAAAAGGGAACGTGCAGTATCAACATTTAAAATATTTTACTACCTTATGACCAATTATGTGATGGAAAACAATTACATTTAATTTCCTGACTTTCCAAGTAAGCTAATGATTAAATTTTCGTCCATCCATCCATCCATTGTCTATACTGGCTGGCATCCACATACAGGTGGGGGATAGGGACAGATTCCTGTTTCGAACAGTCAGTGGTGTAAGACACAGAGCGCATTAGTACAGGCACATGATAAACAGCTGTTTTGACAGTCACTCTGGCAAAACAGCCATACATATTGAAGCAATTATAAACTAATTTTGTCATGATGTAGAGGTGATAGTGGTGAGAGAGAACGCTGACAACCCAGGTAGTGATGAAGATGATGATTTAATGGTGAATGTGGCTCAAAACAGTCCAGATCAGGCAGCACGGCAGAGACAAAAAGCACACAGCTAAATACTGGTAGCAACTGACACAAAGACTGAACACAGAGCAAGGTAGCCTCAGGACTATCCAGTACAACTGAGAACTACAGACATACGACAACAACTGACAAGGATCTGACAAAGAAAAGAGACAACAGGTGGGCTTAAATACACAGGGAGTAATTTCGGGAACTAGACACACCTGGGAAACAATTAGGGAGCAGACAGAACACAGAGACTCACAGGGAACAGGATCACAATAAACACAGAAAAAAAACAAAAATAAATACACAGAAAACACAGATCACAACAAATTTCTCAGATAAGCCATTAACCAGTTAAGAGAACATCACTGCTTTTTTCCTCTTATGCAGCTACCCAGTCATTTCCCCTTCTGTTGGTTCCTATTTAATGTTCATTTTGAGGACATTGATTTACATGTTTCACTGATGTGGATTTTTTTCTGCTTATTTGTGGGACATCCCTGAGTTCAAAGTGGGCTAGAAGCTGTAATTGGATCTGCTTTGACATCGTGTCAAAAGTTTGTGTTTATTCATGTTATTCTTTAATGTTTCTTTTATGACATAATCACTGGGGAGGCAGGATTGGAGCTCCTCTACTCTCATTCTTCCTCACTCTGTACAAGTCAGAGTTCTGTCATCTGCAGGAATTTCTTAGTGGCTGAAGTTATGTGTATATCAGGTATGACAGTGAGTAAAGAGAGCTGGTGGACAGCCTTGTGGCATGCTGTAATGCCATCATTTTAGACTTAAAAAAGATCAGAAACTTTCTCTTTAGTTAAAGCTTGTAGGTTGTTCTTAACTATTTCTGTAGTTATTCTGCCATAAGCTTACTGTGCCCCAGGACAAACTGACCACTTTTCCTCAATTTCTTCTTTTACTCTCCAATTTACATTATTTGCTGTTATTTCAACTGTTAACTTTTTGTTTTTTCCCCATTTATTTTTCTCTCCCTCTAAACTGCATTTGTTTTGTCTGAGGTGCATTCCTGAAGGAGGGCATTGGCTGATATGATTCTGCCAACAATTAAATGTGTCCCTTTTCTGCTTTAACTTTTTACTTTTCATTAACGGAGAGGTACTCTTATGTCAGTTCTTTTTCTATTTTGTGCCTCTGCTCTGTCTTCTCAAAAACCCCAGTCGATTGTGGCAGATATGGGAGGTTTCCTCCTGTTAAAAGGGAGTTCTTCCTCTCCACTGTTGCCACAGGCATGCTTGGTTTGAGGGATGGTTGTCCAGGAAGGGTGAATTCTGCAAGTCAATATCTCAATGAAGTCTGCAGGGTTTTCTTAAACAGAAAAGTTTTTAAACTAATTTGCCTAAGGTGCCTTGAAACAACATTTGTAGTACCGTAGATTGGTGCTATATAGGCAAACTGAATGGAACTAAATTGAATTGGATATAGACAACACGAGACTCTGCTGTTACCAACATGAACTACTGCATTCATGTATGCAATAGTCTATGTATACATGACTACATACATGTATGTAGTCATGTATGTATTCTACTGCATGTAGACTACATAAGAAAACATGACATTCCCTATCGATGTTGCATGTATTCTTTATTATGTAGTCAAGGTATTCTATGAGGGTCAGTTTAGGACAAAAACTATGTTTTGTCACACACACACAAAAACTACTAAAATGTCACACACATACAATTTTTCTCTCGCACATACACAAAATACAAAAATTGTGCATACACACTACTAAAATATCACACGCATACAATTTTTCCTCTCATGCAGTTGCAGCCAAGCATGTTTTAATGTTATACAATACAGTTTTACCAAGTTGCTCAAAATCTAAACTTGTCTTGTTGTGCATATAAGGTGCAAAGTTTACCTTCGACCAAATGCCCCTCAAAGGAATCTCAGCGTCCCCCTTTTGTAAAAATTTCCGCTAGCAAAACTGGCACTTACGATCTCAGATGAGCAGATCAAACACACAAGCCATCATGTAGCCGCCAATTGTAGCAACAGTGGGAGAAACAAAGACAGACGCACCTTACAGCGGCCTGCCCAACTATAAAGGCGTCTGCCCCGCCCACCAATCAACGGTGAGCTTCTAGTTGCACCCGGTGCACAGAGTAGGCGAGGGTGGAACACCATACCACCACACTAGCAAACACTCAGACTGCTAGTGTGGACAGAAGTAAGGACTCTAAAACTCACTAACGAGTTGGAATCGATCTTGGAGAAGTTGCTAGTTTCGGCTCAGTGGAACGACCAAACTAATTTGGATGATTCCAAGTTGGGAACTGATATGTTTTAGAGAGTCTTTAGGGAAGATTGAAATTCATAATCTTCCCAACCTAAGACATTCTGTTTATGAATTGGTTTTCCCCGTCTGGCGTTGGAAGGGCTGCATATCTCTAATCTCCTTGAAGATATGTAAACACAACTCTCCTTCCCACTTCACCCCCTCCTGTTTCCATGGAGCTCTGGAGCTGAGCTCTCCTAAGGACATCATTCCTCGATAACAAACACCTCTGTCGGACTATGCCAGGGACCACAGCCACCTGGCTTCATGGCCCATTGACGTCACCGCCTTCACTCATGTCTTTGTTTTGCCCCTTTGTTTTGTCTGAATGTTGCCATCTGCCCTAATGTGTCCTTTTCTCTTTTCCTTTGGTTTGTTATTTTGTTTGTATTTCCTTTTAACTCATGTAAAGCACTTTGAATTGCCGTGTTGCTGAAAATGTGCTATATAAATAAAATTACCGTACCTTACTTCAGGCTGTCGTGTGAACGCACCCTTCGATGAGGAAACAAAAAAATACAAATAAAGTCATTTACATTTAGCTCGAGGTTAATCCAATTTATGAACACTATTTTTGGTCAGCCGTTCTCTACCGCTCCCTCCTCAAGCGCTCGGAGGTTCACTTAGGTAACGCCGGAGTAAGCGACCTTAGAACCGGCGTCAGAGCAGGAGTAAGAGGCCTTAGAACCGGAATAAGCCCTAAGTGAACCTCGGAGCACTTGAGGAGGGAGCGGTAGAGAACGGCTGGCCGAAATTAGTGTTCATAAATCGGATTAACCTCGAGCTAAACGCCGCTTACTCCGGCTCTAGCGCATGCCCTGGCATGGGCCGTAAGTGAACCTCCGAGCGCTTGAGGAGGGAGTGGTAGAGAACGGCTGGCCGAAATTAGCATTCATAAATCGGATTAATGTTGAGCTAAACGCTGCTTACACCGTGGAGCTTCAATATCCAACTTGAAGCTAACTTCACTGTGATATCAACGCATGCGCGATCTGATCTCTAAATTATGCCCCGCTTCTTCCGTGACAACTCTCACACATACAAAACTGAATCTCTCACATACAAAAAATGAGTCTATATTTTATTAGTTTATATGTGCAATCTTAGTCTTTTATGTATGCGTGTAAGAGAAAAATTGTATGTGTGTGTGATATTTTAGTAGTTTGTATGTGCAATTTTTGTATTTTGTGTGTGTGTGACAGAAAGATTCTATGCGTGTGTGATATTTTAGTAGTGTTTGTGCAATTTCTGTATTTTGTTTATGGGTGTAATAGAAAAATTGTATGCGTGTGATATTTTAGTATTTTGTATGTGTGTATGACTTTTTAGTAGTGTGTGAGAGACAAAACAGTTTTTGTCCTAAATGGCCCCTCATAGTATTCTCCCATTTTGGCACCAGATTGCTACTGCAACCATGGCCACTTGTCATACATATCAGGTCACTGGACAGCATGTTCCCCTTCTGGGCACAGTAATTGTTGTTATATAGTCACTCTGGTTGGTAATAATACCAGCATATAACAGGTTACCATCATGGGAATGTGGTCCAATATACACTACATGGAGGCCTATGTAGTATATATTGGTATATTGGAGCATATTTCTTCTTGAAGCCATCTAAAAATTTAAGAAAACAGATCTAAAAGACAAAATTGTCTTTTAAATATATACTGTATATACTGTAGCTCCATTCGTTAGATAACATATGGAGCTACATATTTCTGATATGATATTATGGGGAGGCAATATAGTCAACCTGTTGCTGTTGTGTCAAAAGTTCAGTTTAATTCCAACCATCTAGCATCAACTGGAGTCTTTAAACCACGTATTTGTTTGGGAGGAGATGATAATTTTGATAACCCATTTAATCCCAAATTTTTCCCAGACATGAAAATATTAAATCAGATGTCATTTTTAGCCCTTTGAACTAATCAAGGGGAAATAATAATAAAAAAAATGTGGAAAAATATATGAAAAAGTGTGTTTTATGATCGGTCACAATTGTGACCAGTGGGATAATATGGTGTTCTTAATAGGATGAGCTAAAGTGCTTTTCCCAAATAGAAAAGATCATAAAAGGTGAACTTTGTTTCTTTATTTGAATATACCTTGCCACTGCATTACTTTAGTGCAACATTTGCTCTGCAACGTACAAATTTGACTATCTGTATGTTCTAAACCAAGGTAAATTTGAGCACTTGAGTGTTTATGCATAATTATATTGAACTTCAGTCAGTTGTAGTGTTATGTTATCACATTAATGTAGATCATAAAGATAACATCTATAGTAGAGGCTTTCATTTAGATTATTGAAAATCATGAACATCTGTCAGTCACACTGTCATACAGTAATAGACTTAGTCCAGGGGTCTCCAACTCCAGGGATTGAGGGCCAGTGTCATGCATCTTTTCCATCCGTATCTGCTTCAATACACCTGAATCAGGTGATTAGCAGGACTCTGGAGAAATGGACTGCATACTGAGGAGGTGATCCATTTCATTCAGGTGTGTTGGACCAGCAACACACCTGAAAGTTACAGGATACTGGATCCCAAGGCCTGCAATAAAAGGCCAGTGGTTCGGCTCATTCTCACCATTTGGTGACTGTGATATTCTTCAATTTTGGGTTATTTCACATTTAGTCGTTCACCCATTCACACACTGATAGCAATAAGCTACTATATTGTAGCTACAGCTTCCCTGGCACAGTTTGACAGAAGTAAGGCAGTCATACACTGGCACCACCGGCTCCTCTGACTACCACTGGCTGGTATGACGGGTGAATTGTCCTCTTGATCAAGGTCACAACGACTAACCCACTTTGTCTGGTGGAACCCCCAGACAAAGTGGGGGTTCCACCAGGCAACCCACCAGGTACAAAATAAACTCCAACATCCTAGGTTACCATCACCCTATTTACAAGTGCACTTTTGAGATGGGCAACCACCACTTCTTGGACCCGATCATGGCTCTGCACTTTGAGGGGTTTTGGTCATGAAGATCTACACCTCTCATGTGCTCACTGATCTATTTGACATCAGCCTTTGTATAGTTCTTTCTCATCTTTGTTTCTACTGTGAAAATATTGTTTTTCTAGCAAAGCAGTTTCTCATCTTGTGTCAGAACCTCATTTGGATCCTCTTTATTTTTAAAGAGACAGTTGTCCCTACATCATAAACTTTTGCAGGTGGTAACAGAGTACCACATGACTCTTGAAGGGTCAGATCATCCTCTTTCCCCATGAACTGATCATAACGGCATGGAAAATGGCCCATCTTCCCCATACGGTCCATGTCTAAGTCACCACTACCAAAATCCATCTTTCTCATAACATTGTTGTATACTTTGTCTGGCCATCACTAAGTCTAACAGATCAAGAACCACACTTAAAATTAATCTTGAAAAGGAAGAAGTTTGGAATTGGAAGAATATGGTATGTCTTTAAATAAGCACACCTAGGTTATATGTATTATCCCACCATGTTTACATATCCTGCTCACACACCAAACTAATTTTTGTAAATGCAAAGGTGTATATCATAACTAGACACTTTAAAGATTATGTGCACCAAAAATCTTTGTTGAATGTTTATTTAAACATAACATTACTAGCCTCTTCTTTGGGAGGTTTGTGGCAGTCTTCCTCTTGCCAAGATGCAACTAAGATTTAAACAGCTCAAGTCATGTAATCATTTACTCTAAACATGTGATACTGCATAAGTATTATCCAAACACTCTAAACTTTCAATATTTGCTGAACATTAACTGAAAATTTAATCAGTAAGCTTTTTGGAGTCCTTGAAAGTGAAATAAATTTCTTGGTTACTATTGTGACCGGTGGGATTATTCCCAGATAGCACAGAATCATTGAAACAACATTGAATCAATGTCAGCCAGAAACATTGAATCAACGTTGAACACTGACATTGAAACATCGAAAGTGGTCGGTGACTTGTATGTTGAATCAACATTAGGGTTTCAACCATTACTGACATTATATCAATGTTGATTCAACCATCATCTGTATGTCAACTTACATGCCTATTTGTGTTGATATTACATTGAATCAGTTAGGAATCAATGTTGATTCAATCTTCATCTGAACATGGATCTGCATGCATATTTGTGTTGATTCTACATTGAATCAGTTAGGAATCAATGGTGATTCAACCATCATCAGAACGTGGATCTGCATGCATATTTGTGTTGATTCTACAATGAATCAATGTTCATTCAACCTTCATCTGAACATGGATCTGCATGCATATCTGTGTTGATTCTACATTGAATCAGTTAGGAATCAACATTCATTCAACCATCATCTGAACGTGGATCTGCATGCAGATTTGTGTTGATTCTACATTGAATAAGTTAGGAATCAATGGTGATTCAACCATCATCAGAACGTGGATCTGCATGCATATTTGTGTTGATTCTACATTTAATCAATGTTGATTCAACACTCATTTGACTATGGATCTGCATGCATATCTGTGTTGATTCTACATTGAATCAGTTAGGAATCAACGTTCATTCAACCATCATCTGAACGTGGATCTGCATGCAGATTTGTGTTGATTCTACATTGAATCAATGTTGATTCAACACTCATTTGACTGTGGATGTACATGCAGATTTGGGTTGTTTTTATATTGAATGAAAGCTAAGGATTTATGTACATTTTAGGTCTGATAGGTCTACATCATAACATGCCACTAAAAGTTTCTTCACTGGTGTTAAACACTATATTATTGGCAGATGATGGGTAAACTGTGTACAAAAGTTTAAAAATGACAACATGGGTTTGATTTAACATTTTATTTAAGAAAAGAGGGACAGATCTTTAAACATATTTGATTCCTTTTTGACTGTCAAAACAACAGTATGTTGTCCACAGAAGAACAGAGTCTATGAGGTTAAGCTTTGTACTGTATGAAGTAGGGAAACAGTACAAGTTGTTGTAACCCCAGTTTGACTCTGGTTGGCGTCACTTTGATTCCTTGTGATGTCTTCCTCTCATTCTGGCGCATAATGAAGCCACTTCTTGACAGTTTTGCTGCAGTCCTCAAGAGTCAGCTTTCGGTCAAACTGCAGAGCAACAGCTGAAAAAAATAAAAGTGAGGAAGGTGCCGGTTAGAAAGATGATAAACATTTGAAAAGTTCTGAAACACAATGAAAGATTAAACAGTGTACTGGTTACATGTCTGAGAACAAATACAAACCATATAGTTCCCCATGTACACTCACTGTTAAATTAATATCTTAATCTCTCATTAATATTTATCTTAATGTTTACATATACAACTACATTTACCCATTAAGCTGCAGTATAGTGTAGGATTTATGATATTGATATTAAATCAATATTTAAAATAAAGGGCTGTTTATCAGAAAACCTAAGGATAAAACTCAGGGAGGATCAGGTTTATATAACACACCAGAGACAAATAAATCAAACAAAAGGTGATTTATAGTGTAGTTGGAAAAATTATAATTTATACAGAATAAACTGCCATCAAATAGCTGGTTCAATCTTCCATCAACTACAAATATTTCCAAATAAGTTGATTAAATTCCTTAAAAAGTGTCTATATGCTAATAAAGATCCCACACAAGTAACAATAGTCCAGTTCAATTTAACCAGTTACCAATCCAAGGATCAACAGACTGAATCAGTCATTAGCAGGTTTAGTTCAGTGTTTCACCTGCCTTACATGTTAAGTGTTTCCCTTCTGCCTCACCTGGATTGAATCTGTGGATGATTAACAACCTTCTGCACTTCTTGATGGCTGCAGACGGTCATGTAATCATCCAACTCAGCTGTTCTGGTACAGAGGCTCATTTAAGCACGTCCCTAAGCATATCATAATAAAAAGTTAAAAACAAGTGATTACTATCACAACAATTTAAAGCCCACCTGGAGCAGCCAGCCTTACACTTTCTTGTCCACCACATGCTCTCCCAGACCAAACAATAGGCCCCACCCTATTTTAAAAACTCAAATCCCACAAAATCTCGCAGGAAAACTAAAATGGAATGTACATATTCAGAAAGTTGTTGATAAAAGTAAGAAAATTTTAAATATTTTGAGATGCTTGGTTGGCAATGATTGGGGAGCAGATAGGCAATCTTTGAAACAGGTTTATACAGGTATGATAAGAGCTAACATAGATTTTGGTTGTATTGTTTACGGTTCAGCAGCAAAAGTACATTTGGCTAAATTAGATGTAATACAACATCAAGCATTAAGATTGTGTTCTGGAGCATTTAAAACCACACCAAGAGCAGCAATGGAAGTAGAGATGGGAGAAATGCCATTAGAATTAAGAAGATTAAGGTTGGAATTAAATTACTGGTTAAATTTGCAAAGCAATAATTCAGATCATCCAGCTATGGAAATTTTAAAACCATGTTGGGAAAAAGAAACAAAAGAAATGGGGAGTCTTGGATGGACAATTGAAAACAAAATAAAAGAATTTAACATGAATAGTCTGGAAATTAGTCATACAACACCAACATCAGTAATACCACCATGGATTTTACCAGAAGCAACAGTAGATATGACAATCATGGAAAAGAAACAGGATAAATCTTTCATCATTGATAGTAGTTCAGTACAGGTACATTTAAACAATTACTATCAGTATATTCAAATCTATTCAGATGCATCAAAAATAACTGGAAAAGTAGGAATAGCGTTTGTAGTACCAGAATTCAATATAAGTATAGGAAAACGAATTACTGACGGATTATCAGTATGCACAGGAGAAATTATGGCAATTTTATTGTCCTTACAATGGGTAGAAGAGATAAAACCATTAAAAACAATAATCTGTTCAGATTCAAGATCTGCATTATTAAGTATTAAAAACAAGCAATCGGATAGTAGAATGGACATTTTATTAGAAATATTTCACACATTATATAGAATAAAAAATATGGGTGTGATAGTTACTTTTGTATGGGTTCCAGCACATATTGGAATAGAAGGAAATGAGAGGGCAGATGAAATAGCAAAAGGGGCAATTCAAAATCCAATTAGCATTAAAGTTAAAACAAGTAAAGCTGAAGGAAAGAGTATGGTCAAGGAAAAACTGATGGAAAAGTGGCAGAAAAGGTGGGATGAAGAAATAACAGGAAGATTGTATTATAAAATTCAGAAGAAGGTTGAAGAAAGAAGAAAGGGAAAAAGAAATAGAAAAGAGGAAAGAGTGATAACCAGGATAAGATTTGGACATACAGGACTTAACTACTCACTTTTTAAAATTCAAAAGCATGCAACTGGTAAATGTGAGTATTGTGGAGAATGGGAAACAGTAGAACATGTTATTCTAGAATGTGATAAATACGAAAGAGAGAGAAGATGTATGATAAAAGAGTTTGAAAGTATTAAGGAAAAGTTTATTTTAATAGATATTTTGAGGAAGAGTTTGGAGAGCAAACATATACAAATAGTTATCAGATTCTTAAAGAAAACTAAGATATTCAGTATAATTTGATAGAGTAGACATAAGAGTTAATGTGTGGATGGGTGTATGTATGAGGTATATATATACAGAGAGAGCGTTAGACCAACGCGAGCCACACTCCATACCAGTAAGTGGCGGTAATGCTACTAGTAAGTTTGTTGCCAACCGCCAATAAACACAACAAGAAGAAGAAGAAGAATCTCGCAGGATTTCATACTTAGGCCTGGAGTGGTGGGTAGGATGAAAATAATACAAAAGGAGACATGACCTCAATTATTAAAAATATCCGTTTTGCCCCAAAATAACCAGGATTACTATGGGCACAAAACAATGCCCTTATTTTTCAATAAACACATTTAAGATCAAAGTAATATTGAAAAACTTACCATAAAAGTGCTCAGCGGAGAATTCAATTCAGAAGCCGGTAGCAAACAAGCCAGCAGCAAAGTGGCTTTTTGGTTGGGACAAACCACAAGTGTAAAATTGGGGAGGTGGACTGTACAACTTCTAGTACAGACTTGTAGATGTTTTTGTGTCAACACATTATGCACAGTCAGTAATAATATTTACAGACAAGTAAGAAAATGTACAGAAACCCACTGTTCTCAACATGTAGTGCTTAATTTGAAACATGATTAACCCCCACCTAGTAATAAAATGTTCTGACCCAGAGCTCAAGGAGGGGGAGGGAAGAAGGGATGAGAGGGGGTAAAGAGGAGAAGGTTGGGAGGAGCGACTGGGTGGGGGAGGTTTGGGAGGGAGTAGGGGGAGATGAGGAGGTGATGAGGGCTGCAACAAACTGCCCAGATTGCACACAACGGTAAATCAACATTGAATTATAGTCAGAATGGTTGATTTTTGTTTGAGGTCAACAACTGACGGTTGATCAACCATCAAACAACCATCCACCTCCAGCCAAGTAACCGATGCTGAAACTGTGTCATTGAATCAATGTTGTTTTGTGGTTGAAATCTAATGAATGAAATGCTAATGTATGATCAACGACTGATCAATGTTGAATCAATGTTGAATCAGTGTCAGCTCTTTTGCCACACCCCCTCCCCTCCTCTCCTCCTCATCAGCGCTCTGGGTCAGAGCATTTTATTAGTGAGTGGGGGGTATTACATTCTAAATTAACCTCTGTAAAGGATAGTGGGTGAAGATTCATTTCTGTAAATTTTCTTTCTTTTTCATAACAAAGTCCTACTGATCATTTAAGTGTGATATATTGACACAAAAACATCTACAACTTACTACAAGGAGTGGAGCGGTCCACCCCCACCATTTACATGAGTGGGATGTCCCAAACACACAGCCACTTCGCTGTTGGCTTGTTGGCAAAAGATGTTAATTCAATGTTGAATTGCCATCATGTGCAATCTGGGCAGGTTCAGAGCTATGGGGGGGGCCTGGGGGTGCGGTTTCAAGTTGCTTAAATGTCTGATTATAGACTGAGAAAGTCTACTGCCTGTTGAGAAAGGTTTATTTAATGTTAAAGTTACTTTCCCTCAATGGAATATATACTAGTCAGTCCCAGTGACCGTTTCACTCACGGTTTAGCCGATGTGTTTCCTGGGTAAAGATCAAACAAAAAACGCAGACCAACCTCCCCGCCCCTCGCTCAACAGTTTCTGGTAGCGCAGGCGATAAACGTCAGGGGCCTGGTGATTCGTTAGGGGTCAGGTAATTAGCCCCGCCCCCCGGCCCAACGCTGACTTGTTCCGCTAGTGACTCTGGGTACAGAACGGAATCACAACTCAGTGTTGTCAACACATAGTGCTTAAGTTAAAATGTGATTAACCCTCACCTAAAAGGGGTTGTGCTGTGGTGGCACAGGGGTTAAGCACAAACCACAATCAAGGCCTCAGTCCTCATCGCAGCTGTCGCAGGTTCAATTCCTGACCTTGGCAACCTTTGCTGCATTACCCCCCTTCTCTCATTACCCACTTTCCTGTCAATTAACTATCAAATAAAGGCCACTAGCCAAAACAATCCTTTAAAATGTGAAAAATGAAAAACCCTCACTTAAAATTAAAGTTGTTTCACACAATTGAGGGGTAGATGGGCCCAGGTGGGGGGAAAGGGGGTTGGGCATTTGAATGGCAGGCAGTGGTGAGGGGTGCAAAAAACACCTGAACACTTTGATTACTAGTTTTTCCCCAAACCTTATCCTCAAGGCAAACTGACCTGCATGCTTTCAGTTCAGCAAAACCTTGTTAATCAAATGTTAATTAAAATCATGTGTGCTGAATTAGGGAAATGCCTAAAACTTGCAGGGCAGTGTGCCTGGTGGACCGGTGCTGAAAAACACTGGATTTGATGTTGGCATTTCAATCAATGAATGTTAATTGGCTAGAATTGAATGGTTGTTTGATGGTTGATCCAGCTTCTGTCGTTGACCTGAACCACACATGCAGCCTTTGTGATCATAATTCAACATTGAATTAACATTGTGTGCTATCTGGGTAGTTCTTCCCCAAATCTTGACGTCAATCAAACTGACCTGCGTTTTTTCAGTTCAGCAAAACCCCGTTAATCAGATATCAATTAATATCATGTGTGTTGAATTAGGGAAATGCCTAAAACTTGTAGGGGCTGGAGGACCAGTGGTGAAACACACTGGATTCGACGTTGGCATTTCATTTATTTGATGTCAACCACAAAACAACATTGATTCAATGACACAGTTTCAACATTAGTTAATTGGCTAGAATTGAATGGTTGTTTTATAGTTGATCCACCATCAGTTGTTGACCTCAACCAAACATGCAACCTTTGTGATGATAATTCAACATTGAATTAACATATTTTCCAACAAGCCAACAGCAAAGCAGCTGTGTGTTTGGGACATCCCACTCATGTAAACGGTGGGGGTGGAGCGCTCCACTCCTTGTAGTAAGTTATAGATGTTTTTGTGTCAATATATCACACACACACACAGTCAGTGAGAATTGCTATGAACAAGTAAAAAAATGTACAGAAAGGAATCAGCACCCACTATCCTCTACAGTGCTTAATTTAAATGTGATAACCCCCGCTCAGTAATAAAATACTCTGACCCAGAGCGCTGATGAGGAGGAGAGGAGGGGAAGGGGTGAGGGAATACAGCTGACATTGATTCAATATTGATCAGATGTTGATCAGACATCAGCATTTCAGTCATTAGATTTCAACGACAAAACAACATTGATTCAATGACATAGTTTCAACACTGGTTACTTGGCTAGAGGTGGATGGTTGTTTGATGGTTGATCCATCTTCATTTGTCGTCTTCAACCAAAAATCAACCATTAATCAGATTTCGGCATTTCAGACATCAGATTTCAACCACAAAACAACGTTGATTCAATGTCACAGTTTCAACGGTTTGATTGGATGGTTGTTTGATGGTTGATCCACCGTCATTTGTCGACTTCAACCAAAAATCAACGATTCTAACTATTTTTCAACGTTGATTTAACATCATGTGCTATCTGGGTTAGAATTTTTTTTTGTTTGTTTCAATCTTTTTGGAACTATTATGTTCATGTTTTAAATTACAAAGATTGGAAATCTGATGTCGATGAGGTTGCTGATCTCAGACATTATGACACACAGGATTATTTGGTTTGGGAAAGCACCATTTTAGGATGCTTAGCTAGGATACACCAAGGGACTTCATTTGGGTTGTTTCACTTTCCCCCTGCTCTTCTAAAAGTGGACCAAACCATCCAGACAGCATTATGCAATATGAAAAAAAAGCAGCAAAAAGAAACACATCCCCTTCAACCAGTCTGAAGCACCTAACTTTACCCGACAAAACCTTCAGCTAGTTCAAGCCCAAAACAGAGCACTAGACAATAAACTTTTCTGCAAAAGGTTTGAGTTAGGTCTGAGTTTGTTTTGGAGTACCCTGAAACTCTGGAAAACTTGTTAAAGCTCAGTTTTAGTGTTAACTCAGCCATTTCCCACCAATTTTATTTTATTTTTTTTATTCAACCCTTATTTAACCAGGTAAGTTGATTGAGAACAAATTTCATTTTCAGCAACGACCTGTTCAGAAAACATTAACACCATAACTATCACCCAGTGTGATGCTGCCTTGTACATGCTTGCTTTGTCGCTTGAGGGCACTTCACTATCCACTAAGGAACATGAGGATAGATACTAAATATACCTCAAACGACTCTTGGGTAATCAGAGGCTTCTGTATCCCAGAGAAGTCGCTTTCTAATTGCACTCTGATTAGTCTCTCAGTCAAAGGCTTGGAGGGAGCGTCCCTAACGTGCTGTAGCACTCATAAGAGCTTTATGCTAAGACACTGAAGAAAATAGATGAAGTCAAAATATAGCAACTAACATCTGAAATGCCTTGACTTGAGAAAACCTTCAAGGTTAAATCTAGTTTAAAAATCTAGTCTAGTTTGACTCAAATCCCATTTGAGTCAAACTTTCTTTCTGCCTTTTATAATCTAACAACTTCTGCTATCAAGCTTCCTTACAAGCAGACACCCAGTACCAAATTTATATCATTTTTTTAATTCTGCCAGTCAGGGGAAATTCAAACGTCATTCCACAGCAGCTTGTGGGTTTACAAAAAAAGATCAAATGAAAGTGAATTTATTAAAGACATATATAAATATGATTCTATTCCCTCAATCTCCTCCCTACCTCCCTCTTCAACTTAGAGGATTCTGTGCTAATTAGAAATGTGTTAAAATCACCAAGGAGGAAGAGAGGAGATCATACGGTATTAATGAACAGAGACAGGAGGATATCGCCCAATCTCTGTCTCCATTTCATCTGTCCCTCTGTACACACTCCCCCCGCCTTTATTTCTACCCCCTTTCAATTCCCCTTACAAAGTTTGTTTCCCTTTTTCTTACCCTTTTTGTTTTTCAGCCCTGAATCATTTTTATCAGAGCTAGAAATTCCTTGATTATTTTTAATTCCCTACTCCCTCCTCCCGTTCCTCCCCTCCATATACTCCCACATATTTCAGTGGTGCCAGCTCTCCATTAGGCAGCTGTGTTCTTGTTGGCGAGGATGGAGGCCTGGCACTGAGCCATGTTCAGAGTGTCTTGCCCATCCGTCTGCTCGCCTACCCTCATGCTCTTTAATTTTTCTTTACCGGCTTGTTATAAGATAATCCAGAAAGCCCTGTGAGTAGATGATAGTTCTTCACCCTGCTTGTGTGTTACCCAGTTAGCTGATCAGAGTTCAACACCAAGAGACATAACTTGGAGCTATTTGAACACTGCATATTCCCTCAACTGCTTATAAATATTGCATATTTAAAATGCTCTCCTCACTGTAAATATACATTTTCCTTCAGCCTTAAAGGTGTTAATCTGTGCAGATTTAGCTCAACTGATGGTGGAGCACTCTCCACTGTCAAGACACTCTATGAATTGATATCTATTTGGGCAAGTGAATATTTAATATACATTTTTCAACCAATATATATATATATATATATATATGTGTGTGTGTGTGTGTGTGTGTATATATAATGTTATATTATATATAACATTATATATATAATGTTATATATATTTTAAATCAAAGGAAACAAATAAAAGATCTTTGAAAACTATATGTAAATGTAATTTTTACAAAACAAATTTCAGTAAGGAATAAATGAGGACCCTTGGATTTATCCCCACTTTAATGTAAATTACAAAATGGAACATGATGTCAGGTGCATATGATCAGAGCACCATTAACATTAGCTGTGTTACCACCCCCACGCCACTAGAGGCAGTAGCAACCCCGAAAAGATGCGACTAAGGAGCAGATTTAGACTATAGAATAGGGTATATGCCACGGACTTCCGTTTTAGCACTTCCGCATTTTTTTTCCCACATAGCCTGCTTCCGGTGCACAGGTCACTCTGTGTTAGAGATGGAGTTTTTCACTTGGTCCTTGCTGGATTTGCCCACAGTAACCGTTAACCATTTTAAAAACAAAAAGCAGCAGGAGGATGTAACTTCATAACCTCATTTTCTAAGCAGAATCTCAGAGGGAAAAAAAGAGAAATTTCGTTGTGTAACGCAAGAACAGATTATAGCAGTCAAGTGGAAAAATTCACTCTAACGTGGATAATAATTATGAAACAGCAAAGGTAGATAATCATATATTCGGGATTCGGGAAATACGTGATTTGCACCATTTGTTCTGTGGGTTTTTTATGTGGGTCGGTGCCACTTAAACGGCTGTAAAGCAAAGGTTTTGGACCTTAATCTGACTGACTTCTTGTGTGGTTTGGAGCATTGCTGCTCTCGGCTGTTTTTAAATTACCGTGCTCGGTATCGCTCCGACTGCATGTTAAATGTATTTTATATAATTGTCACATAAACAAAAACTAAGGAGTTGCCTAAAAATAATTTCATACTCCATATAACATAAACGCACATCAACACACACGTATTGACTTACCTTGTGCCGAATCGCTGCCTCTGTTCTCAGCCTGTTCCCGTTGCAGTGGATTTCCTCCGGCATTATTTTCCTCCAACAAATTATTCCACTAAACGAACCACGTACAACTCCCTTTATATCCCCCATCTTCCCATTTCTGACGCTGGATCTTCAATATCCTCAAGCTTTGAAATAGCAGGCAGACTAACGGGGTTCTGTTACGGTTCGGCCTTTTTACTTCAGAAACACGACGAAGAACAAGCCTGGTAGCTTAACAGTAGCGCAGCTCTGGTGTCAGAGATCTGGTTTAGCTGACTGTTCAGGTTCAAAGTTGCTGCTTTTAGAAAAATTTGACCGTCTTGCTTCATGTCTCCGTGTTATTTTGTTTTATTACCTTTGCATGTTTCTTGTGAAGAGCTCAGATAGGACGGTGTTTACAGCAGAAGTACAGGCGGATCAGTTGTTCGGCTGTCTGGCTCTGGTCTGCTTTCTGGTTCCCATACACTCGCTCTTTCAGGCTGAATACAGAAGTGATTCCATGGAAATAACTCAGGGAGGCTCCTTTATTTACCATCCGTATCCCCGGTAGTTTTAGGCTGATCCGGAGTGAAGTGAAGGCTGCAAACTTTGTGTTGTGCAGCGTTAGCTTTAACTGGTAGTGACAAATATTTACAAGCCACCATCTTCTTAATTCAGGATCGCTCGGAAATTAATGAAAACTTAAAAGCCCATTATATTAGGAAGACAACAATGTTCATAGTATTGCGTTTTTTGCATCTGAAATATGACTTAGTCTGTTCTACCAGTCATGGTAACTCAAAGCGGAAACAAGTGAGCCGCATTAGCTCCTGGAGATGTGACGTCAACGCCGTAGGTGCAAAGAGCCCATTAAAGACACAAGTTCAAATCCATGCTGAGAGTGGAACTCCTTCAATCAGGGCTCCTTCGCAGCACTGATTGGCTCAGCAATGTAACGTGATCCTTTGCAGCAAGTGGTGACAAAGCGGGGCGCGTCATCACGACTTTACACAAGTGTGTTTTTACCTCCGTGGCAGAGGCTCCGCAGAACCCCTGAGACCGACTCATTGAACCCCTGGGGTTCAATTGAACCCAGGTTAAGAACACTAGGAAGACTCTACCAACATCTTAGTCTGGTACGATAGCTCAGAGTTCTCAAAAGAACTTGATATCAGACTTTAGGGAAATGATGTACAAGAGAACATTCACAACAACTGGCAACATGGTCAGGTTTGTGTGTTGAAGCAAATTCAAGTTAAAACCAAACCAGCAAATGCTAAAAAGATGATAAAATCTTATGTTGTTACTGCACTGGGTCCTGTGGCTGACTCAAGATCGTTGACACAGAAGTAGCTGTGTTTCCATGCACACATCTTTGTCTATATCCTAATGTCAGAAAAACACAATTTCACAATTGCTGTTTTAACATTAAATGAGAAATTAAATTAAAATCACACATAAGCTTGTTCATGCATTTAAAAAGTGTTTAAGTCATTAAAAATCATGGCAGCAGGAGATGTAAACAGTTACATGAGCTGTACTCAATTCAGAGAGAGATAAGTGTGCAGCATTTTGGGGGAAATTACAAATTTTACAGAAGATGGATTCAATGTGTTGGAATGACACACAACTTTTTATGAACTGTGTGAAGTTCTGAGAGCTCTGGTGGAGCCAGCAGGAAATTAAAGAAAAACAAACAAACCGTCATCTTCCCACCACTTCCTGTCGTCTTCTTCGTGGTTTGTGCCAGTGGCAACGTCCCACTGTTGATCATGTGACTTGTGTGATGCGAAAAAAGCAGTTCTGGTGTACTTTTGTGAAATAAATCAATACGGCCAAACAACCACCTCGTCCAAGCTAGAAACATGAGTTTTTTCTTTAATTGTCTTGTTTCCGTCAAGTAAATTTATTTTTCTAATTTCAATTTGCGCAACTCTATGGTCAATGGAAACGCAGCTACTGAATGCCTGTTCAACTGTAAACAGACTGCACAAGTTCAGCTTTCATGAGAGATGTGAAAGAATAAAACCAAGTTAACTGAATTTATGAATAGAGTAGAATAGAAATATCATTTTTTAATTCTCTATTTATATTTCACAGTGAGAAAATGCAGCCTTGGGAAAATTTGACAGGCAATCAAAGCATGTGGGCTCACAAAATTTAAAATACAAGATATTAAAAAACAGAATTAAGCATAACATACATAACATTCTGTACAGTAAGAGCAACACAAAATATTGTGCAGTTATTAAAATAGCAAAGGAATGAGTAACTGATATCACATTTGGAATATTCTGTTCTATTAGACCTACACATCAAAAACACCAGTTGTGTGTGTGTGCACAACACCTTTACATTCACATGGACAACAATAGTCAACCCATAAATTGGCAGTTCAGAAAAATCCTTCATCTAACCTTTGCATGACTACTTTAGTGAGAGTGCTATAATAATTTGTGAATGTATGTTTGCGAGTGATCTGAATTGAATATTGATAAGTGAGGGAAATGCATGGGGTAAACAGCTGTGACTGCTGCTTCATCATAAAAGAGTGTGCATTAGTCATTGCCAGGCACAGCTGCTGCTCTGAGACAAGTCATCAGAGAGAGACCAAACTCTCTCTGTCATTCTTTCACTCACTCTGTGTTCTGTTTATCCAAGATGCTCAGGATAAACACAAGAAGTTTGCTCCTGGAACTGATACCAAAGGGTAACTCCAGGAGGGAAAGCTAGGCCTCCCTTTTTCCAGCAATACTGAAAGGGATGAAAGTGGACTTCCACAGAACACACTCCCTTCCCTCACCTTCTTCAACAACGTGATCTAATGTCAATAACTTCCATTTCCTATTAACAATTTCGTTATTTCTTGGGAAAGTCTAGCAAAGACTGAAGTAGAATTATCCAGACGAGCTGCTGGTCATCTTCAACATGGCCATATGTCCTTCACATCCATCTCTGTGTGGTTCCACTCATCAACAAAATAAGACAGGTCCAAACTGCAACAAACAATCTGGTCTGCAGAGGCTTGTGCAGGTCAAGGGTCAGGAAAAGGACGACTAACATATCTCCAGACCCAACAGATCCTGGACACAGCTTGTCAGACTTTTCCCTTCATGCCGGCACTACAGAGCACTTTATGCAAGATGGAGCCACCAGGGACATTTGCATATATTAAGCCATGTGTTATATGTTTTTGTTCTGATAAATTCACAGTATTTGATTTTTTTTAACTTGTAATTAATTCACTTTAAGTTATATTTGAGCACAATATTTTTTACTGGCTTAGAGAATAGCAAGCTTTTCTGCTCCAACAGCAGATAGAAATCTGCCACACACACATAACTCTGAGAAGGACAGGCAGTTCTGGTCTCTCCTGGCACGCTTTTCGAGGTTCCCCATTTTGGATCCAGAACTGGGAAATGCTCAGAGAGAAAGCTAAGTGGAGCTCAACACACAGGTGAGGTGGATGGAGTCTTGGAATTTTGCGCAGCTTTTCCCAAAGATAGACAAACATAGCCAAACTTATGATGCAACACAAAACATTTTCTGCATAGAGAACTTTGTGTACAGGTAGAGACCGCCCCAGTCAGGATGAGGTCCCAAATCCGGGCTTTGCTGCATGTCGCTCCCCTTTTTCCTTTTCCTGTGTGAGAACTTGAGATCAAGGCCACTAGTGCCATGAAAATATTGACTAAAAGGAAAGGTTCAATGAAACAAATTAATTCAATATTGTTTTTTCTAAAACACTTCTTTACAATTGAATAGACCAAAAATATCAACATATTACCTGAAACATGACAGCTTATGACTCAGGCTGCTTGCAAATTACTGTTTTTCTAAAACATGTCAAGCTTCTGTTAAATAAGACACTCATTAATTTAAGCTTTCATGCTATCTGAGGAGATGTTTGTGTGAGAGACAATAAAACAGTGCTCAGCTGTGACCACCTGACATTATAATGCAAATAAACAGCTATGCTTTATAAACGGCCTCTTGTTCCATGTCTTCTAATGCAGGAGAACCTTATTATTAACCGCTTAGAGTTTTCTACTGCACACAAACATGTAGGCATACTCAGTTTCAGTTACATAGAGCAAGTAAAAAACAAAGGTCCAATTCTTCCACATTTCACTTACATTTTCCAGCAGCACTAGGGATAATGGCACATGTAATGGTGTCTCTGAGGAGCCTGGGAGAGCAGAGGCTGACATCAGGTGGCTACAGCAGTAATTTTCATGATGGGGCTCGTTGGGGAATACACAGGGTGCTCTCTGTTAGAACAGTTAGAACTGAGGCAATAAAGCATTAATATATTTGTTCTGACCCTCGGCTTTATCATGAAATTCAAATACTTGTGTAGAGATATGATGAAACTGATTTGAAAAAACTGCCTCAAACATCCAAAAACAAAAATAGTTTTATAAAGGAAAATACATAAACACAATAAACAATACATTCAAACAACAGTTTGGCACAAGAAAGCTCCCACAAACCTATTTAGATGGCTCATAATTAAAGTACAGTCTCTACTGTCCTGCCCTACATCCTTCCATAGTGTAATCCAGTGCAGCAGTCCCAAGTGAAGCTCCTGGCATTGAATCTTATTATAGACACCACATTGTCCAATTATCACTGCTAACCACATCCTCTGAGCACAGAACTCCGGAGAGCCTGCCACCTCAGGGGAGGCTGGATGCTTCTGATGCTCTACATACCTGCTACATCTTCAATTTACCATGACGATGTGGGTGACATCAGTAAGGGAAAATGTGATGTCTTTTCCCTCTTTCCTAGTTTTTTTTTTTTTTTTTTGACCTGGAGTCCAAATTTTCTTGGACTTTGACCAAATATGTATCATAAATGTTGGGGGTTTTAAAATTAGCAAAGAACCAGACACAAGACCAATGGGGTTTTTATGCCTTCCTTTGCAAAGGGAGAAATCCACAACCTCTAACCCGCTCGGGATCAAAGATTGGTGAGCTCTGCTCAACTCTGCTTGGAATTGGCTTTTATTATGATGACCTTCTTCAGTAGAACAATACTGAGATAACGAAACAGATGGACCCCTTGAGTAGGAAATTATATTATAGATAAAGAGAGAACCTTAAAGAATAACTGGTCAGAGCCATTTAGGTAACTGAACACATTTAGATAAAACACTCAAATAAAATGATAAAACAATGATTAGTTTTACCTTACAATAAATAAATGAGAGGAGTTTCAGTTAGTGAAAGCTTAGATTCAGAGAGTTGTAAAAAAAAATCAATTCTTGTTCAGACTGAACACATCAACCAACCCCCTATTCTTTCATACACTTTTTCTGAACAACAATCCAATAAATGTAAGGGGTGCATGTTTTGGAAGATAATTATTGATAATCTTGTGATTCTGTACCACCACTGCAAACAGAGAACCTAACAAAGAACTGGCAGCACATGTTTTTCTTTCAGGAATATCCCCTATTTAAATAATAAAAAAACCATCCCAGTTGGTCAAAATCAAAACCAGAAGATCATAATTCCAGAAGTTTGCACTGGCCTGAAAACAACTGACCAGTATTCTAGAACAGAGATTTTCTGCACTATAAAAAATTAACCCTAGTAGTCATTAGGGTTAATTATGAGGTGGATGTTCAGATTCTTCTTGTTTTTTCTTCTTTCTTCATTGTGTTTGCTAGAAAATGCTGATGGTCAGAAATCGTATTTCTCATATTTTATCTTCCCTTCATCGACTCCTTTTGAAATCCAGAATAGAATTTCAGATTCTCCTTCTCACATCCCTTAATAATCAGCTCCATCAAACATCAGATCTGACTGGTTCATATGTTCCTTACAGAGCACTTATCTCTCTGACTGCAGGTTTGCTGTTGGTTCCTAGAATTTCTGATAGTAGAATGGCAGACAGAGACAAGGACTCTAAAACTCACTAACGAGTTGGAATCGATCTTGGAGAAGTTGCTAGTTTCGGTTCAGTGGAACGACCAAACTAATTTAGATGATTGGGAACTGAGATGTATCAGAGAGACTTTAGGGAAGATTGAAATTTATAATCTTCCCGATCTAAGACATTCTGTTTCTGAATTGGCTTTCCCCATGTGGCCTTGGAAGGGCTGCATATTTCTAATCTCATTGAAGATATGTAAACACAACGCTCTTCCCTCCTCACCCCCTCCTGTATCCATGGAGTTGCGAAGCTGAGTGAGAGACATCATGGTTTGATAACAACACCTCTATCGGACTCTGCGAGGAGGCTTAGTAATGTTTCTTCATGGCCCTTTGATGTCACCACCTTCACTCGTGTCTTTGTTTTGCCCATTGTTTTGTCTGAATGTTGCCATTAGCCCTAATGTGTCCTTTCCTCTTTTTTGTTTTAGAAACAGTGGAGTACTCCATATTTAACCCAGAAAAGGATTATTTTAGTTTATTAGTAATATGAAAAATTGTGGAGTACGCACTATTTAGATCAATATTATGCAGCCCAGAAATGTAATCAGAATTAGAATTAGAATAACTACGAACTTGGAATCCAGAAATACTTAACAGGAACAGTCACTACTTAGTTTATATTACTTTTAACCCAGAAAAGGATTTAGAACAAACTTAGAATTGTGGAGTACTCACTTTAACCCAGAAAAGGAATTAGATCAGTCACTCTTTACCTTATTTTATCAGAAATTGTAGAGTACTCACTATTTAGAAATGGAATTAGATACTTAGCAACCCTGAACAGGAGTACTTAGTTTACATACTTTAGAACATTAGATTAGTTTTCTTTCCTCTTTTTTTTTCTTTGGTTTGTTATTGGAGCCTACTTTGCAATACATGGCAAGAACCTTGTTCTACACCCAATAAGCGGTCTCTTTATTGGGGCCTGCTATGGGGCCTAGTTTGTCCACAACTTGTCTCGAAATAACCCAAAGTTTTACATTTTTTGAAAAGTTAGAGTGTGAGGGCTGCTCCGCTAGAGTGTGGGAGAGAGTGGATTTCTGACCCCAAAATAATTTCTAACTCGCACTCACGCCCACAAATATCCCTCGATTGGCCTAAAAGTCGGTCAGGACATAGATACGCATGCCTGCTCCGGGAAAATATTTTCAAAATTTCCCCATGGCTTACGGTTTTCTGTCCAGGTGCTTCCGACCGATGTCGTGCAACAGGACAAACTCATGCTCAGACCCATGTTTTTCCATATATTTCTGAAAAATGTCACACCTCAGCGCACATCATCTTTCTCTCATCGCTGTTAATACTGTGAGTGAGGTAGAGATATGAATCGCGGGAATATTAGAGACGACAAATAGCGCTCTCATTCGCTTCAAACGGTTTTCGAATACGTGTCACGGTTCCTGAATGGGAAGGAGTTGTTCGAAGTGCTTTTTTTGTGAGAAACAGGATGGCTTAAACAGAGAATTCTCTCACCCTCTTTGTGTCACTAACAGCTGCAGGGCATTAATTACCGTAGCAACAGAACACAGAGCAGGACAAAGGAACGCTTAGGACTACAGAGGAGCTCCTTAGGACTACAAGCACGCCATCATTGTAGTTCTAACTATGCCTGAACACTCAGTTATTCACAAAGGGTTGAGCAGCATGTCAGAACTACAACATGGCGGAACTGTCTGTTACTACAGAGGAGGACTTAGCTGGTATTCAGAACTACTTGTGTTTTGAGCATTATATAACTGATTTAACCCAATCACTATTACAGATGGGATTAGTGAATGAAATGAAGCTTACTGAAAATTTCAAAATAAAAGCCTTGACAATTTTTACATCATGTAATTGCACTTTTGGCAATTGGATAACTGGTTTGACAAAACTGTTACACCTGGGATTAGTTTTGCAATTTCAAATGAAGCTTAATTAACATTTAAAAATAAAAGCCTCAATAATCCTCTCAGGTAAGTGCACCACCACAGGCGGTGCAATAATATTAGCTTTTGTTATCTTTTTCCCTCAAGTTAGTTATAATGTTAGCCTTTATTAGCATTTTCTCTCAGGTTATGGAACTGGCTTGTGCAAGCCAGTGCATTAGCATTAGCATTTCACCTAAAATAAGCTTTTTGCTAATTTTCTTATTTATTAGCCATGTTTAGTATACTGAATGGACTAAGTGAATGACAGACAACATGCTAGTGATGCCCCACATGCTACTGATAGCAATCACGCTAACATTAGCATTTTGGCTAATTTCACATTATGCATTAATTTTAACAAAATGAAAATTCAATTACAGCTTTGTGAACATGTTTCTGACTCCACAAGTTTTTCACTACAATTTAGCTCAGCTTAGCATTGATGCTAATGTTGAGCATCAGAATGCTTTTCTTACTTATTAGCAATGTTTATATACTGAATGGAGTAAGTAACTGACAGAAAACATGCTAGTGATCCCCTACATGCTACTGATAGCATTCACGCTAACATTAGCATTTTGGCTAATTTTAGCTTTTGCATTAATTTTAACATAATGAATGGTGCAAGTACAGCTTAGTGAACATGCTTCTGGCTCACCACAGGTTATTGACTACAGTGCAGCTTTCTTTAGCGTTAATGCTAAATTTTTGCATCAGAACGCTTGATTAAAAACGACAGGCACACTTTGGCAGGCCCTGGTTAAATTTCTTCAGAAATTTTTTTTATTTATTTATTTTTCTTACGTCATCGTTAATGTGGCCCGAACCGATGCGTGCACCCCCACAAAAGTGGTATCAAAACGTTCAGCTTGATCCCGAGAAGGGAGCTATTACTTTTAGTGGGATTTTGAGTTAAAATGACGACATAAATTGAGAAAAACGAGAAAAATCGAGGCTGAGTGTCTCACAGAATCACTAACCTTTCTCTCTGAAACACACACACAGCACAGTGGAGGTCTGACTCCAAAACTCTTTTTAACTCCCCCTCACAGGCACAAATATCGGTCTATTGATCTCAAAGTTGGTCATGACATAGACCACACATGCCTGCTCCCGTAAAATGTTTTCAAAATTTTGCTAGGGCTTATGGTTTTTGTCAGGGTCCTGGAGACCGACGCTGAGTGTCTCACAAGTATAGAAACTCTGTCTCCAGCATCCTGTCTGACAGAGAAAGCCGGCCCAGGTGCAGATAATTAATTACCATAGCAACGGGTCCCAGACAGAAACAGTGAGTAGTCTCACAAACAAGCGCAGACAGGTCTCACAATGCATTGTGGGAAGAATACACATTTCCTGTGACTATTCATATTTTGCTTACATAAAATTATTATTTCTCTGAATTTTTGAGTGTGATTTAAAATCCTTAGTATGAAGGTTGAATTTTTTTTTTATTTTTTAGAAATAAACAATTACCCACTGTCTTCATGTTGTTGTTTTTTTTTATTTTGGACCGTGAGTGAGAACCACACGTGCGAAGCTTATAGTCGTCAGTCTCGGACTGATCTTCACTGTACTTGGGGTTTTACTATTGTACTGTAGGAGTGAACCAGGTCACCTATAACATTTTGATGAGTGTTTTGAAGCTTCACTCATTACACTCTAGTGATGGACCATGTCAGACTTACACGGCTCTATTCTTCAGGGCAAATCCAGCAGTCCTAGCTGTAGCTAAAACAGTGTTCAAAAGTGATGGGAACACTTCTGCAGGCCTCATTTAAATTTTTTCAGGAATTTTCTAGTTTTGTTTGTATTTTCTTTTAACTCACACAGGACGAAAAGTGGGATTTTTGATCCTGTATTCTGACGCGGACGCAGCTTGTGAGCGACAGATATCGACAGCAATCGACAGTTGGCGGGGCAGCGCGTTTTCGCCGGCCGCAGTCGAATACTGTCGAATGCGGAATCCTACAAAGTGGGGAGGAGGGGTGGGGATGTGCTGGGGAAAGTGCGGGGGAGCGGGCTGGCGGGAGGTGTTAACTCTACTTAACATGTGAATAGCAACAGGAGACCCACGTGAATTGTCAGTCATTGGGCGAAAAAACAATGACATCACAATTCATTACTTACATGTTGGTAGATATCTCCCTATAGGGTATATGCCACGGACTTCCGTTTTAGCACTTCCGCATTTTTTTTCCCACATAGCCTGCTTCCGGTGCACAGGTCACTCTGTGTTAGAGATGGAGTTTTTCACTTGGTCCTTGCCTGATTTGCCCACAGTAACCGTTAACCATTTTAAAAACAAAAAGCAGGAGGAGGATGTAACTTCATAACCTCATTTTCTAAGCAGAATCTCAGAGGGGAAAAAAGAGAAATTACGTTGTGTAACGCAAGAACAGATTATAGCAGTCAAGTGGAAAAATTCACTCTAACGTGGATAATAACTATGAAACAGCAAAGGTTAGATAATCATATATTCGGGATTCGGGAAATACGTGATTTGCACCATTTGTTCTGTGGGTTTTTTATGTGGGTCGGTGCCACTTAAACGGCTGTAAAGCGAAGGTTTTGGACCTTAATGTGACTGACTTCTTGTGTGGTTTGGAGCATTGCTGCTCTCGGCTGTTTTTAAATTACCGTGCTCAGTATCGCTCCGACTGCATGTTAAATGTATTTTATATAATTGTCACATAAACAAAAACTACGGAGTTGCCTAAAAATAATTTCATACTCCATATAACATAAACGCACATCAACACACACATATTGACTTACCTTGTGCCGAATCGCTGCCTCTGTTCTCAGCCTGTTCCCGTGGCAGTGGATTTCCTCCGGCATTATTTTCCCCCAACAAATTATTCCACTAAACGAACCACGTACAACTCCCTTTATATCCCCCATCTTCTCATTTCTGACGCTGGATCTTCAATATCCTCAAGCTTTGAAATAGCAGGCAGCTACAAACCGCGTGTTAGCTGTAGTGGCTAAGTTTTGGCTGCAGTCCGCTGTCGCCTTGATATCAGCTGGAAAATGAAAAAACTAAGCACTGGATGGTACCGACTAATTACTGGAAACAACGGCACACCACAAAACTCAGTCGTTGTACCAGCAGCTCACAGATATTTTAAGTTTTGCGTCTTTTTCATGATACAGATCTTGCAGCTTCGGCCAAGAACAATAGGAGCAAGCAGGACCCGGAACCAACCTATGTGGAATAAATTCAAACGGAAATACGTCACCACCTCTCGTGGCATATACCCCATTGGACACACTAGACCTTTATAATTACAGGCCTGGTTAAGCCCCTCCCTAATAAAATTATAACAAAAATAACCCAGAAATAAAAATACACCAAGCACAAGGCATAAGTTTATATTTTTAATTTTTGTTGAAAAATAAATATGTACATACATGCATATAAAACACATCCACAAATAAAAAAAACACATGTATAAAATAAAAAACACATCTACAAATAAAAAAACATCTTTCAGTTAAAAAAAAAAAAAAAAAAAAAAAAAAAGATTACAGCACAAAATGCTCGTCTACTTCTGAGCCGTGTGGTGGTGGCTTTCTTTCTGAGCATGATCCAACATACAAACGCTTATGACACAAAATGCTGTATTTAGGGTTAGCTTCAAATCTCTTACCACGACTTTTGGTGTTTTATCTTACTGTTTGCACACAAATAAGATATAAATACTTGTCCATTTCTGGACCATCTGGCAGTGTTTTTTTGTCCAAACATGATCAAACATTATGCTGCGTTCAGGACAGGCCCAACATCTCTTCTGTAGCATAGACCTGACGTCTCTTCCGATCTTGTAGACCTGATGTCACTGAGTTCCTGGTTGGAGGAACTTGGGGTCCATCCTGACACCGCCTCATAGCTGCCATCCTCCCAGAATGCCACCTCCTCAGCTGCCAGTACCCTCTGCCTTCCTCCATCAGCTGTTGATACAGAACAGACAATCATTATGAGCTACAGGCATCTTTTAGTCATTATGAAACTACAGTGAAATTGTTTGGCAACTTCCAGCTTAGTATGCACACATAAGACATTAAAACAAACAAACAAAAAAACACATTAATACATTCTTACAAAAATAAAAACTTAAATGAAAAAGAGAAAACACTTGGAAACAATTGGAAGAAAAAAATAATTAAAAGCAGTTGGTAATAAATAGTAAAACATAGTTCAACAAACTGAGGGAGATAATTTGCTTTGATGGATTTTAATAAATCACAATCATTCAAGGAATTGTGACATCTCTAGATTAGTAATAAATCTTACCTGCTTCTTTCTTTAGCTACATCCAGATGACTGGCAGTAGGTCCTGGATGCAGCTGGAAAACAATTTTGTGCATAGCACACTTTCCCCAGCACATCCCCATACATAGCATAATTACATTATGTACATAAACAATATTGAAGCATAAAATATCATCAACATTCTAAAATAGTAGATACTCACACACAGTTGCATCTGATGTCCCTCATCATGGACATCAGGACGTTCCTGAAGAGTCTGATTGACACAAATGTGACTCCCATTCTGTGGAGTCTGTGGAAATAAATGTAAAATTTAAAAAAATATTATAGCAAATATATCTCTTTCTCAAAAATACATAATGTTGAGATGCTTTACCAAGGCCGAGAAAGAGTCACACGCTGTTAGACAAAGGGCCCATAGTAAAGAGTTACATTTTTTGATTCTGTTAGACACTAAAGCATATTTCTCACGAGAAACAGAAACTTATCAGGCCACAGAGACATGGTGTGATTTCAGGGAGTGTCTTCAGTTCATATAATCAGCTGCCCTCCTCTTTCTCCTCAGACGCTGCACAGACTTTTTTAGAAACTCTTCTCGGATGTAATGGTAAAGTGTCTCCTTTCAGCGCTGAAAGTTAATAAAATAAGTAAAGTCTGAATGCTTTTCTTGGCTGATTTTATGCTCCGTGTGTCAATACAAATTATGATTCATCGATTGAGATTCTCGTTCTCAACAATAAGTAAATAAGTAAAAATTATTCTCAACCAACCATTATACAGTCGGGAATCAACGCAGTACATAATACATACCGGCTTCATGACTTCGTCCTCATATCCGTCCTCCGTCCGCCATGTTGTCGATCTCTACCGCTTTCCACACTCTGCCTTGCTGTACTGCGTTATAACGAAATAAATAAAATAACGGGAAGATCAGTTTACCTTACAAATATGTTCACTATTGACTAAATGTGAAATCATAACTTACTGAATTTCTCTTCGTCCTGGTGGACTCCGTAAGAGCGCCTCGGCACCGTCTCCTTTTTAGTTTATACAGAATATGATTCATAATCCGTGAGTTATGTTTAGTGCTTAACTAACAAAACTTAAAAAAAAAGAATATAAATGTTTATACCCTATCACAGTGGTTCCCAAACGTTTTCTTCTGCGCCCCCCCAGTGGTTTCCAAACATTTTCTTCGCCCCCCCTATGGATTACAAATAGCTGTCTGGTTGAAACAACGCGTGTGACGGGGGAGGGCATCGACTTTTTGGGGGGCAAAATGAATGTACGTAGCTGAAAATAGACACCAACATCGGTAGCCTACAAGGTACTTGTTAAGCTTAAGGTTCTGTATTGATATTAGCTAGTCATCTTTTAGCTAACATTACCTGCATCCAACAGCTTTACTCAACTCAGTCCGTTAGTTTGGAGGGAAAAACTGTGAAAAGTTCTTTGCGTTTTGCTGGTTTGCTGCCGTGATTCTAACACAAACCTACGTAGCTCCGCACAGCAGCAGCAGGTGTCCGTCACAGGTGTAAATCCAGCGCGAGCGTCGTAGCGCTCATGTTGCGTTTAAAGGCGGCTCGGAAAAACAGGTTACAACATGTTAACAACGGATTAAACAGTTTTAACTGCTGATAAAAGTGACAGAGGACACAAATATGGGAAGTGTGGAAGCCTCTACTGTATCAAATTGCCATAGGAATAACAGAGAGTTGGCTATTCTAAGGTAAAAACCCAGCGCATACAGTGTTCATGTTTTGTTTTGTTTTTTCATCCAGACGGCTTCCCGCGCGCCCCCTGTAATGACACGGCGCCCCCTCTAGGGGGCGCGCCCCACAGTTTGGGAACCTCTGCCCTATCAGAAGGTATCACATACTTTCACCCATTTTGTTCTTCAATTTAAACTTGAGAGTTAAGCAACTGAATACTGATAAATCATCTGTAGTTTCGTAAGTCCTGTATTGTGATGTGGAACGGTGTCACTACCACTCCAACATAGCATGACTCTGGGTCTTTAAAGCAATCAGTGAACATTAACATTAGTTTGAATATTATTCACAAAAAATACTTTATGTACAATGAACCACTCTGGAACATGTTTTTTATTATTATTATTGATTAAGTTTTGCAATTCCTCCCATCACAAGATAAATCTTCAGATAGGAGGAATGTCAAAGTAAGATCACGTTTCACAAAAGTCTATTGTATGTAATCATGCATATTCTTCTTTTATATCATCAATTCAACCAAAACTAAGTTTTTCAGTGCTCCTAACACACATGTAATGTATATTTTAATGGACAAGGTAGATTGTTTTAATATTCTTTCTCCAAACATACTTCTTTATGGTGAACAGAAGGTAAAAAGGGTTAGCTACAAAATAAATGAGAGTCAAAAGGCGGTGCTCAACAGTTGATTTGCATTTGCATGGCACTCAGCAATTTCATTTAAATACGAAAACTTCTGCTAGGCACAAGGGGTGGGGGGTGATAGGGGAACACGGACACAGCATTTTTGACCAATTTTGGCAGTGCTCGACTCTGACAAAAACCTCTTGCCGAAAGCCCTTAATCTCCATGCGCACGGCAGAACAAGGTGTCAATAGCTGCCAAAAATCCCATTTTTCGTCCTGTGTCATGTAAAGCACTTTTAATTGCCTTGTTGCTGAAAATGTGCTAAATAAATAAGGCCAATCCCCTCCTCCAGGAAGGTACATCTATTACCAGCCACATCTATAGTTAAAGCTCCTCTGCTGTGGAACCAGCTCCCAGTTTCAATCTGTGAGGCAGACACCCACTTCTTCTCACGTCCTACTTCTCCTGCTCTCCTTTTTGTATTATTTGTTATTTCATCTGTTAAATTTTTGTTTCTCTGTTATTTTTCTCTCCATAGAAGCTATATCTGGTCTGGCGCTGGGGTTGGCTATTCTACCTTCCTGGAGGAGGGGATTGGCCTTGATAATGCTGCCATGAGCTAACTGTCCTGCTATTAACTTTTTACTTTCATCAATATCAGAGTCAATATCAGAAATCATTCTACATCAGTTCATCAGTTTCTAATTGTGCATTCTGCTCTGTCTTCTCAAACCTCCATTCGTTTTGTGTAAGATGGTTGCTTGGACTGAGCCCGGTTCTGGTTCTGCTGGAGGTTTCTTTCTCTTAAAGATGAGTTTTTCCTCTCCACTGTTGTTCCATGCATGCTTGCTGTAAAGTCAATGATGCGGCGCAACACAAGGGCTACATCCTGGTCCAGTAGGAGTGGATGCTGCAGGTCAGGGACTCCAGGCTCTGCTGGCTTTCCTTGAATACAAAGTTTTTAATCTACTTTAAATAATTAATTGACTATACTGTTTGATAACTATAATCAATTGGAATGTATGTATAACTGAATTCAAATTATTTTTTATAAAGTGCCTTAAGATGACATTTGTTGTGAATTGGTGCTATATAACACTGAATTTATTAAACTGAATTATTAATAATTGACTTAGTCTAAAAAGTGAAAAACAGAACAGCCAGGGTTAAAATTATTCATTAATTATTTTCAATCAGAATATATTAAAATAATCTGGTTTCCAGAAATACATTTTTTATTAGTTTTGTATTTTGGTAAACATCTGCAGGTAGTTGTGTCAAATACAAAATAAAACAGAAAAAAAACGAGTCAGTATCGTGGAGCAAAAGAGAAAATGACACCTTTTGACTCAAAAGTTCCCGTCTGCTTCAACAATTACCACATCCCTTTCTCCATGGTGCAGTCCAAGGAGACTGAGCTTCACTAGGTTGGGAAATGTTATGTTTTACTGCCATCTTCTGGAAGGCAGCAGTACAGAGAAAACCTAAACTAAAAACATTTACAACTATAACTCTGACAGATCCTTCATCCCTCCATCCATTTTTAGCTCTTGGTAATTGTAGACATTTCAGTATTTTTGGCATGTCTGTTTTCTTTCCAACTGTAATTTGCTCAGTTAATTCATTGTTCAATATTGGATAAATCGGCAGGAAGTGGGGAAGTATTGACTTCCTTGGAAACCTCTTTGGATACTTTGTGTTGGTTAACTGCACATAGACAAATAAATAGATTAAATAATGTGTACAATGGTTTGTAAAGTGTTGATAATCATGTTTTATTAGTTTAAAGAGTTGATGTGTTGTGTTGATGTTTTAAGGAACGCAAGAAGCATTTTATTTCCTAAATGGAACACGGAAGGCTCATGGAATTCGTTCCTCTCTGTGAGAGTCGATACACTGTTACAAAGCAGCTGAGGGACCCAGCAGCAAAAGCTCTAAACTTGGGGAAAAAAGCATGTTCACGGTGAATGTGGATATTTGGACTGACATGATTATGCATGGATAATCATGTTGGAAAGGCCTGTTTTCAGACTCTAGCGACAAAAGATGGGAACAATGACTGTTTCGACAAATAAATTAATTGAATTTCAGCTGAACAAAATGCTCATATCTGATTATTTAGCAGCAACTTTTCTAGTTCCAAAGTCTTCACTTTGCTAACATTTAGCAGTGCTTGGCCACACAAAATGTTTGAGCAGGTGGGTTTTATTTCTCCTTTCAAAAGTTAGTCTCATAGCTTATCAGCTTATTTAAGCAACAGACAATCAACATATAACTTTATAAAAAATATGTTGGTAAGTTCTTGGTTGAGCCTGAGTACCTTACAAAGCAACTTGTCTTCCCCTAGGGTGCGTGCACACTGCAGCCTGAAGTGACTCAATTCCAATTTTTTGGCAATTCCGATTTTTTTGCCAGGCCGTTCACACTGCCAGTAAATGCGACCTGTATGTGTTCTGCAGTGTAAACGGGCAAACGACCTGAAAGTGTCCCGCATGCGCAGTAGAGGGCGCAATAGCGTCAGCGTTCTAAGTGTTCTGCCAACCATAGACATATAATATAAGCATAGACGCCTCATGGACCACTCCGGCGCAGGAAATACGGTGGCCATCTTGGAGCGGTATACCCTCCTACTTTGCTCAATCAAAACAGCAGAAGATGCCTCAGCACTGAGGGATATTGTTGTTCTGGTCGATGGATTATTGATGCGAGGGCTCCACAGACAACATTTCACAAGTAAGATGGACATATTATTGTGTATATATTGTGATTAGAATATTAGTTTACTGTATTTATGTCCACCGGCGAGATACCAGCTAATATTAGCTACAGTGCTTGGTGTAATACGGGTTCAGCCCCGCTATGAAGGCTAACTGAGATTCCGTAAATCTAAAAAAATTAATTATTCTCTAACATTGACTTAGATTATCTGACACAAGGGCCTATTTTAGAAATGAAACAATATAACACATATTATAAAACTTATATTATGTGTTATAACATTAACCGGCAAAGTTTACACAGGTGGTAAAGACTATTATTTATATTCTTTCACTCTGTCAAAAGTAAGATATATCCTAAATCTTCTGTTTTTGTTTTGAAAATTTCCTAAAGATACGATGTGAGGAAGAAGAGGGAGATATCTATAAAGAGAGACGGATTCCCTGCAGCACGGATGAATCTCACATCGGATTTTGGACTCGTGGCTGAAAAACATATATATATATATATATATATATATATATATATATATATATATATATATATATCAGGATATCCTACCAATGATATCAGGAAATCCTACCAATGGCTGGAGAAAGCTGGACTCAAGGGCAGCACGGAGGCCCTCATCCTGGCCGCCCAGGAACAGGCCCTAAACACCAGAGCAATAGAAGCTCAGATCTACCACACCAGACAAGACCCAAGGTGTAGGTTGTGCAAGGAGGCCTCTGAGACAGTCCAGCACATAACAGCAGGGTGCAAGATGCTGGCAGGGAAAGCGTACATGGAACGACATAACCAAGTGGCGGGCATAGTGTACAGGAACATCTGTGCAGAATATGGACTGGAAGCCCCGAGGTCAAAATGGGGGACACCCCCAAAGGTGGTGGAGAATGACCGAGCTAAGATCCTGTGGGACTTCCAGATCCAGACAGACAAGATGGTAATGTCGAACCAACCGGACATTGTGGTGGTGGATAAAGAACAGAGGAAAGCCGTTGTGGTGGATGTAGCAATACCAAGTGACCACAACATCAGGAAAAAGGAGCATGAGAAACTGGAGAAATACCAGGGCCTCAGAGAGGAACTGGAGAAGGCCTGGAAGGTGAAGACCACAGTGGTGCCTGTGGTCATCGGGGCCCTCGGGGCAGTCACCCCCAAACTGGAGCAGTGGCTCAAACAGATCCCAGGAACAACATCAGACATCTCAGTCCAGAAATGTGCAGTTCTAGGCACAGCCAAGATACTGCGCAGAACCCTCAAGCTCCCAGGCCTCTGGTAGAGGACCCGAGCTCAGAGGATGAAAGAGAGAGACCACCTGCGGAGGGTGAGAGGGGAATTTTTTTTTTTTTTATATAATTCAGTATTAATCATTATTTATTTGTGCCATTATTAAGCTTTATTTATTAGTGTTTGTATAGTTATATAAAATATGTATTGATATTACTAAATAATTTATTAAATAAATTATGAACGGGTGTGTGCTTTGTAATATGCTCTTCATACATCGATATCAGAATATTCCATTCCTATTCTATTCATATATTTAAATATGATGAACTATGTATTAAAAACATACTTAAAAAATACAATTGTTTATAAATGTTGCTTTGATAGATGTTTGAATATGGTTTACAGTAACAAAAAAGTATGTTATGATCGATTAAATGTGCTGATACGTCATTGTGCCTGCTAAACACATAACGCTGAGTGGAGTGGAGTACCGCTCCAAGATGGCCGCCCTAAATCTCGTCAGCGACAATAGGCGAGAGTGGTCCATGAGGCGTCTATCCTTATATTATGTCTATGCTGCCAACTGCCATAAAAAGAAGAAGTGCTCGGTGTTTGCGGAAGTAAACATGGAGGCTAACGGTGGAGCTTAGCTTACATATTTGAAGTTGTTGTCCGGGCGGAGCAGCATATTAACAACTTAATCTTCATTATAGTCCATCGTGGTTGTTGTTTTTCTTCCCACTTGCGCGTATCAGGACGCAGAATAGTGAGATTTGTTGAGAATCAGTGACGTTCAGTTCGGATGAAGGCGACCTGGACGTTAGGTCGCATTAGAATCGGATACATATCGGATATGGGTCACATTCAAAAAAGAATCCGACCTGTGCTGTTCACACTGCCATGAAAAGATCAGATACAGGTCTTATTACATCAAAAAAAATTGGAATTGAGTCACTTAAGGCTGCAGTGTGAACGCACCCTCTGACTGCATCCATCTGAAAGAGCTAAAGAGCTCTGTTAATTACCATAAATAATCAATAATAATAATAACAATAATAATAAAAGCATCTTTGCAAAAACAGAGGATACAATTACTAAATTTGGGTTGTCCCCTAGATCTATAAAAGCAGGCTGGCTATAGATCTGAGCTCGTCCTGCTGAGGTTCACCATGCTTTACCAACACCCAGAAGATCTACGCTCAGGTTTTCTGCTGCTTTGCCATGAGAAAAAAAAAAACAGTGAAAACATTTTACAGAATTTTGTTACAATTTAAGTAAGTAATTGAATTAATTGATTATGTGTGCAAGTAAGTAAAATATTTTGTAAAACCAGTGAACATGTTCTCTGTGGATTTAAACAAAGGGAAACAACAGCAAAATTAAATGGACGATCTCTAACAGTTTGTGGACCAAAACATTAATAGAAATCAGTTCCTTTATTAGTTGGGCAAAAGATATTCTGAGTATTTGTGTGCTTTTTTTGTTGCTTGAAGAAAATAAGTTCGGTCTTAATCCTTTTCGCACTTAAATGAACTTGAGTACATACTCAGTCAATGAATGATGGTTTTATAAAAGTTAAAACGAGAAAACCTACAAACTTAAACTAGAATTACTCATTTACAGAGTCACACAACCAACATGGAAAAAGGAGAACAGTAGAATATTTGTGCAGATGGATTTTCTGACATCCTGCTTCCCATTCCACTGACCTGCTGGTGGGAGAAAGATGGAAAGAAATGAAATATGTGAAAATACATCTTCACATTTCACTTAGACACACACATGCATTGCCTTCCAACACAATTAATAAACCTCACATTTAGGAACCAATCACGAACTTCAATGTATTTTGGGGTGATCTGATGATTGACCAATACAATTATGGTATAATGATAATGTGGAAGTACATCAACATGGCAACAAACATGTTTTTAAAGGTAGTTTTACAGAAAAGAAAAAATAAACCTGTAAGGTTTGCTTGCCTTTCGAAGAACGTCTTGGCTGCAGTTGCAGCTGCACACCTGTAGGGGTACGTCTCATTCCTCTTTGCAAATCAATACAAACTGAATCACATTGGATGGGAAGCATCTGTGAAGATAAATGTTCAAGTCTTGCCACAGATTCTCAATTAGATTTAGATCTGGACTTTGACTGGTCCATTGTAATACCAAAATCTGCTTTCATTGAAACCATTTTATTGTAGCTCTGGCTGTATGTGTAGTGATTTGAGTTTCTCTGTTTATTTTTGGTTCTGTTTCTGTTAGTCTCTGTGCCATCCTGTCTTGATTGTTCCCAGGTGTGTCTTGTTCCCTGATTACCCCGTGTATTTAATGTCACTTGTGTCTATGTTGGATCCTCGTTGTGTCTAAGTCCAAGGACTTAGACAAGTCTAATGCTGTTGAACCTTGCCTTACGTAGTCTTTTGTCGTCACAGTAGAACTGTAGTCCTGTGTTGGCTGCAGCTCTTTGCCAGTTGCTACACTAGTTAGCATTAGTTTCCGCTCACTGTGCAGCCTGTTATTTTAACTGTATTGAGCTGTATTTCACCATGAAGCCACCATTCATCTTCACCTCCTGGGTCTTCTGCGTTCGTTCTCACCGCCACTCACCCAACTTCATGACAGAATGTTGACCTGCTGGAAGATGAGCCTTCATCCAAGGTTCGAGTGGCAACAATGCCACGGCTCATGGTGATGTGCCGTGTCAGCTGACTGGGGCCAGTATTCCCATTCCAGTCCATGAACTGAGGATCTTTTATTCTGCATGTTTGTTTTGTTCCCTTCATGGCTTGTTGAAAACTACAAGCAGGACTTCTTATGCCATTCTTTCACCAGCAGCTTTTTCTGGACATTATTCTGTAAAGGCCATTCTGGGGAGCTCAGGTGGGACAGCTGTGCTGATTCTCACACAAGAGCTGTTGGTCTCTCCTGCTTTTCCAAAATTATCATGGATCTCTTGGCTATTTCTTTGGTTTAGGTGGATGGCCAATTATTTGTGTGTGTTCATCCTTTCCATGTTCAAATGATGAACTAAACAGAGATGCACAAATTTTTAGAAAGTAACCCTACTTTAAACTTCTGACCTGTCTGCAGTGGTCCTTGGTCTAACTGATACCGTTTTGTTCATTAATGCTCTGTAGCAAACCTCAGAGGCCTTCACAAAACACCTGGTTTAACAAGAGTCAGTTAAGATAATTGTAGCTTGTGGTTGCAACATGACAAAATGTGAAAAGGTTCAGGTAATGTGAATACTTTCGTAAAGCACTGCTTTCTGTCACAGCATCAAGAATTCAGAAGGTGGTGGTTCCGATGTTCGTATTTACTTCACAGATCTTCCCAGTGCTAACAAAAGTATACAGTAGTGGGCTGGTCAAAAGGAGTTTATAATGGGAAAGTGGTTACTCATGAGAATTTCTATAAAAACACCCCCACCCACAATCATCTCAGTCTCAAATTAAGACAAAACAATAAAGAATTGTTTGTTGGTTGGTCTTTGCTGCTAAAATGCTTCTTGGCAATAAATCATGTACTGTTGGAGAGCCAGTTTGTTGGTTGTATTGTGACATATTTGTAACTACAAACAACTCTCAGACAGTTGTTTGTAGTTTGAGCAGCAGGCCCTTGTTTGATAAATTGTTAGATAACCAAAATATTTTGTCTCTTACTCAACAGTCAATTCAATAAATGACACCAAATATTGACAGATCATCTGTTCAGCCATCCAAAGTCTCAGCTCTCCTGCACAAGAGAAATGACGAAGGCTTTTCAGTGGTTTAAGATCTATTGCCAAGAAACATTGTTTCAAAATAAACAATAAACCCAACAAATGTCCTTCATTTCTGTTAAATATATACTGAGTTGTTGTAATGTGCTAGACTCTAAGCAGTGGAAATTAGTTTGGACAGCACAGTTCACCTAACATTTACAGAAAGAAGATAAAGACAGGAGAATTGGAATGGAGACCGAGTCAACTCAGAAGAAAGCTCACAACTGTCAAATTCCTGAGGTGTCAGTGAATGTTGAGTCACATCTGGTGAATGTAACAGTACAACAACACATTCATACATGTACATTAAAGAAGCAATAACATTAGAAATATTGCAGACCTGACACCATTTTTGTGGATATTGAACAGGATGTGATTTGTCTTAAGAAACCACACAGTCTCTGGAACAAAGGCAGAGTCCAGCTAGAAGTTAGAAACTATCTGCTTCCAAGTGGAAAGAAAGTGGATGTAAATACTGCATGGTCCAAATACTTCTTGCTTTCTGCGGTTTGCAGAACCTGCTTCTTTCCACAGTAACCCAAATGCACATAGCAGCCTCAACAAATATAGTGAATTTTGGAACTGATCATTGATATTTTAGAAGCTACACAGTGATTTCTGTTTGGTTCCAAGTGTGATTTCTGTGGAAACATTTTAGAAGGTCAATCTACTCTCAGACAGTTAAACTTCAGACTGATTGAGCTGATGGAGATGCAGAAGCATGAATTTCTTCAAGATATCTTCTTCAAGATACTTGAAGAGATCAGTTGTATCAGGGGAGTGAGAGTCTTTGGTGAGAGAAGTATAGCTGTCCTCACAGGCAGAAGTCAAAGCTTAGGTCAGATTTGGCCATCTTCTGTCTGTAATAAGCATCAAATGTCTCATTCATGGACACAGTGAAGACGTCCCTCCACACACCTACACGACCTGCAGAGAGAGGAGAGAATGTTAGGACCAAATTCACTGGACTGTGTGTGATCACAGTTTAGTTACACTGATCTAGCTGCAGGGTGAGCGCAGCCATCCCGTGGCAGTTACTCAGCTTACCTGATGCGACGTGACATGACACAGATCAGAGCAACAGGTCAGACACCAGATTTCAATTCACTGAATGAAAAGATGAGAAAACAATAGGAAAACAGAAAAAGGAGAAGTAAAATGAATGGCAACTCAAAATTTGAAAAAAAAAATATATATATATATTTGCACAAGGACAAATGGCTTAAACAAAAACAGACTGGGTAGGTGGTTCAAAATGGACTACAGGGTGCAAGTCAAACATGTGTCCACAACAGCCTCTCAAAGGGAGTTGGAGAGCAATTTTAGGAATCCAGTGAGCTGGCTTGTAACCAGGAGGTCCTCCTGTCCTCCAGACCCACTGTCCTCCTCCAACACACTGGAACCAAGATGGCTGAATTCCTTCAACAGCACCAAGTCTGATTAGGGTTAGGGTGAGCAGCTCCTTTGGTTCAGGTGTTATGGAGAAGGTAACTGGATATGAACACATCTGACTTAAACCGAAGCCTGATGGAACTTATGTATCACTAGTCTGAAGACCCTGTATTCATAAATCTGTTTTAGCACTTTTGATTTGGTGAAAGTCTACTCATCCCTGATGGACTGTCAGGGATGAATACACTGTATAAAACCACTACGCTAACATCCACGGTGAAGGAAAAAGAAGCAAAAAATGTGAAGATTTGATAAAGTTGGACAGCTTGTGTTAGTGTTGAAAGAACTCCATGTAGACAAAGTGAAATTTAAAAAAGCTTTCATGGAAATGGTGCTGAGGAGAAAAACATTTCACATAACCAAATGAAAGAATTAAAGCCTGTCTTCAGTGGGGATGAAGATACAGCACCGACTGGTTTACCAGATGAATACCTGCAGTGACTTTAACAAAGTGGTAAACTGCACATTCAGACCTGGTGAAATCATAGTGAACCAGGTAGAAATTGAAAAAACCCCCAAAAAAACAGGGAAATCTTAAAATAAGTTATGAGAGGATTTGATAACTTAACGGTTCCACACAGGCTCTTAAAACAAATCTAAGTAAAGTTAAAAAATAAGTTGAGAACTTTAAGAAGCCGTCTATTGCAAGCTCACTCACAGCTAGAGATAGACAGCGCCTCTGATTTGCAGCATTGCTCAATCAGTTGGTTGCAGTTTTCCACCAGAATTTCCAGCTGAGTTTTATCACAGGAAACACCGAGGAACTGGGCCAGATGCTCCACCATCGTCCCCAGGTCCTGGGAGGGAACACAAACTGCAGCATCACATTGGAGCAGCAATTAGCTCTGTGCACAAAGCTAACTGCAACCTCCAAACATTCAGATGGTTTCACTACCTCTCAGACAGTAGGTCAGGTTTTTTACACTCAGACACAAAACAGTTTTGTTTGAACAAATCTGTCATGTTGGGACAGTAAAATATATCATCATAATCTGTCTATCACACATACATGTATTGTGAAAGGCCATTTTGACTTGGAGTCACTTTGTTATTGCTAAGGATGAACTTTCTACTAAAGAGGTTGTCAACAGTAAATACAAGAAACTGATTCTGTACTAACAATATATAAATATGTATGATTTATTTTTTTTCTTTTGTATTTCAAAACAATATTTTCACTCATAAAATGAACATTTGACACACTTTTTTTATCATTCATTTCTCTGCTCAGCCACAGAAGCAGCTGTAAGACTCACTTCACATAAAATCACCAGGAAGAATGTTTACTACGCTGGGAGAGATTTGGAGCAATAAAAGATCAAGCCCTGACTGCTGCTTCACAGCAGCTCTGAGTCATGCAGAAAACACTGGCATCATGTTACATAACATGAACAGGTTGGAAGCTGATATAGCTGAGCTGCATTTGATGCTTTCATTTAGAGTGGTGCCAGGACAGATTTTACTGGGATTTATTCGTTTATTACTCCTCTTATTGTGAATGGACCTTAACAAGCTCCGTCTAGAAACGCCCTCGAAAATCCCACGTGGCTGCATGTCTCACAAACAAAGCCTCGCGGAGCTTAGTTTCTATGTAAATATGGCGTCTTTCACTTCGATTGACTCTCTGCAGAGTATTTCTGAGTCGATTAGTGTAGCATTTCTCCCGGATTTTCACAAAATATCAGCCACGACAATGGACAGGGGAACCAACAAGTTCATGTCATCTTTTATGTACGACATCAAGGTGTTTGAGCCACGCGATGCCTCCAACATTGTGCGCGTCACAGCGAAATGCTACCGGTCCGGTACCGGAGGAAAACAGCAGATCCTCACACCCTCAGCATAAATATAGCTGTGGACAAGATCACTGATGCCTATTGTTCTTGCAAGGCTGGATAAGTCGGGCATTCATGGTTTTGAGGGTTACTTTTGAAATCAGTGATTTCTGTTGTTGGCAAATGTTTGAGTGTGCCTAGGCCTGATGCACTGTACTCGGTGCTAACGTGGCTAACACGATTACAGTTTAGTAAAAAGCCTTTTCAGGTCAAATAAAATCTTTAATGTATGTCAGATACGGTACACATTGCATATTGATCTGCTCAGCTAAAGTAAGACCGTGTAACAGACAGGCTTCAAGGTGTAGAAGTTGTATTGGTACTGCCATTATGCTGTACTTAGCTAAAAGGTTTTCATAATGGATGTGTTAATTATTGACTTTCTTCTGGCAAATGGAAATAACCTTGCTACAAACATCTTCTCCTTATTCTTCATCATCTATTCCCGAAAGCCGCAAGTCCCATCTTCTTCTATAACGTGAAAGTTCAAGCAGCTCATTTTCCATTTGCAGCATCTTTTTTAATGATTTCTCAACTTTTCTGACGGTTTCTGTCATCTTCTCTTGCATTTCTTTCATTTCAGCATGGATATAACCCACTGAATCTTTTAGATCATTTATGGTTGCTTGCATACTGTCCGCTCTCTCGTTTATCGTCAACTTTAAAGTTGCTGTGATATTTTCAGCAAAGTCATGGTCTTCCGTCGATTTGTGACTTTTAGCTGACATCTTAGTTGGTGTATTTTCCGTGCTGACAGATTTGCGCTTACCACTTGCAGCCATTATCTGAAGTTTTCAGGACGTCTTTTTTAAGCACAATATTTAACGATGGTCTCGGAATAAATGCTTCCCTGCGTTAAAGCAGCAATAATAGCTCCTTAAACAGACAATCTCGGGAGAGCTTGCAAAGAACGACTACTCACGCCGCCATCTTGCTCAGCCTCAGGCGCCTTATCTCACTGCGCGAGAGGCAACTGCGTCATGCGTCACGGGCAAAAGGTCAAAGGTAACAAGGTGACCGGCTTATTATGTTGTACAAAAAGAATAAGCCCAACAAAAGACAAATAATTTTAGTACATGTTATGTGTCAGAAGAGGGTTTAGAAAATAATACCAAAAAAAAAAAAATTGACCAAAAGGGCACTTGGGGGCAAGGAGCAGAAGGGGCAGGCGCTCAAGCACCCCCAGCCCCACCTCCTCTGCACGCGCCTATATGTGTGTGTGTGTGTGTGTGTGTGTGTGTGTGTATATATATATATATATATATATATATATATATATATATATATATATATATATATCATAATTTCTATTACTGTGTAAAATTGTAACCTTTGGGCAGATTATTTCTGTTTCAGTTTTATTTTAATTGTTTTGTATGAATGCAGATTTTATTTTATTATTATTTGTGAACTTTAGATGATTTTAACCCATTCCTGTGAGTTCGCGCCAAGCTGCGCTGTGGAGAGGTGTGTGTGGGAGAGCCAGAGCCAGGAGCTGCTGCTGAATATGTTTTTGTTCTAAACAGGAATAAATCAATGCAAATCCTGGTTCCTGTCGTGATCCATTCTACACCTGTTACACTAACAATCTTCAAGAACAGCTGGTAGATAAACTCAAAGACAAACGTTGCTGAACTGAATATAAATTAGTTTTTTTTTTTTAGTTTTTGTAGTTTATTAGTTATTATAATTATTAAATATTTATTGATTTGATTTAATTTTGCAATGGTGCAATTAGTTGGTCAAACATGTTTACAGTTTAAACAAGGATTTATTTATTTTTAATTTCAGGCATTGATGCACTTAAAATCTTTTCTGTTGCAGACTTAAAACACGATTTAATAAAGTTATTCTTTGTAAGTTTGACCATATGTCTTTCTTTTTTTTTTTCTTTAATGTTAATAAGGATAAAATGTTATGTAGAGACGAATAGTCACGGTGGGGAGTGTGGGGCGCGAATAGTTTTCTTCTTGCTAGGGGGGGCGTAACAGAAAATAATTGAGAAGCACTGGTTTAAGCCCACATGGCTATAATTATTATTATTTTCATGTATTTAACATAAATTATTTATACTTTATAAAAAAAATTTCAACTGAAACATTTGTATCAGCTTGATTTCAATAATTTCCCTTCAAATAAACAAAATCTTTGGCATAGAAAACATCTGGAGAGGAGAGAATATTTGTGGATGTAAGCCTCATAAAATTGATCAGACAAAATGGAGTAAAATGGCATTTGTGGAAGCAAATGGGAAAATATCATTCAGAATCTGGACTCTTGGACAAGCTGCTTATCACATAGCACAAAAACAAGTAAAAGATTATTCAAGTGGACGTAGATCCAGAATCTGAGACAGATAGATCAATAGAAATGTTGTGTATGCTGAGTCCAGCCTCTGACTCCCGATCCTGGGCCTTTTCACTGCATGTCTTCCTCTCCTTTCTCTACTCTCCTTCCAATCCAGCATCTATATTTTTTGACCAGTTAACTTTCTTTTTATGATTTTTCAAATTTTTGTTTTAGCTTAAATACTTCAGCCAACAAAAGAGGGTGATCATGAGGTTCAATTTGCAACAACCAAAAAAAAAAATCCATCTCCAGTTTCCCATGCTCAGTCTCCATGTGCTGAATGAAAGAATGCAGGAAGTAGAAACTGAACATCCATCCATCCATCCATTTTCTTCCGCTTCATCCAGGGTCGGGTCGCGGGGACAGCAGGTTCAGAAGGGAGGCCCAGACTTCCCTCTCCCCAGCCACTTGTTCCAGCTCCTCTGGGGGAACCCCAAGGCGTTCCCAGGCCAGCTGAGAGACATAGTCCCTCAAGCGTATCCTGGGTCTTCCCTGGGGCCTCCTCCCGGTGGGACGTGCCCGGAACACCTCGCCAGGGAGGCGTCCAGGAGGCATCCTTACCAGATGCCCAAGCAACCTCAACTGGCTCCTCTCAACGTGGAGGAGCAGCGGCTCTTCTCTGAGTCCCTACCGGATGACCAACTTTCTCACCTTCTCTAAGGGAGAGCCCAGCCACCCTGCGGAGGAAACCCATTTCGGCCGCTTGTATCCGTGATCTCATTCTTTCGAACGTAGATCGACCAGTAAATTGAGAGCTTCGCTTTTTGACTCAACTCTCTCTTCACCACAACGGACCGGTACGGTGCCAGCTTCATGGCAGACGCTGCACCAATCCACCTGTCAATCTCCAGCTCCCTTCTTCTCTCATTTGTGAACATGATCCCAAGATACTTAAACTCCTCCACTTGGGGCAGGACATCCCCTCCGACCTGGAGAAGGCACTCTGCCCTTTTTCGGCTCAAGACCATGGCATCGGATTTGGAGGCACTGATCCTCATCCCGGCCGCTTCACACTCGGCTGCGAACCGCTCCAGTGAGAGCTGCAGATAACGACTTGATGAAGCCAATAGGACCATATCACCCGAGGGATACGGTCGAACGCCTTCTCCAAGTCCACAAAACACATGTAGACCGATTGGGCGAACTCACATGTACCCTCCAGGATCCTGCTGAGGGTGTAGAGCTGGTCCAGTGTTCCACAACCTGGATGAAAACTACACTGCTCTTCCTGAATCCGAGGTTCGACTATCCGATGGACCCTCCTCTCCAGGACCTTACCAGGGAGGCTTAAGAGTACGACCCCTCTGTAATTGGAGCACACCCTCCGGTCCCCCTTTTTGAATAGGGGGACCACCACCCCGGTCTGCCAGTCCAAGGGAACTGCCCCCGATGTCCATGCGATATTGCAGAGTCGCGTCAGCCAACACAACCTTGCAACATCCAGAACCTTAAGGAACTCCGGGCAGATCTCATCCAACCCCGGGGCCCTGCCACCGAGGAGCTTCTTAACCACCTCGGCGACCTCGTCCCAGAGATTGGAGAGCCCGACCCAGAGTCCCCAGGCTCAGCTTCCTCAATGGAAGGCATGTTGGATGGATTGAGGAGGTCTTCAAAGTATTCCGCCCCCCAGCCCGCAACGTCCAGAGTCGAGGTCAGCAGCACACCATCCCCACTATAAACAGTGTTGGTGCTGCACCACTTTCCCCTCCTGAGATGCTGGATGGTGGACCAGAATCGCCTCAAAGCTATGCGGAAGTCTTTCTCCATGCCAACTTTGCATGATTTTGTAAATAATGACAATTTGGTGCAAAGTTGGCATTTTTAATGGACTTTTAATGCAACTTTTAGAGCAACATTGCATTAAGAGTCATTATTTACCGAATGACACTTCATGACAACTGTCATAAACATTCATAAAGACTTCTTTATGTTCATGACAGGTGTTATGTCATGTTTTTGACAGTGTCATGTCAGTCTTATCCACACCCCTTCAAATAAAGTGTTACCATCAAGATAAATGAGTCATGTAGAGAGTATTTATGTTTTCCTCCACTTCTGCTGAGTGTCCACTCAGTGTGGGTGGAGTTTGCCCCCAGGAACGGAAAAGGTTCCCGTCAAAAGTTGTATGAACACCCGCTTTCTCGCAGTTTCCTAGTGCAGTAAAGAGAGTAGGGAGAAAGTGGCCTTGTGTGTGTCTGCGTGTGCATGTGTGTGTGTGGTGTGTTGTGTTTGTGTGTCTGTGGTGAAATATGGTTAATAGCTGCAAGGAAACATATAGAATTGGACATTTTTTAATGTTTTTTTGCACTTTAACTTGACTGCCAGGACAAATTGACCTGAACAGTATCGATGTAACTAGGGTTACAAATGTGTACAATTAATACATTTTCAGACAAATAGAAAAAGTTTCATGCAAAAAAATTCTTCCAAGTATTTAAAAAAAAAATTAAACTTTAAAACGGGTCAATTTGACCCGCAACATAACAGGAGGGTTAAATACATTCTATAAAAATATAAATTTTTCTCACAATCAAAATAAAACTATGCCTGTATGGGCTCAGTTAGGATTACTAAATGATTCCTATTTGTTAAGAGACCAGAATGAAAATACAGTTGTTGGTGTATTTTAAACACATTGCTTATTTGTGTGACATCATGAAAAAAACAAAAGATATCAGGAAAATAATATGGACCTTCACAAATCATCCTTTGGTACAAATTTGAGATACCTGAAGGTTTTACGTTCTTCTGTTCAAACACAAATATAAATATAAACAGCATTGAGAGGTGTTGTTATGACTGGTGTTGAAAAGGGAGGGGTGTGGTCAAATGTAAATTTGATTGTGCAGTCGCCTGCTGTTAATTGGAGGATGTTGATGACTTGGAGAAGATGGATTGGTGGCCTGGGGAAAGTGACTTGTATAGAGGGAGCTGAGGCGAACTGTTCTTCATCCCTCCTCCTTTCGTCCCAGTCACATGACTTCTGCTAGTTCTGTTGAACTGTTGGATGGAACTTGGTAAGGGTGAACTGCCGCTTTTTTTCTTATTCATTTTTCTCCTGCTTATTTGTTTAGGGAGGTAAGTCGGTGTCATTTGGTTTTACTTGTTTTTTGTTAGCTTAAATGTGCTCAGACTTGATAGATTCTTTTTCTTTGCTTTGGCATTATAGTTCATACTGAAGTTGTGATGATGGACCCAAACTCAGAAACGCAGAGACATTGAGTAAATGGAGAAGACAAAATATTACCTTGAACATGTCTTCATATTTCAGGAAGAGCACATTAGAGTCCAAACGATGCTCCCAAAATTCCTGAACATGTTCAAACCAGGAACCATAAGCCACTGCCAGATGAAAGAAAGAAAACATTGGCAGAGTTAGAGTATGCTAAAAATCTAGATGAAACAAAGCATAAAGAAAGTGATAGTAATTAATTATTTTGAGATTGAAAGGTTCTTACATTTATCATTCATGAAGCGCCGACAAAATTCCTGAAAAGTTCCACGGTAGCTCATGGTCCTGAGAGAGCGGTGGAACTGATAGTAGGACACCACCAGGTCTTTAGGGTTCCTGGCCATGTAGATAACCTGAGGGGCCCGGGGCCCAGGACATTAACAATCTTACCTCATTACCAAGAATTGATTTATTGTGATGCTGTAAACCCTAACATAACACAAATATAATTGAAGTAACTTAAATTTATGAAAAAATTGTGGTCACTCGTTTCTACCAACTCAGAATTGTTTTTTGAAGTAATAACACAGTTGTTTTAAGTGCAGCACAAGATCTGGAGCATTTTACAAGGGATATATTATGCAAAATCCACTTTTTTAGTCTGTCCTTTGAGTGAAAAAAATTTACATTTATTCTTTCCCTGTGCTGCATAAACATCTTCATATTCATTTTGTGTTATTAATTTCTCTATATTGTCCATTTCTCTATATTGCATTCTTCTTGTCTATGAAAAATGATAGTATTAAACATGCTGATTAGCATGACTTCCTGCTAATCAGTTCTGTGAATTTGCCAGTTTTTGTTGTTTTGCAGTCCAAGTTTAGTTATGCCGAAGTTGCATATAGACAAGTCCAAATGTTCTTAGCTTGGTCAAAGGTGGGGAACACCCAAACACCTTTGGGGTTACATACATACACTGTGTTGTACCTCGTCAATCTCAAGTTGCGGATGTTGGAACACTGAGCTACTAGTTGTTTAGCAGTTAGTGTTGACTGGGGATGTCTAACTGGCCATTCCTTCCACATTCTTTGCATGTAGCCTCTCTGAGTAGGGTTACTTGAGTAGTAGCATTCCAACAGATCCATGTTTTCACCTGATTGAGCTATACAGTCAGCTATTGGGCCCGCCTATTTGTACTGTTTCTTTTTTTTATTTTCATTTTCCCAAATGGGGTAATATGATAAAAGCTTTTTGGGGGCTTTTATCATATTCAAAAACTCACCAAACTTGGCGGATGTAAAAAGCCCATGTAAAATTTACGAATGTTAAGGTCATCGCAAAAATCACACAAGAAACGGCTCAACGGTGCCACCTAGCAACTTTCAAAAGACCCTCTCCTATGACCTTAGTTCATTGTAGAACTAAGGTCATGAAATTTGGTACATTTGTAGAGCTCCCCAAGATGCACAGAAAATACAATTAATGTCATAGTGCAAGTTAAACTGGAAGTCGGCCATTTTGGATTGAAGTTCCGATTTTGACCCAATTTTGGCCATTTTACAGCCTTCGCATTTGATTGAACTCCTCCCAGGGATTTCCATCAATCGGCTTCAAACTTGGTCAAATCGTACATAAGACATGGCTGATTAAAAGTTATCACAGGTTTGTGTATTTGTGCTTGCTGAAGGGGAGTTCCCAGGGTCAAACTTCACCTACTCGCTATGAAACACGAAACTGTTATATCTCCTACACAAAAACTCAGAGAGGCAGCAAACTTTCAGTGACTGATCAGAATCAGAAGAATTTTATTGTCATTGTCAGAAAGACAACAAAATTGCAGTTCCAGTACAACCATCCATTACACAACAACACGAGGGGGGTGGGTAGTGGGATGTGGGGATAGTTGGCTGAGGCCTCGCAGCCCGACGGGCGCCACCTTGCAGAGGAAATGGGGAAAAAAAAGCCTGTCTCACACTCTGCTCTTTGCAGGGCAGAGTTTGAGATGAAGAAAAAAACCTCGGCACCTAAGCACATATAAATACATACAGATCCTTCTCAAAAAATTAGCATATTGTGATAAAGTTCATTATATTCCATAATGTAATGATAAAAATTAAACTGTCATATATTTTAGATTCATTGCACACCAACTGAAATATTTCTGGTCTTTTATTGTTTTAATACTGATGATTTTGGCATACAGCTCATGAAAACCCAAAATCCCTGTCTCAAAAAATTAGCATATTTCATTCGACCAATAAAAGAAATGTGTTTTAATACCATAAAAGTTAACCTTCAAAAATTATGTTAAGTTATGCATTCAATACTTGGTCAGGAATCCTTTTGCAGCCTTCAATGCGGCGTGGCATGGAGGCAATCAGCCTGTGGCACTGCTGAGGTGTTATGGAGGCCCAGGATGCTCCGATAGCGGCCTTAAAGCTCATCCAGAGTGTTGGGTCTTGCATCTCTCAACTTTCTCTTCACAATATCCCACAGATTCTCTATGGGGTTCAGGTCAGGAGAGTTGGCAGGCCAATTGAGCTTAGTAATACCATGGTCAGTGGTTTTGGCACTGTGAGCAGGTGCTAGGTTGTGCTGAAAAATGAAATCTTCATCTCCATAAAGCTTTTCAGCAGATGGAAGCATGAAGTGCTCCAAAATCTCCTGATAGATGCTGCATTGACCCTGCCCTTGATAAAACTCAGTGGACCAACACCAGCAGCTGACATGGCACCCCAGACCATCACTGACTGTGGGTACTTGACACTGGACTTCTGGCATTTTGGCATTTCCTTCTCCCCAGTCTTCCTCCAGACTCTGGCACCTTGATTTCCGAATGACATGCAAAATTTTCTTTCATCCAAAAAAAGTGCTTTGGACTATTGAGCAACAGTCCAGTGCTGCTTCTCTGTAGCCCAGGTCAGGCGCTTCTGCCGCTGTTTCTGGTTCAAAAGTGGCTTGACCTGGGGAATGAGGGAACTGTAGCCCCTTTCCTGCACACGCCTGTGCACAGTGGCTATGGATGTTTCTACTCCAGACTCAGTCCACTGCTTCCACAAGTCCCCCAAGGTCTGGAATCGGCCCTTCTCCACAATCTTCCTCAGGGTCCGGTCACCTCTTCTCATTGTGCAGCGTTTTCTGCCACACTTTTTCCTTCCCACAGACTTCCCACTGAAGTGCCTTGGTACAGCACTCTGGGATTCATTCAGAAATTTCTTTCTGTCTCTTACCCCCTTGCTTGAAGGTGTCAATGATGGCCTTCTGGACAGCAGTCAGGTCAGCAGTCCTACCCATGACTGCAGTTTTGAGTAATGAACCAGACTGGGAGTTTTTAAAAGCCTCAGGCATCTTTGCAGGTGTTTAGAGTTATTTTGTTGATTCAGATGATGAGGTTAATTGCTCATTCAGAGAACCTTTTCATGATACGCTAATTTTCTGAGACAGGGATTTTGGGTTTTCATGAGCTGTATGCCAAAATAATCAGTATTAAAACAATAAAAGACCAGAAATATTTCAGTTGGTGTGCAATGAATCTAAAATATATGACAGTTTAATTTTTATCATTACATTATGGAAAATAATGAACTTTATCACAATATGCCAATTTTTTGAGAAGGACCTGTATAGACAAAACAAGCCGGGTACCAGGAGGAGGTGTGACGTGCATATGGGTATCATGTGAGTTATGTGTGTCAGACCATGAACCCTAACTGAAGCACGCAATTATCTGTGATTGTCTGCGAGTCTTCTCAGGGAGGGGAGGGGGGCAGCAGAACAGAGCCTTCTTTAGACATAACAACCAGGGGAGGATAGCTAGCCAGCCAAGGCCAGCCCGGGGAGCCAGATTCCGATAGCAAAAATTTATTTAGGTCAGGCTGACATGAGTTTTACTGCCTTCCTTGAAAGTCTCACTGGTGCTTCTCAATGACAAATCCAAGCAGCCAAATTTAGGTTCACCCGCCTGATCCGAGCGAACAACATTCTCCAAGGTCACACCATATCCATTCTGAGTCTGAGATCCGTTGCCCGGCCACGGTCCTGTTCCAGGATCGCACACAGTCTACGGTTCAGCTCCCATATCATCTCAGTTTGAGTGTTGATCGCTCTGCAGATCCCATCAACCTTACCTGGCAGCCTTGAAGTGGCCGCCGGCATCAACACTCAATGGTCAAGTGATGACATTATTTAAGCCACGACCCCTGAGAACAGGAAGTGTCATATTTTTTACTGTGAACGGTCACTATCTTACCTGTTTGACCTAATTAACATGAAACTGTGTCCATAGACAGAAGACATGTTGGTGTGTTGTGGATTCCAACCCCAACCGGTTTTGATGGAGCAGGTGGGTGTGGCGGTGTGGCGAAGTGACCTGTAACGCCGTTGCCATACGTTTGGCTCTGAATTCCATAATTTCAAGACGAGCTGCACCAAACTCACAGGGATCAATCCTTATCCACCCCCGGACAGGAATTCATAACAATCTTTGGTGGGCGTGGCCTAATTTCTCAACAGCGCCCCCTAGAAATTTTTAAATCATCAGCCCCAAGCCACGGTTTAACCCAGAATTATGAAACTTGTGACACATGTGTATCTTGTCAGGACCTGCAAAAAAGTCTCTGGGAGCCATGGTCCAAACCCAACAGGAAGTTGGCCATTTTAGATCAAAGCCGCCATCATGTCCATTTTATTGACGTAGTATTTGATCAAACTCGTCCTACAGCTTTTGACCGTCAGCTATATCTCCTCTCTACATCAGCCGATCTGCACCAGATTTTGGGTGCATCATTAGGGAGTGCTGCAGAACGCGTTGATGCGTATTGCCTGGCGGATGGGTAGGGAAACTGCGCAATAACGTCTGCAGTGGCGAGTGGGCAGCAATGCCGGAATCCCCACGGTGGCCAACAGTTCCACGAGGAGGAGGTGTAACGTGCATATGGGTCTCATATGTTTCGTATCAATAGTTTTGAGGCTGCTTGCAGCTTTAATTTTTATTGTAAGTATTTGGCTTTGTTTTTGCCATTTTTGTCTTGGGGAACATGTGCAAATGCATCCAGTGATGTTCTTGATGCTCCCATTATCTAACTCCTTAATTATGTCAAGGTTTTGTTTACTTCATTCAAATTGTGGTCGCATTAATATTTAATAGGTATCTGATATGCATGAACACTATAGTTAAATTACACTCCATATTGTGGGTAGCTGGTATGGATGGAGAGGGTGTAAATACAGTAATAACTCCACTGTGATGAATTCAATTGAATAAATGGTTCTGCAGGTTGGTCGTCTTCATTGTCCTGCTCTGGATCATACTCTGACTCCAACATGGAAGGTTGGATAGACAAGTCTTTTGTTCACATCTTTAATAAAATTTTGAATAAAAAGCTTTTCTGCCGGTAGATAATTGTATCGCTGTTATCAAACTATAAAAATAGCCAAATGGGGTGGGACGCCCTTCACCCTGGAGAGGGCGGGACGTGGAATATCTCATTCATGTTTTAAAAAGACCACAGTTCCTCTAAAACTCCTCAGAACAGGTAAATGAGGAGTTTGCAGCTCTAATAAGGAGGAATTCAGACCAAAGCATTGCAATCATATTGCAGTGTTATGGTCCTACTTTATATAGATCATAAGAGAATGATTCATATGTGAAAATTCAACTTAAAAATATTGATCCCAAAGGGAAATTAAATTTTGTGGTAACTAATATTAATTCAAATTCTATAGAATATAGGAAGGATGCAAAAGCATGATATATCCACTTGAAGTAATGAGTAAATGACAGATATGACTGATGTTTTTTAGTTGAGTTTGGAAATATAGATTTTGGATTTTGGCCTAATTACGCATTTAGTTGATCCACTGTTTGCTATTGTAGCAGCATTCCTTTCTTTAGTATGATACTTCAGTTCCTCATAATCCTCCATCTAAAGCTGTTTGGTGTAAGGTATGGCATAAGCAGTTAATTTAGAATCAGCGTAGCATCAGTGAATCTGTGATCGATTTCATTGGTCTGTTGGAGAAATCTGTGGACACGCATTCATCTGAATTACTTCAGCCTGGCTCAACATAGCTGCACCTCCTCAGCCTAGTTTGGTTTTTATGAAACTGATAGTCAGGATGAACTGATGCGATGTGAAGCCTGGCTTTGTCTTTATCCTGGATTTCTTAATCCTTTGTCAAACAGCGCTCTGGTTCATGTCAACCTGGTTAAATAGTAAAAGCACAATGTGAACAGTAGCTGACGTGCAATAAATTAACAGTTTGCAAATGTTATTTTTAACTTCAGGTAGTTAGTCCAACTCCCCACTTAAGATTAATTGTTTAGGTTAATAAACCTAAACTGTTTAAGGCAATTGGTTTCCTCAAATTGTTTGAGTTGGACTAATTTATCAGTTTTTACAGTGTATTAAACTAAACCTCTGTAGGATAATGCAGCTGGCCAAGTTACATTAATGGGAAAAAGTACAAGATCCAATATCCATTGGAAGATCAAAGTCCTAAGGCAGAGTCATACTCTAACATCTCATAAACTCAAGGCATATTCTGATGATAGCAGAAGACCAAATTATTCAACTAACATATTTGAGATACCGAATTACACATGGCCTGACATGCACTGACCTTGGCCTCTCCGTTGTGCATAGCTGTAGGGAGAAATCGATAGGGAAGATGGCTTTTTATCAAGCGAGGGGAGGTCAGCTCCTGTAGAAGAACAGAGGCAATCACCTCAGCAATCTAGAATCAAGGATTAAAACATCTTGAGAAATCTTGCAAAGTTTTGTTGGTTAATGTGGGGTGCCTAATATAGGTTCCCGGAGAAAATACAGGCCCTTGGAATTATTTTTTGGCCCTCCAGGTTCAATCCAGGAATGGTAGAAATTTAGAAACTGCTACATATAATACAGACTACTTAACTTGCCATGCTTTTGTTGTTGTTTTTTTAAATTTCACATTAAGTAGGCTGCACAGTGGTGCAGTTGGTAGAGCTGTTGCCTTGCAACAAGAAGGTACTGGGTTCAATTCTCAGCCTGGGGTCTTTCTGCATGGAGTTTGCATATTCTCCTTGTGCATGTGTGGGTTCTCTCTGGGTACTCCAGCTTCCTCCCACAGTCCAAAAACATGACTGTCAGGTTAATTGGTTTCTCTAAATTGTCCCTAGGTGTGAGTGTGTGGTTGTTTGTCCAGTGTGTCTGTGTTGCCCTGCAACAGACTGGCGACCTGTCCAGGGTGTACCCTGCCTCTCGCCCAGAACATTAGCTGGAGATAGGCAGCTTCTCTGCCTTTTATATTTTTACACCAAAATAATTTTTATATCGATAATTTACAAAAAAAAACTTGTTGCTACTCGTATTAATTCAAATTCTTCAAAGAGTTATAGTAGATTGTGATGGCTGTTGGCAGGAAAGATCTCCTGTAGCAGACTGTATTGCAATGAATCTGAAGAGACCTCTGACTGAAGACACTGTGTTTTTCCAAGATAGTCTCATGAAGAAAATGGTGAGGTTGCTTCACTGTTGTGTCTCCAATCCAATCTGTTGTCCAGATGAACACTGAGGTATTTAAATTCCTCAACCATCTCCACTTCTTCTCCCATGATGGAAACAGGGTTTTATCGAACACTGTTTCTTCTGAATTCTACAACCATCTCTTTTGTTTTTACATTCAAGATGAGATGATTGTTCTCCCACCATGACACAAAGCGGTCAGACAGAAATACTTGGTAAGGTTTTGCAGTGCAGTTTGGTTAAAAAAGGCACACAATCCGTCCAGCAGCAGCTCCTTAGCTGCTGCTGGACGGGCCTTCCCCAAGATTCAAGAAAACTGGCAAACAGTCACAGATTATTCTGTTAAAGCGGTTCTTATTTCTTTGTCTCAGTCAGGATGATGTTGGTGGTGATGAACATGAGGCACAAACATGAGCCATCTCTGCTTCACCCGACAACTGCAGATTCATCAGAGTATTTCTATAGATGACAGAAGTCTGAAGTGTACAGAATGGTGAGTGCAGAGTGCAGAATGGTGGTGCTCCTGTGCTACTGACCACCTGGTTAGACACACAGTCCTTCAGTCTCTCAAACTGTGGTCTGTCTGTCAGGTAGTCATAGATCCAGACAATTGTTGAGGCCTCCACTTGTGTCTTCTGGAGTTGGTGACAGTGGGTTTGATGGTTTGTTGAAGCAGGTGTATGATGGCATCTTGAACTCCAACTCCATGGTGATAAGCAAACTGCAGGGGTCCTGATATGAGCTTGTCTGCTTATTTAGGTCTGCTCTCCAGACCTAAATAAGGTCTGGAGAGCAGACCTTATTTAGGTATTATAAATATTATTTTAAAGAATAATATTTTTTAAATATTATTTTTAATATTTAAAAAATAATAATGTCATTGCAACAACAATAATAGCATAACATATGTTAAGAATTCTGGATTTATGCCCTATATCTCGTCCTGAGCCTCTTTGTCCTGCAGACCACTGCTCATGGGCTTCACTGATGCCCTGCCTCTGTGCCTCATATGGCTGCTCTGGTGATGCCTCATGTCTGCTGTGGGTTCTGGTGCTGCTTCTACTCGTCCTTTACTGATTCCTGGATGCCGAGTGTTGCAGGCTTTCTACCATCCTTGCAGCTCTAGGTGACAAGTTCCCTCACATGAAGTCCAACAGAGATTGATCTAAGCATATTGTAACATTAAAAAGGTTCTTATTGAATGCTGATCAGATGTTAGTTGTACCTGTATGACATCCAGTCCAGGCTGGGGGTATTCTATGACAGGTAGCTGCTCATCGATGTTCATAAGGCCAATCTCATCAGGATCTGCTCCCTGACTCACTAGAAACACAACTTCCTGCAGCAGACTGGTTCCTGCATGAAGAGACATAAGAACCAGGACATTAGGGACATTCAGACATCGCTTCCACATGAAGGATCTGTCCTTTTTACATGTTCTAAACTCATTCAAATATAACTTCAAAAGGTAAAACAAACACTGTTCACCATGTTGTTATTTATCCTCCTGAGACCCAGCAATGCATTTTTGTCCTCTGTGGAGTACATAGGTTTTTTGTTCATAACTCTGAAACTATACATGCCACTGTGTTAAATCCTGTTGGTCCTTAGAGAGGACATCCTGGGCTTTCCAATGATATGACATGTGTGGGGGTGGGGCTTTTCTGGAATTTTCTTTCTGATTCTTCACAATGGCTGCCATCCCTGTGAGCACATTTTATCGAAAGAAGAAAGGTAAGTATATTATTTTCTAATTATGAGCTTTGTGAGTTTAATATTCAGATTGCTTCTAGTAAATGAACATCTAAGGAATAGTTAGGTGGATTTTCAGAGCAGTTTAATTATTTGTTGGGATAAAACATAACCTGTTTATGTGTGTCCTCCATAGAGGACATCAGGATTTGCTTTTTATTTTTTTAACCTGTTTTAATAGAAATCAGCTCACTGACTGAGGCAGAGAAAATCCTAAACAGGATTATTGATGGAGACTCAGACATAGATTTGTCAGATGAGGAGGACCAAGAGGGACAGATTGACGGTGATTTTGAGGTCGGGAGTTCAGAGGATGAGGCATCAAGTGAGGAAGAGGAGAGTGAAGTTGAGGATGCACGGGCCCGTCGCCCACTTTGGACCAAAACTAACACGTAGGCTTCTGAGACAAGAGTAGATAAGCTTAGACAGATAAGAGTATTTTTTTGGATGAACTATCACTTTTAGAGGACATAATTATTTAATGTATTTGTCTGTCTCTTAAGATTCCTGCCTGTGCTGGAAGACTCCGGAGAGGTTGTCTGTACTGCCCCAAACCGTGTAGACTGGCCACCATCAAAATACTTTGAGCAGTACATTGACAACAAAGTTTTTGAGGACATGTCCTTTTGCACAAACCAGAGACAGATTCAGGTGTCAGGCTCAAGTCTGAATACAACACCTGAGGAGATTAAGACCTGGTTTGGAGTCTCAGTGTACATGGCATGCCTTGGTTACCCAAAAATCAAAATGTATTGGGCCAAAAAAACAAGAGTGCCAATAGTTGCTGAGTCGATGACAAGGGATCGCTTTTTCAAGATCAGATGTTCTTTGAAAATCACTAATGATCTTGATGTAACTGAAGAAGAGAGGAAGCTCAATATGCTTTGGAGAGTCAGTCCACTTTTGAAGAAGGTGCAACAAGGTTGCCTAAACCTACCCAGGCCAGGAAATGTTTCCATTGATGAACAAATGATTCCCTTTACTGGTCGATGTCCAGTCCGTCAATTCGTTCCTGGCAAGCCAAATCCAACCGGATTGAAGGTGTTTGTTCTCGCTACTCCAACTGGAATTGTATTGGATTTTGAAGTCTACCAAGGAAAAAACACCTTTGTCGGCAGAGACACAGGACTTGGAATAGGAGCAAATGCAGTTCTTCGGTTGACTGAGTCCATTCCCAGGGGAACTCACCTGTACTTTGACAGGTATAAACGTCAATTGTGGTGCTGTTGATGATGATTCTCTGTAAACAAATGACACTTATTTTTTATTTTTTGTGTTTGTGTCTGTCTGTCTAGGTATTTCACCTCAATAAAACTACTGGATAAATTGCTAGAAATGGGTCTGCCTGCAAGTGGAACATTGATGAAAAATAGACTCCCAAAGGATTGTAACATTACATCTGATAAAGAGTTGTTGAAACAAGGAAGAGGCTCCTCTGTAATGGTGACAAGGAAACATCCTGAGCTGGCTGTGACAAAATGGGTTGACAATAAACCTGTACTCATGGCATCAACAGTGCATGGAATAGAGCCCCAGGATACCCGGACCAGATGGTCACTGAAAGACAAAAGGCATGTTCAAGTGTCCAGACCTGCAGTGGTGGCAGAGTACAACACCAACATGGGTGGGGTTGATATGTGTGATAGAATGCTTAGTTTTTATAGAATGGCTAACCGCACAAGGAAGTGGACTGTACGCACAATCCTACACTTCTTCGATCTGGCTATCACCAACTCCTGGTTACAGTATAAGGAAGACAGCCAAGCTTTGGCACGACCTATGAAGAAAACTCTCCAATACCATGACTTCAAACTGCTCTTAGGTGAGGAACTGATTGCCCAGGGGCAGTCAGGCCAACCTAATCCAATTGAATCTGATGCGTCGAATGATGAGGAGTACGTTCCATCACAGAAGAGAAGGAGGCCCCAGCCAGATAAGGAAGTGAGAAAGTATGGAGCTGTCCATTTGCCACAGATGATGGACAATCCTAATAGTTCCAGGTGCAGAGCAGAAGGGTGCACTGGAAAAACCTACATAAAGTGCATCAAATGCAACATGTACCTCTGCATCTCAAAGAAGAAGAACTGCTTTATGGACTACCACAAACCAAAACAGAACTAACACACCTGATTAAACTACACTAATCAGCTTGCTTTGGATAAGCTGAATGAGGTCCCTGGAAATCTGAACCACTGGCTTGAATGGTGTAGCCATTTGAAATTTACAGCACTAAAGATTGTCAGAGTTCAGAGGTAAATGTATGCCTCGAAATGTGTTCATATTTGCCACAAGAGAGTCCCGATGTCCTCTCCAAAGGACATACTCTAAAAAATAAATAAAAACATGTTTTGAAATTTTTTCAATTGTAGTGATGTTTTTTCACACCAAAGAGTCATGTAGTGTAAAAAAAATTGAAATTCAAAAACTTTTTTTTCTCTGGGTCTCAGGAGGTTATTAAGCAAAGATGAAGCAAAAATGGATACATTTGTTCTCTTTCTACTATAAATACATTGTTGGAATATTGAATGAGCAATCTAAAAATAAGAAAAATATATATTTTTAGAACAACAATGCTCAACTCCCACTTGGGGATTCTGTTGTCTGGGACTTCAGTCTCCCATGTTGGTTTCTGGGTGAGGAATCAGAAAAAGAACTTCTTCTACATCTCCAAGAGACAAGACCACAATATTCTGTGAGTCTTGCATGGATTGGGAAGATGGGACATCTTCCTGAAGCCGGGAGACCTGGCTGCAGCCAACCAACCACACACACACACACACACACACACACACACTGCAAAAAGTCCCCTTTCAAAAACAAGAAAGAAAAAGGTACAAAAATAGGGTATAATTTTCTTAAAATAAGAAAGATTATCTGCCAACAGAACAAGAAAATTTATCTTGTCAAGATTTTCCAAAACAAGAAAAAATATCTAACCAAGATGAACCTACAAATATCTTAAAATTAGTGTATTTTTACTTAAAACAAGCCAATTTTACTTATACAAGTAAGATATATTATCTTATTTTAAGAAAAATATTCTCAAGTAAAGAAAATGTTACTTGATAATGAATTTCATGAAACCAGCATATATGTATACCTAAAACTAGTTTACTTTTATTATTGCATAGGATTAAAATATATATCTTGTCATTGTTTTACTCAAGGTTCTTATGCTAAAGCAAAAATCGATCCTGTCAATGGAATGTTATTGGCTTGCTGAAATGAAGACATGAGTTAAATTACTTTTAGCATCTTTATTATGTTTAAGTTTCACATAAACACAATAAAACATGACTACTGGTCAGAATTTTAAGTCTGGATGGGCATCTATATCTGAAACAATCCTGTAAAATGACAAAACAATGAAGATCTGACACATCTGCCGCACTCATAAGATGCCCTAAGAGTCAAGCAAACCAAATTGTCCAAAGCAAAAAAAATATTGGGACTAGACGTCAACGTTAGGAGTTTACTCCGCAATGAACGTCTTCCAATAAGCCATAGCCTTTTATTTGTAGAAGTCTTGTCTCAGTTACGAACGGCGTTCTCAACCCAGATAGCACACGATGTTAAATCAACGTTGAAATATATTTAGAATCGTTGATTTTTGGTTGAAGACGACAAATGATGGTGGATCAACCATCAAACAACCATCCACCTCTAGTCAATTAACTAACGTTGAAACTGTGTCATTGAATCAGTGTTGTTTTGTGGTTCAAATCTAATGACTGAAATGCCGATGTCTGATCAACATCTGATCAATATGGAATCAATGTCAGCTGTTTTGCCGCACAACTTCCCCTCCTCTCCTCCTTATCAGCGCTCTGGGTCAGAACATTTTATTACTGAGCGGGGGTTATCACATTTAAATTAAGCACTGTAGAGGATAGTGGGTGCTGATTCCTTTCTGTACATTTTCGTACTTGTTCATAACAATTCTCACTGACTGTGTGTGATATATATTGCCACCAAAACATCTGCAACTTACTACAAGGAGTGGAGCGGTCCACCCCCACCATTTACATGAGTGGGATGTCCCAAACACACAGCTGCTTTGCTGTTGGCTTGTTGGCAAAAGATGTTAATTCAATGTTGAATTATGATCACAAAGGTTGAATGTATGGTTAAGGTCAACGACAGAAGCTGGATCAACCATCAAACAACCAACCATCAAACAACCATTCAGTTCTAGCCAATTAACATCCATTGATTGAAATGCCAACATCGAATCCAGTGTTTTTCAGCACCGGTCCAACAGGCACACTGCCCTGCAAGTTTTAGGCATTTCCCTAATTCAGCACACATGATTTTAATTGACATCTGATTAACAGGGTTTTGCTGAACTGAAAACACACAGGTCAGTTTGCCATGAGGATAAGGTTTGGGGAAGAACTAGTAATCTAAATGTTCAATCAATGTCAGCTGTTTTTCACACCCCTCCACTTCCCTCTCCCATTCAAACCCCCGACCCCTCTCCCTCCACCTGCCAAAGACACACACACACCCCTTTCCCTTCACCCCTCACCTGGCCCGTCTACCCCTCAACCTCCCTCCCCCTTTCTACTCTCCTCCTCTCCTCCTTTGGCTCCGGGTGAAACAACTTTTATTTTTTGTGAGGGTTACTCACGTTATAATTTAAGTACTATGTGTTGACAACATTGGGTTGTGATTCTGTCCTGTACATCTTCTTACTTGTCTGTAAATGTTATGACTGGCTATTTATGTGTGATATGTTGACACAAAAACACATAGAAGTCACTACAAGGAGATGGGAGAACATTGCTTGGAACACCCAGAAATGTGCCCATCACTAAAATTCAAGGGGGAGATTATCATCATTTTGGAATAGTCAAAGGGGTGCTTTCACGGTTGGCATGTTTGTGTGTACCATCAACTATGACTACTATTAACATCCAGTTTAATAAAGATGGCTTACCTTTATTTAAAAGTTCTAAACTTCAGTTTTGGCCCATACTTGGATGTCTGACCTGTGACTACACAAAGTCCCCATTTGTTGTAGGCATTTTTTGTGGTCTAAGCAAGCCAGTGAGTGTTTTTGAGTACCTGGATCAGTTTGTCAAAGATCTTCAGAATGTATTATCTAATGGCATTATTTATAATGCTAAGCAATTTAATGTAGAGATTTCTGCCTTTATTTGTGATGCGCCGGCAAGAGCTTATATTAAGCAGGTCAAAGGATTCAATGGCTATTCAGGTGCTTTCAGGAGGGTGTATGGATGAATAAAATGACATTTCCTGAAACAAAGCATAAACTTAGGACAGACTCCAGTTTCTCTGACATGGTTGATGAGGAACATCACATTGGAAAGAGCCCTTTATCTGGTTTAGTTAAGATGGTTTCTATGTTTCCACCAGATTACATGCATCTCTGTTGTCTCGGAGTTACAAGGAAAATGCTTCATATATGGTTAAAGGGGAAACATTTAGCAACAAAGGTTCCTTCCCAAACTGTAGCAGCCATTTCAGATAAACTCCTAAAGCTACGTTTATACACGCCTTCTGAGTTTAACCGTAAACCAAGGGGACTGTCGGAGATAGATCGGTGGAAAGCTACTGAGTTCCGATCCTTCATGTTATATTGGGGTCCTGTTGTTTTGAAGGATTCACTCCCCAGTGAGCTGTATGACAACTTCATGTTGTTTTCTGTTGGAATGTACATGTTGCTGTCCCCTAGTATATCTGAGGAAATGTTAGCCTTTGCACAAAAGTTGATGGTTGCTTTTGTTGAACACTTTGGGGAATTTTATGGAAAAGATTAAATTGTGTACAACATACACCAGCTTACTCATTTGGCTGAGGAATACAGGAGGTCCGGCAATCTAGATAATATATCAGGATTTCCTTTTGAGAATTGTCTTAGTCAAATTAAGCATCTTCTACGCAAGCCACATCAGACACTACAACAGGTAGTTAAAAGGTTGTCTGAAACCTCACATGTTGGATCCATATGTTGTAGAGATTATCCAAAGTTGCTTTACATCCACATTGATGGTCCAGTCCCCACACAGTTTATTTCTTCACAACAGTACAGGAAGGTCTCCACTCATCGGTTTACTTTGTCCACAAAGAAAGGAGACAATTGTGTTGAAGTTGGAGATGGATTTGCATTAGTAGAGAATATTATTAAATCAGAAGAGGATACATATATAATTTTCAGAATGTACAGACACAAACAGCCATATTATATGTATCCCTGTGAATCATCATACATTGGCACATACAAAGTCAGTGGCTTTGAAGAATGAAATGGGGATGACCTGTAAGGAGATATCATTATGAGATATCATTTCATCCCTAGCCCTTCAAAGATGAGTAGAGAGGTGGTGCTGTGGTCAGTTGTACAGTTCCCAAATGGTGGGACAGCAGTAGTTCTAGAAAGCTGATTTAAAGCTGAGGAGCAGACGCTGTTATGGCCCCCAAAACACATAACACTCAAAAAAGCCCTTCGAGATGGAATGCAACCAGATGACAAATGGATCACCTATAAGTCCTTACTACGTGTGGTGAGTAACTGGTGCAACACATGCACAGCTGTTCTACACAGTCATGCTGTCATGTTATAGATAATTCAGCTCAATATTTTCTTCTTTTCAAGTATTTTCATCTATTGGGACATGACATTACAGATGCAAAAGTTTGCTTAGGAGGCTACATTAAACCAAGTATACAGTGTGTGTGTGTGTGTGTGTGTGTGTGTGTGTGTGTGTGTGTGTGTGTGTGTGTGTGTGTGTGTGTGTATATATATATATAAAAATTCCCTTCTCACCCTCCGCGGGTGGTCTCTTTCATCCTCTGAGCTCGGGTCCTCTACCAGAGGCCTGGGAGCTTGAGGGTTCTGCGCAGTATCTTGGCTGTGCCTAGAACTGCACATTTCTGGACTGAGATGTCTGATGTTGTTCCTGGGATCTGTTTGAGCCACTGCTCCAGTTTGGGGGTGACTGCCCCGAGGCCCCCGATGACCACAGGCAGCAAAAATTTTCGTTTGTGCTGCTTTGGCTTTGAAGATATTAATGAAAGTGTAAAGGTCAAAAGGTCAACCAGCCCCCCCACTTTCTTCAAATCAGACAAAATGGGTGTCAATCAACCTGATTATTTTTGTGCTGTTTTGCTATGGCTTTGAAGATAAAAATTTAAATTTAAACTTTTTGATGTCAATGGTTTGCTTTGAAAACATTATTGAAACCTTAAATCAGGGAAGCTTCACTTATTTCATTATAACAAACTCATGATCACAATTGTTTACAAGTGACTTTTATTTATCTTGATTATCTGGCTTTACAATTCATAGCACATAATATTCAACAACATTCTACAATAAAAGATTAATTTGTTTAAAGAACACTACATTAAACCTTTATGTTTTATGTCACCAAGCACTGAAAGTTGCCCTTCTGATACAATAAATGCTATTTTTGGTGTTATCCATGTTGAAAGACCTTTATCAACTAACATAACGCCCTGTCATCTTAGTATTATGTTCAGAGGAAAAGAAGTGTTGATGATTGCTCTTGATCATAACATTAAGCTCAAAATGGCTGAGTAGATGCCAAGCACATGTTTGGTTTTATTCTTATTTTTTGTATTTCAAATGTACAGTTTGTCTAATAGCACCCTCTAGTGATCAGAAGCTACGATACAGGTCACCGAGATCGTTTTCAGAGGTGTTGTACCCATACACATAATATAAGAGTAGGGTAGGGTTAGACCCTATTAATCATTATTTATTTGCGTTATTATTAATCATTTTTATTTGTGTTTGTATAGTCATATGAATATGTATTGCTATTACTAAATAATTTATTAAATAAATTATGAACGGCTGTGTGGTTTGTAAAATGCTCATAATGCATCAACATCAGAATATTCTATTCCTATTCTATTGTTTTCCCCAATAAGCATATTTAAATAGGCTGAACTATGTATCAATGGAAATAAAAAAATATTTAAAAAATACAATTGTTTATAAATGTAGCTTTGATAGATGTTTGAATAAGGTTTCCAGCAACAAAAAAGTGTGTTATGATCGATTAAATACATTATGTTATGTGCCTGCCAGACACATAACCCTGAGTGGAGTGGAGTACCGCTCCAAGATGGCTGCCCTAAATCTTGTCAGCGGCAATAGGCGAGAGCGGTCCATGAGGGTCTATTCTTATATTATGAATAGACCTTTAAACTATGGTTGTACCTACCTGTTCATTCTAAATAAGACCTAGTATGAAATGAATTTCTTCCAGGTTCAAATTTAATTATTCATGTTCATAGGTTAGCAACTTATATTTAAATGAAATTCACAGTTTCACCATGAACAGGTGTTCATTGACCTTGGATGACCTCTAGAAACTTTTCTTTTAATATCTTCAAAGCCAAAGCAGCACAAACGAAAATTTTTGCTGCACAAACCAGCACAAACGTAGCACAAACGTTTGACACCAATTTTGTCCGATTTGAAGAAAGTGGGGGGGCTGGTTGACCTTTTGACCTTTACACTTTCATTAATATCTTCAAAGCCAAAGCAGCACAAACGAAAATTTTTGCTGCACAAACCAGCACAAACGTAGCCGAGTTGATTGACACCCATTTTGCCTGATTTGAAGAAGGTGGGGGGGCTGGTTGACCTTGGATGACCTCTAGAAACATCTCTTTATATCTTTAAAATGATAGCGGCACAAACGAAAATTTTTGCTGCACAAACCAGCACAAACGTAGCCGAGTTGATTGACACCCATTTTGCCTGATTTGAAGAAGGTGGGGGGGCTGGTTGACCTTGGATGACCTCTAGAAACATCTCTTTATATCTTTAAAATGATAGCGGCACAAACGAAAATCTTTGCTGCACAAACCAGCACAAACGTAGCACAAACGTTTGACACCAATTTTGTCTGATTTGAAGATGGTGGGGGGCCAACTTCACTCAGGTTCTTGTTATCCTGCTCACCACGTTGCCAGTCGTTACCTTTGTTATCCCTCGGGTCTCCTGTTTCATTGTGTTTTGGATTTCCTTGTTTTCCCTGGATTTTGTATTTAGTTAATTTATTTTGTTCATTAAAATAACATCCACATAAAGTACGTCTACTGCCACACCACATCATGACAAAAACCAGACGAAAGAGCCCATCTTTAAACAATTAATATGTAATTAAACAAACGTGACAAGTAAATTTTATGAAATAGATCACACTAAATATTTGTTGTATTTAACATATTTCAAGTAAGTGAAATGGATCCTCTCTGAGAAGTTTATGTAATTGAACATTACAGGTAACAAATATGATACTCATCGGAGGTAGTACATTTTATGAATATGTTTTTTTAAATATTTTTTAAATATAATTTTGGTTAAAAATAAAAAAAGGGTTCAAAGTGGAATAAAAATATGCCTCATCTATATAGTTTAGTAGAATAATTTCACACAGATTTTGAGTTAATGGGGCACACGATTTGGAAGCTAAATAAACATTTAATATTAAAATTATGGTAACACCTTATTTGAAGGGGGTTGAATAAGACTGTCATGACACTGTCATAAACATGACATAACACCTGTCATGAACATCAATAAGTCTTCATGAATAGTTATGACTGCTGTCATAAAGCGTCATTCGGTAAATAATGACACTTTTAATACAAAGTTGACATTATTCGAAATGTCTTCATTATGACAACTTGTCATTAACCTCGCCAAAAATGTCTTCGTTATGACAACTTGTCATTAACCTCGCCAAAAATGTCTTCGTTATGACAACTTGTCATTAACTTCGCCAAAAATATCTTCGTTATGACAACTTGTCATTAACCTCGCCAAAAATGTCTTCGTTGTGACAACTTGTCATTAACCAAGAAATCATGATCTGACATAAAATTGTTATAAAAGTATTACCGATTAAACTTTAAAAATTAGCTTTATGTAGTAATATTATAAAGCTCTGCCATGTTGTTTAGACTTAATTTTCTTAATTTTATCGATCCTACAGTTTTACAGCAAGATGTCTACAAAGCACTTATGAACTTAGCATTTGAAACATTATTTAAGGCTGTTTTAACCCTTGTGAGTGCGAGGACTAAGGCAAACGTAGAGAACTGTGGCAAATGATAAAAGTTTTACGTGTGTGGGGTCGGTTGGTATGGACCCCATTTCTAAACACAAGGGCTAAGTAGTGCAATACACCATCTCCACCAGTGAGAGGCAGCAGTGCACAGACAGGCGTGCAGTGTGTTGGTGAAGAAGAAATCTTCCATATTGTGGCGCAAACCTAACACAAGTTATAACGGCCAGACCTCCTGTTTAAAAAGAAGCCGAAGTTTGATACCTAATACATATGAGATATGTGTCTTATTAACTTTACATTTTCTGTGAGAAAATAACATTGACTATGTTCTCTTTCTCTGTAATGTTAGCTATAAGCAATTCAAGCCAATCCTACCTTGCTGTCACAGCTGCTGCTGAGCTGTGACCACTCACACCTGATAATCATCACCTTGATCCCCAGCTGCTGCTATATAAGGACGATCTTCCCCCTGCACGGCGTCAGATTGTTGTGAAACCCTCAGCGGTAACACTTTCAGGCCTGCTGTAGTGACTTGAGCTAACTGCCCAGTAACTAACCTGTCTGTCTCTTCCTTCTGCCTAGTTGCCTCTCCTGTCCCCGATCCTGACCCCCACCACTGGCTTTGGACCTTCCGGCTTCGACCCCCTGTCTGTCTGACCCGGAGATCTGGAACCCGTTTTGATCTGGATTTTGACCTGCTGGCTCTGACCCCCTGTCTGTCTGACCCTGAGATCTGGAATTGCCACCCTGATTAGGATTCCCTGGTTCTGACCCTGGCCTGCCTGACCAAGAAACAGTTTATTTCCTATTAAACACCAGTTTTTGTATTTACTGTTCAGTCCCTGCGTCCATCAGTTCCTGAATGTGTCAGAACAATCTGACCAAACAACATGGACCTGACTGAACAGCAACCCCCTGCAGCCCTGAGGGACATCATAAGCCGACAAGGAGTTGTGCTAGGACAAAGCGTTCATCGACTCGCTGGGCTAGAAGCGGCCAGCCAAACTCTCCATCAGGAGATCGCCCAGTTCCCCTCACAGGTAGAAAAACTAACCTCAATGCTTTCCCCCAGTCCAGGACAGTCAGGCGCTTCAGCCGCTGCTCCTGCTGCAGCTGCTCCTCCACCCGTCTCCTCACCGGCCGATCCTCCTGCTCTCCCCGCTGCGGTAAATTCTCGAGGTCCGTATGTTCCTGATCCCCCTCCATTCTCAGGTGAACTGTCAAAATGCCGGGGTTTTCTGTTACAATGTCGGATGGTATTTAATCAGCAACCTTTGGCTTTTGCCTCCGATTTATCCAAGATATATTATGTCATGGGACTGCTGAGGGATCAGGCTTTAGCCTGGGCACTGGCAGTTGACTCAACTACACCGTTAACCTCCCTTACCTTTAAACAGTTCTCTGAAGAATTAAGCACGGTGTTTGATCACCCGGATCATGTTGGGGATGCCTCCAAATGCCTGCTCAAACTGCGCCAAGGCTCCCGTAGTGCAGCCGAGTTCTCGGTGGCGTTTCGCACACTAGCTGCTGACACAAAATGGAACGACGAGGCACTCAAAGGAGTGTATTATCAAGCCTTAAATGATTCCTTAAAGGACGGTCTGTCCGTCAGTGATGATGCCAAGGACCTGAACTCACTAATCACAATGTCTATCCGTCTTGACAACAGGCTTCGCGAGCGACGCCGGGAGCGGCCCGGCCAGTCTGCCTCAGCACTTCCTCGGCTGTTTCCGCCTGCTGTGGAACCCTGCAGCGCCACCCCTGTTTTTCCACTGGAGCGCCCCCTGACGACGAACCCATGCAAATAGGTAGAACACACCTGACTGCCACAGAAAGACAGAGGCGTCTTCAAACTGGTGACTGCCTCTATTGTGGCAAGCCTGGGCACAGAATTCCCAGCTGCCCAGTACGGCCAAAAGACAAGGCTCATTAGAGGTGGGGACTCTAGTGAGCAGCACGGGCAATCCCCAACTCTCTACCAACCGCCTGCTAATTGATGTTAAGCTCTGCCACCAGTCAGCTTCCCACTCATTAACTGCCTTAATTGATTCTGGAGCTGAGGATAACTTTATTGATGAAGACTTAATTAAGAAACTTAACATTCCCATTGAACCCCTCAGCTCACTATTATCTGCTAATGGTCTTAATGGTGCTCTCTTGTTTTCTGTCACATGTCAGACATCCCCCCTGTTGATAACATCAGGTAACCACAGGGAGGTTCTCCAATTTAAAGTAATCCCTTCCTCCAGTTTTCCCATGGTGTTGGGTCATCCGTGGCTGAGACTTCATAATCCTCATACTGATTGGGTCACAGGAAGGATAGTTAGCTGGAGTCTGTCCTGTTCTAATAACTGTCTCCGTGCTGCCCAGCCTAATTGTGGGAGTTTTTCTGACAGTCCAGATCCTCCTGACCTGTCATTGGTTCCTCCTGAGTACCACAACCTAGCTGGCGTCTTCAGTAAGTCCCGAGCCCTCTCACTCCCCCCTCACCAACCATATGACTGTGCAATAGAGCTCCTGCCAGATGCTCCACTGCCCAACAGTCGCTTGTTCAGTCTGTCCAAGCAGGAACATGAAGCCATGGAGACCTACATCAACGACTCTGTGGCAGCTGGTGTCATCCGCCGCTCGTAATCCCCACTGAGTGCCAGTTTCTTTTTTGTAGGTAAGAAAGATGGAACATTACGCCCATGCATCGACTATCGGGGGTTAAATAAAATCACAATTAGGAATAAATATCTTTTACCTCTGATGTCCACGGCTTTTGAACTGCTGCAGGGGGCAACCATCTTCTCCAAATTGGATTTACGAAATGCCTATCATCTAGTCAGGATACGTGAGGGAGATGAATGGAAGACAGCGTTTAAGACATCTATAGGGCATTTTGAATACTTGGTGATGCCTTTCGGCCTAACCAATGCCCCTGCTGTCTTCCAGGCCTTCGTTAATGATGTTCTGAGGGATTTCTTAAATCATTTTGTGTTCGTTTATTTGGATGACATACTCATCTTCTCACAGACCAAGGAGGAGCATATCGGTCATGTTCGTCAGGTTCTCCAGAGGCTGCTGGAGAACAAACTGTTTGTTAAAGCTGAAAAATGCAGTTTTCATCTTTCCACAGTTAACTTCCTGGGGTTTGTCATTGAGGATGGACAGATCAGAGCTGATCCTTCCAAGATCAAAGCAGTGGTGGAGTGGCCAGAACCCAGTACACGTAAGCAACTCCAGCATTTCCTGGGTTTTGCAAACTTTTACCGCAAGTTCATAAAGAACTACAGCGTAGTTGCCCAGCCACTAACTCGCCTCACTTCTATTAAGCAGCCCTTCTCATGGCCACCGGAAGCAGCAGTGGCCTTTCAGGAACTTAAACAACTGTTTTCCTCCCCATCAGTCCTCATTCACCCGGATCCTGAGAAACAGTTTGTCGTGGAAGTGGATGCATCGGCCACTGGAGTAGGAGCGGTCCTGTCCCAGCAGTCAGGCTCTGCACACAAGCTACTGCCTTGTGCTTTCTTTTCTAGGAGACTCAGCCCTCCTGAACTCAACTACAGTGTGGGGGACCGAGAACTACTAGCAGTTAAGCTGGCTCTGGAGGAGCGGCATCACTGGCTGGAGGGGTCCTCACAACCGTTTGTAGTCTGGACTGATCATAAAAACCTATCTTACATTCAGTCTGCAAGAAGGTTAACGCCACGCCACGCCAGATGGCGTGGCGTGGACTTGATTTTCTTGAGAAAATCAAGTTGAATCTTGATTTTCTCAAGATTCAACTTTGTCTTAACCTACAGACCTGGCTCCAAGAACTGCAAACCTGATGCGCTTTCTCGTCAGTTTGAACCTGAGGCTCTGGAAAAAGAACCAGAAAGTGTCTTACCGGCTTCATGTGTGGTGGCAACTCTCTCCTGGGAGATTGAACAGCTGGTGAGGCAAGCTCAACACGAACAACCCACCCCTGTGGACTGTCCTCCCAACCGTTTGTTTGTCCCAGAAAGTGTTCGTTCTACGGTTCTTCAGTGGATCCATGCTTCTAAGTTTGCCTGCCATCCTGGGGTCCAACGAACACTCACCTTATTGCAGAGTCATTTCTGGTGGTCATCAATGGCACAAGACACCCGTCAGTATGTTTCCTCCTGCACCATCTGTAATCGGGGTAAGTCCAGCAATAAACCACCCGCTGGTTACTTGTGCCCTCTGCCTGTCCCAGGACGACCCTGGTCACACATTTCAATGGATTTTGTTACAGGGCTTCCCCCATCTGAAGGTAACTCTGTTATTTTAACCATTGTTGACCGGTTTTCTAAGTCTGCCCATTTTGTAGCTCTACCCAAGTTGCCGACTGCCATGGAAACGGCCAATCTCCTGGTGCACCATGTGGTTCGTTTACATGGCATCCCCTTGGACATTGTTACAGACCGGGGGCCCCAGTTCACATCCAAGGTTTGGCATGCCTTTTGTCAAGCTTTAGGAGCCACAGTAAGCCTTTCATCGGGTTTCCACCCACAAACCAATGGCCAGACTGAGAGGGTCAACCAGGAATTGGAGGCAGCCCTGCGCTGTATAATCATCAACAATCCTGCTTCTTGGTCTCAGTTTCTACCTTGGGTAGAATACTCCCACAACTCCCTGACCAGTACAGCCACAGGTATGTCCCCATTTGAGGTGTCTTTGGGCTATCAGCCGCCTCTGTTTCCCTCTCAGGAAAAGGAACTCTCAGTACCATCTGTACAGCATCACCTTCGCCGGTGTCATCGTTTGTGGCAACGGACCCGTGCAGCCCTCTCCCGAACTGCTGAACGCAATCGTCTCCTGGCCAATCGTCACAGGACCTCAGCTCCCAGTTACCAACCTGGTCAGGAGGTTTGGTTGTCCACAAGAAATATACCTCTAAAAACAGACTGTAGGAAACTCTCACCTCGTTTTATTGGCCCGTTCACAGTCACCAAGATTATCAATCCTGTGACTGTTCGCCTTGACCTTCCTCGAACTATGAAGATCCACCCCTCGTTCCACGTGTCCCAGATTAAACCTGTTGTCTCTAGTCGCCTTTGTCCCCCTGACCCCCCTCCCCCTCCCACTAGGATTGTTGATGGTGGCCCTGTTTACACTGTTCGCCGTCTCCTGGATGTGCGCCGTCGGGGGCGTGGCCTGCAGTACCTGGTGGACTGGGAAGGGTATGGTCCTGAAGAGCGGAGCTGGGTGGCGCGTTCTGCTATCCTGGACCCTCAGCTCGTCCGTGACTTCCACAGTCGTCGAGGAGACCAACGGCTGTCCTGAGGGGCGCCTTGAGGGGGGGGACCTGTCACAGCTGCTGCTGAGCTGTGACCACTCACACCTGATAATCATCACCTTGATCCCCAGCTGCTGCTATATAAGGACGGATCTTCCCCCAGCATGGCGTCAGATTGTTGTGAAACCCTCAGCGGTAACACTTTCAGGCCTGCTGTAGTGACTTAAGCTAACTAACCTGTCTGTCTCTTCCTTCTGCCTAGTTGCCTCTCCTGTCCCCAATCCTGACCCCCACCACTGGCTTTGGACCTTCCGGCTTCAACCCCCTGTCTGTCTGACCCGGAGATCTGGAACCCGTTTTGATCTGGATTTGGACCTGCTGGCTCTGACCCCCTGTCTGTCTGACCCTGAGATCTGGAATTGCCACCCTGATTTGGATTCCCTGGTTCTGACCCTGGCCTGCCTGACCAAGAAACAGTTTATTTCCTATTAAACACCAGTTTTTGTATTTACTGTTCAGTCCCTGCGTCCATCAGTTCCTGAACGTGTCACTTGCTGTAGGTTAATGTTAGCTAAAGTTATTAAACACAATTACTGTAACGTTAGCCCTTAATATTAAATATATTTTAAAGACAGGCAAATAGTTTTTCCCCCTCCAATTTTAATCTAGCAAATTAAAAGCTAATATATTAGTCAAAATTATCCTTCATGTGCATTATTTAGCGACTTGGCTGATATGACACAGTGCTTGTGTTCTTTGCTTTGGCAAGTTTAGCCACATAAAGACCCAGGCTAGCCTGAGGACACATGGTGGGGAGGACAAAGTTGGCTAATGAAGACATGCTACGAGTGTGGAGGATGATAATAAGGACCAGCCACCAGAGAAAGAAGTTCCTATTTGACCAAAGAGAAAGAAGCAGATGAAATATTCCCCAAGAAAATTAGGTAAGTCATTTTTGTGTTAATATTTTCACCATGTGAAGTGGGGTGGGACAGCCAGGTAAGTGGGAAATAGGGAGCAGGAATCAACATTCACCAGCTGAGTTAAGTTACGTTTTAGACAACTAAAACTGATGTTAAATCTATTTATTTCTTAATAAGCTTCTTGCAAACAACCCTAAGTTAGAGTATCTGGTTAGAAATAATTTAGAATGCTCTTTAAGTAAAAAGATGCATTCATGTGCCTAAAACTATATGTTAAATTATGCATTCGAATAACAGTGGCAGTCTGTCTGAACTTCTGCCAGACAAATATTTGATCAGAATAATTTTGTTCAGCTCCAGTTATTATTCCACTTGTATTAAGAAATAATTGTATTGCACTTTATAGCAACCAGTCATGTTAACTAGGCATTTGTCTGCCAGTCTACCATTCCGAAAGTGTGCAGCAAGGGACATTTTTGAAATGGTATTTAAATAAATGCTGGAATATGATGACATTGTTTTTTGTTTTTGTTCTTTTTTTTAAGTGACCACAATGAATTGAGTCATCACTGACTATGAGAATGTCCAGAAGAGATTCACCAAGTTTGAATTCATGAAAAGGCTTTCGCCATGATTAACTATTGCAAAGCTGTAATTTCTGAGCATTTCTGGACACCTTCAAAGGCTGCTTCCAGGAAATGAAGACAAGAAGATGATCTCCTGTTTTCAGAGCATTACAGGAAGACTATTACGAAGGAGATGGCTGACATAATCAAAGCAAAAAATGTTACTGTTTGAAAGAACCTATTTTCTTAAGTTAAAGAATAAGTAATTCTGTTTTAGTTTTTCAATCAGCATTTCAGAGTAACAATATACTGACCAGACGTTAAACCCTCTGTTATCTTAGAACAAGTTATCTTTTGTTTTATTCCAATGTACAAAGGGTTTGTTCTACAGTTATGATGGTAGTTATAAGTAGTCCAGTGTGTTTCACTTCATTTGAGGTAAGACTTAATATCAATAACTCTGTTAGCATTGCATTTGACACTGTAATACTAAATTACATCTTTATAATTGTTGCTACTAGTTTCAATTTACTTGAGGTAAAAGTTAATATTAATGACACTGTAATGACACTTAATAACTTTGTCATAACTGTTGTAACTTGCTTCACTTTACTTGAGGTAATAGTTAATATTAATGACACTCAATGACTTTGTCATAACTGTTGTAACTTGTTTCACTTTACTTGAGGTAATAGTTAATATTAATGACACTGTAATGACACTTAATGACTGTCATAACTGTTACTTGTTTCACTTTACTTGAGGTAATAGTTAATATTAATGACATTGTAATGACACTTAATGACGTCTTCATAACTGTTACATGTTTCACTTTACTTGAGGTAACAGTTAATATTAATGACACTGTAATAACACTTAATGACATATTCATAACTGGTGCTACTTGTTCCACTTTAGTTGATGTAAAAGAAATTGTTAATGAGTCTGTTATTAAATCATTTGACCGTGTAATAAAGCTTAGTGAAATCTTTATTGCTTGTCCTACTTGTTTTGCTTTATTTCAGGTAGTGGAAATATTAATCATTGTTTTGTTAAAGCTTTTGCTAGTGTAATAATTAAATCATTGTGACTACTATTATGACAAATTTATGTTAGATCATGATTTATTGGTTTATTGGTTAATAAATAACCAATAATTATTAAGTTGTCATAACGACAACGGAGACAAGTTGTCATTATGACAACTTGTCTCCGTTATGACAAGTTGTCATAACGGAGACAATTTTGTCTAGGTTAATGACAAGTTGTCATAACGAAGACATTTTTGGCAAGGTTAATGACAAGTTGTCATAAAGACATTTTGTCTAGAATAATTGTCAAGCTGTCATAACGAAGACATTTTGAATAATGTCAACTTTGTATTAAAAGTGTCATTATTTACCGAATGACGCTTTATGACAACAGTCATAACTATTCATGAAGACTTATTGATGTTCATGACAGGTGTTATGTCATGTTTATGACAGTGTCATGACAGTCTTATTCAACCCCCTTCAAATAAAGTGTTACCAAAATTATTTAAAATATTGAATATATTACTTAAAATTTTAATAGAGGATAGTGTGTCTCGTGTAATAGCATGAATTAACACTTTTTTGTATCAGTTGGCCACAAGACAAGGCATTTATTTACAGGAGAGTTTGGTTCGGAAATTGACGGTCCCTATGTGAACCTCCGAGCGCTTGAGGGGTTATCAGCAGAAAACAGCTGGCCGAAATTAGCGTTCATAAATCAGATCAACCTTGAGCAAAACGCCCCTTACTTCACGGAGCGTGAATATCCAGTATCCAACTTGAAAACAACTTTGCTGCAGTCGGTAACACAATGAAAAGCACACAGACCAAAGTTTGTTTTGGTCTGTGTGCTGCAAAGATGGCGCCGAGCGGCCGTGCAAGACGTAAAGTCATACGCTGTGACGTCAGTTCCAAAGCTCGTCGAAAGGTTTTGAGTCGATCTCGGCAGGTGACAAACTGAACGTCGCCAGAACGCTGAAACCAGCACTTCGTCTTCTGACAGGCTTATCAAAAATATTCACTAAGATCCTAACGTTTGTAACTTCATTAAAAAAGAATAACTACTAGCGACTATCAAACAAAGTCGCTGAGCGGCTGAGTAGGGGAGTAGTTGTTGACGCGCAAGCTGATCAAAACGTAAATCCAAGCTGCAGTTGCAACTATTTTATTGTCAATATCCAAAAGCAAACAGTGTTCAAAAGCAGCATAAAAACGGATCCGTAGAATTAAACAGTGATCAAAGACAAAACATAGCGGTCAGCAAAAAGTAGACCTCCCCCATCACACACTCAGTGAAGTCACCAAGTGAGCAGCAGGTGATCTACAATCACTAATAACACCACGTGATCCCGTGCTACACCTATCCACAACAATAACTATTAAAAAAAATCAATGAAACGTGTTAAAATTAATAATCTCAGTAATTATTGTTTCAATAAGGTGTTGCGCAATTCGGTGCGTTTTGGTTCCATTAACAAAAAAAAATAATAATAATAAGCCGACTCACAGACAGACTGACGAGCAGTGCAGGAGTTTAAATTTGCTACTCAACCACCATTGTGTTCATGAGAGGCTTATTAATAATCGAGAAATAAATATCAAGCCTGGAAACCTGATACCGTAACGGACTGAATGTTGTGTTTTTAAAGTAATCTCTGCTCGGCTTGCGGGGGGCAGGCGGCTGCCACGGCAACGGGTGTGCTTAAACGACAAAGGGTGCAGCCTGAAGTGACTCAATTCCGATTTTTTTTTTTTTTTTTTTGACATAATGCGACCTGTATCCGATCTTTTCATGACAGTCTGAACAGCACAGCTCTGATTCTTTTTCGAATGCTACCCATATCCGATACGTATCTGATTCAAATGCGACCTAACGTCCAGGTTGCATTCATCCGAAATGAACGTCACTGATTCTCAACAAATGGCACTATTCTGCGTCCTGATACGCGAACAAGCGGGAAGAAAAACAACAACTATGACGGACTATAATGAAGATTAAGTTGTTAATATGCTGCTCCGGCCGGACAACAACTTCAAATATGTAAGCTAAGCTCCACCAGTAGCCTCCATGTTTACTTCCGCAAACAATGAGCATTTCGTGGCAGTTATCAGAACACTAAGAACGCTGACGCTATGGCGCCCTCTACTGCGCATGCGGGACACTTTCAGGTAGTTTGCCCGTTCAAACTGCAGAACGCAAACAGGTTGCATTCTTGGCAGTGTGAATTGGGTCACTCAGGCTGCAGTGTGAACGCACCCAGAGACGGAGAGTAAAAAGGTAGGAGTGGTTTTGAGTTGATCGTCTTTTTGTGTTGTTTTACCTTTGTTTACCTTTGCTGTGGCTCATTACACCTGCTGTCGTTTCTGAACATTCAATAAACGACAAACTTGGACTAATTACCTCGTTCGTTTGTGAGCATACGCCACAACAAACATCAAATAGGACAAATATATTTCATTAAGTTTTAACTAATTTTACTGCGATAATTATGTGAAAATAAATTAATTATATCCTGACTTCAGAAGATTTGCCTTTACCTTTACTGGGCTCTTTGGTTCCTCCTATGAGTCTTCTCATATTGAAGTCATCAAACCAAATTTCAGATCTACCATGAGTGACTGACACCTGCTAGCGTCAGGTTTGCAACCAGCTTCTGACTGTGAAACCAGTGTAAGTGAGTTTGCTCTAAAGTTGAAGGACTGTTAGGCACTGTTCAGGTTTGTCACCGCTTTCAACCTGGAGTGTCGGCCAGAACACCACTTAGGCCAGGATTCAGCTCAGGACCAGATGTTAGGATGAGGTGCAGCAGATGTTTTAATGAAGACATGAGGCAGGATCCTTTAACTGTTCTGTATTCCAAACTGTATCACAGATATTGATCCAATGAACATGGATGGGCATAAATGTGTGTCTACATCAGAGGTTCCCAAACTGTGGGGCGCCATTGCAAAGGGGGCTGGGGTGCACGGGAAGCCGTCTGGATGAAAAAAAAAACATGAACGCTGTATGCGCTCGGTTTTTACCTTAGAATGGCCAACTCTCTGTTATTCCTATGTCAATTTGATACAGTAGGCCCTAGGGGCTTCTGCACTTCCCATATCTGTGTCCTCTGTCACTTTTATCAGCTGTTAAAACTGTTTAATCTGTCGTTAACATGTGGTAACCTGTTTTTCCGAGCCCCCTTTAAACGCAACATGAGCGTTATGACGCTCGTGCTGGGTTTACAGGTGTAAACCCAGCATGAGCGTCATGACGCAGCAGTGAAGGAGACCTGCTACTGCTGTGCAGAGCTACGTAGGTGTGTTAGAATCATGGCAGCAAACCAGTAAAACACAAAGAACTTTTCAAAGTTTTTCCCCAAAACTATCAGACTATTGAGTAAAGCTGTTGGATGCAGGTAAAGTTAGCTAAAAGATAACTAGCTAATATCAGTACAGCACCTTAAGTTTAACAAGTAGCCTGTAGGCTACCTATGTTGTTGTCTATGTCCAGCTACGTAGATTAATTTTGCCCCCAACAAAGTCGATTCACCCTTTCCCCCCTCCCGTCCGTTGTTAGAGACAGGGAGTCTCTAAGAATCCTGCCCCCACCCACAAACGTCGTTCAACCAAACAGCTTTTTGCAATCCATGCCCAGGAGAAAAAGTTTGGGAACCACTGGTCTACATGAAGGGGTGTGGTTTCCTAGAATAAACAAAAATACAGAAAATAAGTTCAAGTGCGTTTCTCGATTGTTTTTTACCCAGAAAGCACATGGGCAAAAACCATGAGTGAAAAGGTGACTGGGACTAACTAGTATATATTCCATTGAGGGAAAGTAACTATAACATATTAATTTATCATAAAGGCTCGTTTAGAAGTATTAGCTGCTACTTACAGGCATCGCTTCGAAGAATTCAACCTGGAATGCGGCGTTCATAACAGACACGTGTTCACCGCTAGCAACCGTACTGATTAAATAACATAAAAGTCAAGCAGTTAAAGATGGTAGCAATGCGCCATGCAAAAAACAAAACACCCACAGTTTACAGGACACACTTCCTGCTGAAGATCCCCCTGGTGGTTGAAGAAAACTCCACATATAAACTGGAAAATAACAATAAAAAATAAAATAAAAAAAATCTGAATGCTCAGGGGGCCGGACCAAATGTGGAGGCGGGCCGTAGTTTGGGGACCAAAGGTGTCGACATCACTGCCCTAACTACAATACCATAGTTAGGGCGTTACTTTTGCTTTAAGGGACAAAAGTAACGCTGAACAGAAAACACATAATACAAAGAGTAATACTCAACAGGGTCTTGTGAACAACCAGTACCTTCCTCCCAGTGTCAGAATCTCACTGAGTAAAAAACTGCAGTAGGTTTTCTGTCACTTTATTATTTCTACTACAACTGATGTATATTCGCATATAAAATAAGTCAATAGAGTTTAATTTGCAATTTGTATGTCTTTGTGTCATGAGGTAGATCTCAGGTGGCTGGTGAGAGAAAAAGTAGATCTTGCTCTCAAAAGGTTTGGGAACCCCTGATCTAGAGTATGAACCAAAAGCACTTAAACTTCAAACATTCCTGTTTATTTTTTTATTTTTTTGCAACACAGCAAAAGAATAAATGACGAGATATATGTACATGGAGTCGTATAAGCTGCACCTTACTCCAAAGGTTAAATGAGTCTGCTGTGACCTCATGTGCAAAGCTGATATGATAAAGAGAAATTTGATCTCAGTCAACTGACTGAAGAACTGCTTAAGTCCAGCAGTTCATAAGATAACAGGATAAAGATAGGCGTCTGCTATCAGCCCCTAAATAAATTCTCCCCCATTCCTACAGATACTGTTTCTGTAATTATCTATTGCTCATGACTGATACTCACAGGTTGCATTGAAAGGTCTTCTAACTACTGATGTCTGAGCTAATGAACATGAATCTCTGGTAAAAGCAGCTCTGAATATCAAGAGTTTAAAATTCCAGGGTGAATAAAATTATGGTCAAAATAAGAAAGTGGGAACAAATCAGCTGAGCCCAACAGAGAAAAAGAAGAAAAAGACATACATTCCTGAGAGGGTTTTTTCCACTTTTTTGCAGAATATATTAGTTGAATATATAAAGAAACCATCCCATGCTTCATGAGGTTTTAAAATAGTAAACTTTGTGTTTGAATTCAGCTGGTTTCCAGAGTAATTTGAGCCAGCAGGCATTGTTGTTTTGGGCAGGGGAAATAGTCAGCATATGGTCTCTGAATCGCTCTTCACACATCTATCATTGTGGATTCCACTGGCGTCCCCCGGTTGCAGAGCGAGTTTGGGGAAAACTTTGAAAGTTGTTTTCTCAAAAAGATAGATTGGATAGTGCCAATATTCAAATGACCATATCTTCTTCATTTTTTATTTCCATTGAAAAGCTCAACACTTCTGTATAGAATCTGTAAAGAACTCACAATGCCCTCGAGACTTGTTCTGACTTTTGCTGTGGCCAGTCTGCTAACGCATATCAACTTAAGATTCCATATTACTCAGTGGAGGGACACAAAACATAAGTATTTATCTTTGCTTATGTAAGTAAATGTTAATGATTTGTTTATTTTACTGTAATGATGACAGGTGGCTTAAAAATATTTTTTCTACACATGCCTGAATCTCCAGAGCTTTTAGTTTGTGGCGATATAATTAGAAACGGGTTTAGATTATTTTGTTAGCTTTCTATGTTTCCATGTATGTTCAGGATGCTCTGGAAAAAATGTGTCAATGCAAATTTTCCACTGATAATTTTGAGCCATGTTGCACAGAAATTCCCTGAATGGGTGTGTGACAGCTGACCCTACTGTCACACAGACCTGAATGGTAATCATTTTGTTTGTTTATCCTTTACATTAATTTAGACATTAATTAGTGAATAGTTTAGATTTTTATTAAAAATTATTTTCATTAGTCTGACTTTTTGGTTAACTATTTGGAGTGCACACATTTAGTTAACTTTATTTGTCAGTTCTTTATATTTTTGTTAAAAGCAACAAATTAATTTATTTGTTTTGAGTTACCAGTTTCCTTTGGAGCTGCTGCTGGAGGGTCACTGAAGAGCTCCAGCTAATTGACATCCATATATGGCTGGCAAAACCTCCTCAGCGGGCCGTTCCATTTGTTTGCCAGGGGATGGGGAAATTTGGTTTTCTTTAATTTGACCATTTCTTTAAAGTTTTCTTCTATTTGGTAGTTTCAGTCTAATGTTTTAATTTAAAGATTTGATATTGTATTGATTAGTATTTAAGTTTTTGTATGTTTAAATTACCCCTTGTGTGTCAGCCGTGGTCTGATCAGCCACTTTTTAAGTTTCCCTTTTGTCTTGTTTGGGAGGTCAGTTTTGTGCTTGAGTTCTTTGTGTTACCACCCGAGTTGTAGTTTGCTATGTTGACCTCAGTTTTGGGCCCAATTCTTCATTGTTTATTTTTGAACTTTTTTGTAATAAAAAAAGACGCTGAGTGAATTCCACTCAGCGTCTCTCTGGCTGGTTAATGTGAGAACCCTCACAGGGTGAAAAGGAAGGGTCCACTGTAAACTTTATTATGGTCTAATGCATAGGCAATAATGCCTTTTTAGTTGATTCTGTTTAAAAAGAGAGAGATTACGAAAAAGGCTTTGGTTAGCAGTCCAGCCTCTTTCTGATTGATGAACCATAAACATCAGAAGGCCTGCAGAGCTTTAAATCTTGTTGTGCTTCTTTTGTTACCGTGTTTCTCTGGAGTCTCAAAACCTTAGCAATTACTTTGTAACCATTTTTAGACTGATACATGCCAGTTAGCTTTCATGTATCTTGAATTAGTTCAGATCAGAGCATGATGGTTTGATTTTTGACACAGCCCACTTCAGTTATCAGAGCTGTTCTATTTAAGTGATTCCTTGATTCTACAAGGCTGGATGTAAGAAGACCTGGCTGGGATGGCAAAAGTGAACTTCACTTCCAAAAATCAATATTTGCCTAGTATCAAAATAGGGTTAATAATCTGAAGCCTTTGGGTGAAACAACAATGAAAACAAGAAATGGGGCAAATATTTTTATAGCACAGCGTGTCAGCATATTGCATGCGAGTCATGTTATTCTGCTATTCCACAACAAAGGTGTGTGTGTGTTACGGCCAGTGGCCTTTTCTGTTTGTTTTTTTTTTTCTTTGGCAGTGGCTAATCAGACTGACTTCATCTGGAAGTGGGTGTTGCCCTGTTGTCCTGTGCCACACCCTGAGGCCTACCGTGATTGGGTCATCAATTGCCGGCTCCACCAATTGCTGTTGAGGCCTCCCTTTTAAAACCAAGGACTTCCAAGGAGAAGGCCCGCTTAGTTTCTTTGTTGAGACAGCTTGCCACTTTGTTGGGTGTGTGTGGGGTTGCTGTGAACTGGTTGTATTTTGTGAGCTTTTCTATAAATTGTGATAGGTTTGATCCTGTGTGTGTGTGTGGGGGGGGGGGGTTGTACTGCTACTAGAAGAGAGTTGTGGTCTACTTTGGCTTTAACTTTTGACTGCTTCAACAGTTTTTACCCTGTGGGGTTTTGTAACGCTACACCAGACTTGTAGCTTGTTTTGTTTTGTTTTGTTTTATTTTGTTTGTTTAATCTGGACGTAAAGTGTGATTAAGTTTTGTCTCACAGCTCTGATGGTTTGTGAATTTTGTTTATTTAGTACGTATTGGCTGTTTTTCTTTTCCTTCTTTTTTTGTCGGAAACCCAAACAATAAATCTCTAAATTGTCGAACCTTAACATCTAGGTTTATTTAATGTTACTTCCCTTTCCCCTGGCTGAGCCGGGTCGTAACAGTGTGCGTGTGTGTGTGTGTGTCTGTGTGTGTGTGTGCATGTGTGTTTCTTCCTGTCTGCTCTCATAGGGTAAACCAACAGTACTCTCTCTCTTCTTCTGGTTATAAAATATTGGTATTACTAATGGCTAAGACAGTCACAAGTGAGCTGCTGGCATCAGAAAGCTCTGCAGAGTCCCAAACACGGGGCTGGTCATGTGTTCATTACTTATCTCAGGTCAAGATGAGAGACAGGCTCACTCAATCTTGTACAACTGATGCACAAAGTGACACAAAACCATGAAACATGGAGCTTGGTTAAATAAGGTTATCACATAACTATAACAGAATGAATGGAAAACTGTAGAAAAGCTGCTGAGGTCAACAAGTTCTGTTCAAGCACATGTCTTGAACTATAACCCACACATGTCACACTTATGAAACTTGTGTTTTTGAAATCTCTTCTCAGAATGATCTGCCCTCTACTTTTGCCCTGGAGACCTAAATAAATGCCACAAACATCTGAGACTGAGAAAAACAGCTTGGATGTTATTTCTTTGAACTCTCTGTCTCTGTTGGCTTGCACAACAGAACACTGGGAATATTTCTTCATTGTTGATCCTTTATTCAGTAGATCTGGCATAAATACAGGATTAGACCAATTAGACCAAAAGCATTAATTAAAAGTTTGAGTCAGAATCAATGTCAACTTTCATGCAAAAATGTTCATATTGGTAATTACTTAGCGTGGCCATTGCAATCCTGTGCAACTCCTCTTGAAAACAATCTGACTTCTAACACAGTCTGGGCTTTCTCCCATTGACTCAGATTCTCTCTAGTTGATATTTGACCGGGCCAATCAGTGAACAGAAGGAGAAGTTGTGAATGATGACGTTGATTTTCTGCTCTGTTTTAGAATTATAGTCTAACTGTAGTTTTAGTAATGGCAGAGGAGGAAGTGAACGAAGCCATTCAGTCTGTGCTGGCCACACTTCCAAATAATGACAACATCAACACCCGCCTCACTTGGATCAGCACTTCATAGTGGAGAATGGTTGTTTACGGCGCAGGGGATTTCTGGTTAGCTTCATAGCATCGAACTGGAACATTGCATACATCACAGGAAAACATTCATTAGAGTTCATGCCTCCAAGAAGGGATGGCTTCTTTATAGCCGAGGGTCAGCATCCAGTGTTCTGTGCCTGCAGGAAGTAAACCTGTATATATTATTTCATAAAGGTCTTTATAATTGAACACTGTGTCATGGAGAACTGTGACTAATTAAATTCAGTTTAAACTTTTGAGTCTGATTCTGACAGTTTTATCTTAATGGTGAACCTCAGGGTTAGCAGCCAGCAGGCCTCCTGAAGTTTTCAGTCTAACTGAGATGATTTCTGTTTCTGCTGAACCATTTCTGTGTTGGCTGGGCCCAGGGCCACCTCAGTGTTGGGATGGGCCCCTGGCCCCCAGGACGACAGCCCCTCTCACATAGTAATTTTGTCCTATGTATTTCTCAATAACAATCTTTTTGAAGAAATTTACAATTTTTAAGCAACTGAAAAAAAAAATCTGAAAATATTATCCTTAAATACAACTTTTATGTCAAAAGTTTTCTATTGTAGTTTTTTTTTTTTTAGATCTATTTTGCTTTGGGTTTACTCATTTATTTGCTGTGCAGTCCCTCCTCAGATGGCTGAGCTTTGGCCTGAGATGAAGGGTCCAACTTCTATATTAGTCAATTTGAAGAATTTGGACAGCTTTAGTTTTAGAGTGACTCTTTATCACTAAACTCCTGCTCACAAACCATTTTTCTTTAATGACAGACACTTTCCAATTTCATTCCCATCGTTTTCTAAGTCTCCTTAATCTGTAAAAGGACAATGCACATTGGTCATGCATGTCACAGCAGCCATAAATGAAAATATAAGATGATTGACAGAAAACATTAAAGGTTTATAAAATGGGGTTGGGGAGGCTGGCCTGTAATGAGAGGTAAGTCAATGCATAGGGCAGGCTTGGTTAGGCTTTATGTTTTGGATCATTTCCAGAGGACCGAATTATGACATAATTTTAGTATTTGGTGAGACTCCAGCTGATTTTTCCTTAAATTTTCCCAGTGTTTGAATCTCTGACACCCTGTGTCCTAACCAGTCAGTTTATCAGAGAAATCATCCACCTCTCTTGCTCTGTTCACCACACACCGACCATTCCTCTGTGACTGTCTGCTCTGCAGCCCACACCCTGCACAGCTTGACATGTAAAGACCAACCAGCTCAGCTGTGTCTGTGATACAGACACAGCTGACACAGACCACAGGAGAAGGTGTGGGCTGTAATGCATTGCAACCAGAGTTTAATCCATTTATGTGATGTGACTCACTCACTTGCTGGCAGGTGATTAAGAAACAACGTGCAGACTGTAAAATGCTGTGAGAGAACTCTAAAACCCATTTTTGCTGCACATGTGGATAAAAACAATTAAGAGCAGATTTACAACTTACATTGTAAATCATAGACTTGACAAAACGACATCACAACCATTTATGTGCACTGTTATTGTTAAGCTTTGACAACATTACATAAATGAAGCTGCAGAGCCAGCACAACCATAAGTTAAAGCAGCAACAACCACCGTGTAGGAGGTTCGTTTACCTGATTTCGGGTAGGTGACGATCCATATGTCGCTACTTCTCAGGGAGAAGTTAGAGATGTCCTCCATCTTCCCTCTGCAGAAGGGCGGCAGCCGCACTCCGTCAAACTCGAAGTATTTACTCTCAAACTCGATCGGTGTGCTCGGCGTGTCTGCCTCGCTTTCGGCCATTATGGCAACTCTCCGCCAGCGCAAGGTGGACAACACGCGCTCGCGTACGCGAACTGTTTCCGTTAGAAAAAGGGAGGATGAGCCGCTGTGGTGAAGATGAGGAGGATGATAATGATGATGGTGGTGGCAGGACGGGCCTTACAGGATGCAGAGCCTGGCGCTGGATGCGGGCAGCGAGGTGACCCACGCAGCGAGAGGTGACGTAATGCGCGCCCCGAGAACTAGCATCAGGACCACTGTCGAGGAGGAGTCAGGATGTGCGCGCGCACGGCTTCTTATGAAACGGATAAGGACACAGCTAAAGTTTGATCACCTGTAAGTCTGCACACCCCTGATGAGGCCAGCCTTTCTCCTCATAGATTTCAGATTGTGAAACATCTGATCCACAGACCTCTTCAGGAGACCCACAACATATCTGTTAGATTTGGTTCTGGACTTTGATTAGGCCATATATACCAAGCCTCTCTCTCTCTGGAAGTCATTTATTATTATTATTTGAATGTATCCCTGAAAACTCTGTGACACTAAAATATTATCTTTGGATTTTAACCCACTAAGGTGTGTGGTCAAAATGGAGTGGTATTTGAAGCTGCTCCATTGTTCCATTGTTTTGTATCATAAGTACTGCTGAAGTATGTATTGAAACCACAAGTTTGATTCCATTAATGCAAAATTCTGTCTAGTTTCCGTTAGAACAACAAATTCTGTCTTCCAGTCCCACGTATTGTTCCAGAACAGGGGTCGGCAACCCGCGGCTCTAGAGCCGCATACGGCTCTTTAGCGCTGCCCTAGTGGCTCTCTGGAGTTTTTTTCAAAAATGTTTGAAAATTGAAAAAGATGGGGGTAGGAAATATATTTTTTGTTTTAATATAGTTTCTGTAGGAGGACAAACATGACACAGTCATTCTTAAAGTTTCCCAATGCTATAAAAATGTAGAATAAAAAACGTGTAGAATAAATATTAACTTTCAACATTTCCTCGCTGCAGCAAACAGAAAGGGGCGGGGACGGACCACTTGTCTGTCTCATACCTTATTTGGAAATGAGACCATTGCAATCCGGAAGTGAAGGGGACGCTATTTCCTATACTTCAGTTTTTATTTTCTTTTTAAATCTGTGATACATTTTCACCTTTAGGAAGGAGTTTCACTCTCAGAATGTATTTGAACTTCTTTCTTTTATTTACTTCACGGCAGCTCACAGTTTTTAGCTAATGGGCTCTTTGCACCTCAGCTTCCGCGTTCGGGGTAAAGCGGCTCGATTGTTTCCGATCCAATACAAATATCATTTACATTAGGTGCTTTCAGGGCTTGGCCAAGGTTTGTACATCGATCCGAAGCCCCAACAAGTAAGCTGGAGAAAGGTATTAAGATGTTCGCCTCGTTATACATTCACTGACACGAAGGTGAGTTTTACTTAAACTTTGTGGCTAACATTAACGTTAGCTTATGCTAGTAGGCAATATTCTCGGACATTGTTCTTGTAAAATGTGCTATTTAAGTATCTAAACATTCTAACGGACAATGTATTTATCTTATTTTCAAGTATATTATGTGTGTTTATTGTCGTTAGTGTCACAGACTAACGGGGAGGTTACGGTTTGGGCTTTTTACTAACGAAGCCTGACGAAGCTCAACAAGCCTCATAGCTTAACAGTAGCGCAGCTCTGGTGTCAGAGATCTGGTTCAGCTGTTCAGGTTCAAAGTTCCTGCTTTTAGAAAAATATGACCGTGTTGCTTCATGTCTCCATGTTATTTCGTTTTATTACCTTTGCATGTTTCTTGTGAAGAGCTCAGATAGGACTGTGTTTACAGCAGTATGTACAGGCGGATCAGTTGCTCGGCTGTCTGGCTCTGGTCTGCTCTCTCGTTCCCATAAACTCTTTCAGGCTGAATATAGATGTGATTCCATGGAAATAACTCAGGGAGGCTCCTTTATTTACCATCCGTATCCCCGGTAGTTTTAGGCTTATCCGGAGTGAAGTGAAGGCTGCAAACTTTGCTGTGCGGCGTTAGCTGGTAGCGGCAGATATTTACAAGCCATCTTCTTAATTCAGGATCGCTTGGAAATTAATGAAAACTTAAAAGCCCATTATATTAGGAAGACAACAATGTTAATAGTATTGTTTTTTTGCATCTGAAATACGACTTAGTCTTTTCTACCAGTCATGGTAACTCAAAGCGGAAAAAAGTGAGCCGCATTAGCTCCTGGAGATGTGACGTCAACGCCTTAGGTGCAAAGAGCCCATTATGTAGCTTTCGGTGTACTTCTAAATTTGCTCCTTAGTCGCATCTTTTCGGGCTTGCGACTGCCTCTCGTGGCTTGGGGATGGTAACACAACTAATATAATTAAATTACTAAATCAGAGTACCACGTCTTTTTATGTGCTATTAATTCTGGCATTACTGGTACCGTAAAAAATAAATTATCTTATAAAACAATTTTTTTTTTCATTTTCTTAATGAAGTAGAGTTAATTAAATGAGATAACTGAAAGTGAGTTTCACTTGATGACCAACCTGTTGAAACTGTGGCAAATTTTAAATTCCTTGTATCATTCCTGGACAGTCAGCTCAACTTTGCTGAAAACACTGACTATATTTTTAAGAACAGTTCTCAAAGACTCTACCTTTTAAGAAGACCTGGGTGTTACCCAACTTTGGGTTGTGTGCAACCTCTAGTTAGGTAGAGGTTGTTGAGTTAAAATGTTAAAACTAAACATTTTAACTTGAATAAATGTTAAAACTAAACATTTTAACTTGAATTTTAACTCATCTCAAGTTAAAACAACATTTTAACTCAAGTTTTAACTTTTCATCTCCTCGACTGGTTTGGTCACATGAGCTGCAGACTAACAGACAATCTTTTAAGAATACTTTGAATGGTAGGTAAAATAGTAGGTAAATGGTGGTGAAACCAAAAACAGCTCTGTCTCAACTGTTTGCTGAAAGAACATGAAAGATGGCAAGAAATATTTTAGCAGAGGGCATCCATCCTCTTTATTCATCAGTTTGAACCTCTGAGCTCATGAAGGTGTTACTGTGTTCCTTTGGCAACTATTTTATATTTTTAGCTTCATGACAACTGTCATAAACATTCATAAAGACTCGTTCATGTTCATGACACCTCTCCTTGGGCTGCCACCTTATCGTGATGGAGGTGTTTGAGTGTCCCAATGATCCTAGGAGCAATGGTGTCTGGGGCTTTATGCCCCTGGTAGGGTCACCCAAGGCAGACAGGTCCTAGGTGAGGAACCAGACAAAGCACAGCCTGAAGACCCCTTATGATGCAGAAAAACTTTGGATCTGGCATTCCCCCGCCCGGACACGGGTCACCGGGACCCCCTCTGGAGCCAGGCCTGGAGGTGGGGCACGATGACGAGCGCCTGGTGGCCGGGCTTTCACCCACAGAGCCCGGCCGGGCTCAGCCCGAAGAGGAGACGTGGGTCCCCCTTCCAACAGGCTCACCACCTGTAGGAGGCGCCAAAGGGGTCGGGTGCAGTGTGTAATGGGCGGCGGCCGAAGGAGGGGACCCTGGCGGTCTGATCCTCGGCTGCAGAAGCTGGCTCTTGGGACGTGGAACGTCACCTCTCTGGTGGGGAAGGAACCAGAGCTAGTGGGCGAGGCTGAGAGGTTCCAGCTAGAAATAGTCGGCCTCACCTTGACGCATGGCTCTGGTTCTAGAACCAGTCTCCTTGAGAGGGGCTGGATGTACTTCCACTCTGGAGTTGCCCGCGGTGAGAGGCGCCGGGCAGGAGTGGGCATACTTGTTGCCCCCCATCTTGGCGCCTGTACATTGGGGTTTACCCCGGTGAATCAGAGGGTAGCCTCCCTCCGCCTACGAGTGGGGGGACGGGTTCTGACTGTTGTCTGTGCTTACGGGCCGAACAACAGTTCAGATTACCCACCCTTCATGGAGTCCTTAGAGGGGGTACTGGAGAGTGCCCCTCCTGGGGACTCCCTTGTTCTGCTGGGGGACTTCAACGCTCACGTGGGCAATGACAGTGAGACCTGGAGGGGCGTGGTTGGGAGGAACGCCCCCCCCCAATCTGAACTCGAGTGGTGTTCTGTTGTTGGACTTCTGTGCTCGTCACGGATTGTCCATCACGAACACAATGTTCAGGCATAAGGGTGTCCATATGTGCACTTGGCACCAGGACACCCTAGGCCGCAGTTCGATGATTGATTTTGTCGTCTCATCGGATCTGCGGCCGTATGTCTTGGACACTCAGGTGAAGAGAGGTGCGGAGCTGTCCACTGACCACTACCTGGTGGTGAGTTGGCTCCGGTGGTGGGGGAGGAAGCCGGTCAGACCTGGCAGGCCCAAACGTGTAGTGAGGGTCTGCTGGGAACGTCTGGCGGAGTCCCCTGTGAGACGGGCGTGGGAGGAGTTTGGAGAGGCCATGGAGAAAGACTTCCGCACGGCTTCGAGGCGATTCTGGTCCACCATCCGGCGTCTAAGGGGGAAGGTGTACACAGTATAAACACTGTTTATAGTGCGGATGGTGTGCTGCTGACCTCAACTCGGGACGTTGTGGGCCGGTGGGCGGAATACTTCGAAGACCTCCTCAATCCCACCAACATGCCTTCTGTTGAGGAAGCTGAGCCTGGGGACTTTGGGTTGGGCTCTCCAATCTCTGGGAACAAGGTCGCCGAGGTAGTTAAAAAGCTCCTCAGTGGCAGGGCCCCGGGGGTGGATGAGATCCGCTCAGAGTTCCTTAAGGCTCTGGATGTTGTAGGGTTGTGTTGGCTCACGCGACTCTGCAATATCGCATGGATATCGGGGGCAGTCCCCCTGGATTGGCAGACTGGGGTGGTGGTCCCCTGTTTAAAAAGGGGGACCGGAGGGTGTACTCCAATTACAGGGGGGTCACACTCTCAAGCCTCCCTGGTAAGGTCTATTCAGGGGTCCTGGAGAGGAGGGTCTGTCGGATAGTCGAACCTCGGATTCAGGAAGAGCAGTGTGGTTTTCGTCCTGGTCGTGGAACACTGGACCAGCTCTACACCCTCAGGAGGGTCCTGGAGGGTGCATGGGAGTTCGCCCAACCGGTCTACATGTGTTTTGTGGACTTGGAGAAGTCGTTCAACCGTGTCTCCAGGAGGGCATTGTGGGGGGTTCTCCAGGAGTATGGGGTACCCGGGCCCTTTGATATGGGCTGTCAGGTCCTTGTACGACCGGTGTCAGAGTCTGGTTCGCATTGCGGGCAGTAAGTCGGGCTCGTTTCTGGTGAGAGTTGGATTCCGCCAGGGCTGCCCTTTGTCACCGATTCTGTTCATTACTTTCATGGACAGAATTTCTAGGCGCAGCTGAGGTGTTCAGAGGATCCGTTTTGGTGGCCTTATAATTGCATCTCTGCTTTTTGCGGATGATGTGGTCCTGTTGGCTTCATCGGAACGTGACCTGCAGCTCTTGCTGGAGCGGTTCGTGGCTGAGTGCAAAGCAGCCGGGATGATCCTCCAAATCCGAGGCCATGGTCTTGAGCCGGAAAAGGGTAGATTGCCTTCTCCGGGTCAGGGGGGTCGTCCTGCCTCAAGTGGAGGAGTTTAAGTATCTGGGGATCTTGTTCACGAATGAGGGAAGAAGGGAGCGTGAGATCGACAGGCAGATTGATGCAGCGTCTGCCGTGAAGCGGAAGCTGTACCGGTCCGTCATGGTGAAGTGAGAGCTGAGTCAAAAAGCAAAGTTCTCGATTTACTGGTTGATCTACGTTCCTACCCTCATCTATGGTCATGAGTTTTGGGTCATGACCGAAAGTACGAGGTCCCGGATACAAGTGGCCGAAATGGGTTTCCTCCGCAGGGTGGCTTGGCTCTCCCTTAGAGATAGGGTGAGAAGCTCGGTCATCCGGGAGGGACTCAGAGTAGAGCCGCTGCTCCTCCACGTCAAGAGGAGCCAGTTGAGGTGGCTCGGGCATCTGGTCAGGATGCCTCCTGGATGCCTCCCTGGTGAGGTGTTCCGGGCACGTCCCACCTGGAGGAGGCCCTGAGGAAGATCCAGGACACGCTAGAGGGACTATGTCTCTCGGCTGGCCTGGGAACGCCTTGGGGTTCCCCCGGAGGAGCTGGAAGAAGTGGCTGGGGAAAGGGAAGTCTGGGCCTCCCTTCTGAAGCTGCTGCCCCTGCAACCCGACCCCGGATAAGCGGAAGAAAATGGATGGATGGATGGATGTTCATGACAGGTGTGTCATGTTTATGACAGTGTCAAGTCAGTCTTATGCACACCCCTTCAAATAAAGTGTTACCAAAAAGTTTTTAACAAAATGTTTTGTTTTGTTTTTTTTGTTTTTTTTTAAAAAGAATCATTACAATTCCAAAAATTTTGATTACAATTTTATTTTACTTAACTGAGGTTAGTTTTTTTTTTTCATTGAGTAATTGGGGGAAAAAATTAACTTCATACTCTGCGAAAAAGACCCTAAACTTAAAGTCTGGATTGAGTTTTATCCCCTTCATTAATGACACACTTTTATTACATACATTATATCTGTCTTGGTAATTCAGGGTGAGTTATTTTTAATTCTAAATTAATATCCTTGTTGGACTTTTATTTAAGTGCTATTCTCCTTCAAGATACATCTACCTAACACCAGAATAAATGCAATGTACATTATGCAGCAAAGGAAATTAGAAGATCAGACATATATCCATTATGAAGATGAGCGGTTTTGGATGGGCGATGTGCCTCGTATTGCGTAAGCGATATTGAAGAATGACTGATATCATTAATGATATAGGGAAGAAGCTTTTCAGTTGTCTTGCTTTGCTAGCAAAGTCGTTAGCTAGCAGCTAGCTAATAGCACAACAATAGCAGCCTAATGTCTGTATGATAAAAATACTGAATCGATAGATAAGGACAGTTTTTCCTCACCTGGCTGTGTCCTCCTGCTCAGTAGTTCTTCAGAGAAAGGCAGACGCAGAGGCCTGTCAGTGTCTGTTGTATTTCATTACCTCTCTGCTTAAACCGCTACTCCGTGCTGAAGCAGAAACGATACGTTCAACGTTTTCTGTCATCTGACAAGTAGCAAGTCTACTCCACTTTATTCACCAAAAACGTTTTTTTTTTTTTTTTTAAATTCACCAAAAACTGTTCTGTAATCTGGAACGTTTGCTACGTTCAGCTCCGCAGTTAGCCGCCTTATCTCACTGCGCAAGAGACAATTGCGTTATGCCTCACGGGCAAAAGGTCAAAGGTAACAAGGTGACCGGAGGGCTTATTGTGTTGTTCAAAAAAACCCTAACAAAAAACTAAATAATTTTAGTACATGTTATTTTGTATCAGAAGAGGGCTTAGGAAATAATAATAATAAAAGAAAGTTGACCAAAAGGGCACTTGGGGGCAAGGAGCAAAAGGGGCAGGTGCTCAAGCACCCCCAAACCTCCTCCCCCCTCTGCACGTGCCTGGTAAGGGGGTACGGTAGGGTACTGCGTACCCCTTAAAGATTTAGCAGGGCTACGCAGTACCTGCAAGAGAGAGGAGCAGCAGTCTGCTGTAAAAAATCAACGGGTTCACTGTGCAGCCGTGAGTTCACCCACTAATCAGCCGTGACTGATTAGTTTTTCAAGAACCATCTAAAACATGACATATTCAGTTAATAAATAACTTTTTTTCCCATTTCATATTGTTTCTGAACTGTTCGTGCTTTGCTAGAGCAGGGCTGCAATACGTCGATCGCGGAAGGTTTTGAGTTGATCTCGGCATTAGGTGACAAACTGAACGTCGCCAGGACGCTGAGACCAGAACGTCCTCCTCTGGCTCCTTATCAAAACGTTCGTAACTTTCTTAAAGAACAACAGAAAAAAAAAAATCAACAAAACGTGTTTGTTAGCAGAATCACTTTTCGGCACAGCGTTCAGCGTGACAGCATGAGACTCACTCAGTTTGGCTTTCGTGTTGTTCCTCCTTTGTTTGAAGGACACACCCTTTATTGTACATGAGTGTGTTAAATTAGACAAGTCACGTGATGTGACACAATAATCCAATAATGATAAAAACAACAACAAATGAGAGCACAAAAGCATTCATAATGTCAACACCCCCACTTGCTCACATTTGGGTAACTTCCTCTGACTCTTAATATTTCAACCAATATACATTCATGATACACCAAACATAAACATTTCATACTTCCTTAACTTAATCTTTGTTGCTGGTTTAGTTAGTACATCTGCAACCATTTCATTGGTTGGACAGTACTCTAGAAAGACTTTTCCTTCATTTACAACTGATCTGACAAAATGATATGATACACAGGATTTTTGGCTAAGGATATGGTACCCTGATTGTCTTCATAATGTAATGTTTCTGGCCCGTCTGCCTGCCATGTTCTTCTCCTTTGCACTCACCTCTCATCAAGCTCATCTGGTTCACCTGCATGCTGCTGCGCTGGAGCGCAATCAGGCTCATGTCTCCCACCTGGTCTCCAGCAGTTATATTCGCTCTCAGGAGGGCAGACGGTGCCAGATTTTTGAAAGCCACCGTGTGAGTAGATATCCAGCATTCCTTCCTGACCTGACCACGATCTGAACACTTTTCGCCCCTCGGATTTCCCTGCCTTGCCTAGCCCTCATTGGATTCTCCTCTGGCCTCTGTTTCCTGGACGTGACCCTGTTTCTGCCTTCCGACCACTGCCTCTTGCCTCGCCCTTGGATTTAGTCTGCCTGTGATCGTTTGTAAGTTTGGAACCTTTTTCTGTGCCCTGACCATCGTTCTCTGCCTGACCCTCTGAAAGGAACCCCATTGGTTGCCTGTCCTATACCCCTTTCCCTAATTAAAGTACTTATTAACTTTTATTCTGTGTGTCTGACTGAAATTTCGGGTCCTCAAGTTCTGATCATTACAGAAAAATCTGGCCAAAAATGGACCCTTCGTCAGCACAAGAGTGGCGCAGCAATGTTGAAAGTGCTATCAGTCGACTAAATACTGGCATGAATGAAATAATTACCACGCTGCGTAACATGTCTTCTCCTCCTGACCAGGCACAACCACAGTCACCTCCCGAACCAGCACCTGCAGTTCAGCCCGCTGTGGTCAGAGAGCCTCGTCTGACTCCTCCCGAGCTCTTCAAGGGAGACTCTGACCAGTGCCGTGCTTTCCTTACTCAGTGTGAGATCCACTTTGAGTTGCAGCCCTCCTCTTTCCCTTCTGAACGTTCTAAAGTGGCGTTTGTTATCTCACTTCTGTCCGGTAAGGCCAAACAGTGGGGCACAGCTGAGTGGCAGAATTTATCTGATTCCTGTCTGTCTTATTCTGCGTTTTCTAAAGAACTGATCAGGGTTTTTGACCCCATCCTACCTCAGAGAGAGGCTGCTAGGGGGTTACTATCCTTGAAGCAGGGTAGTAAGAGTGTAGCTTCTTATATCATTGATTTTCATTTGTTATCTGCAGATAGTAGTTGGAATCAGGAGGCATTAATGGATGTGTTCATGCAAGGGCTTAATGAGAATATCAAGGATGAGTTGGCCACTCGAGATTATCCTAAGTCTCTCAAGGACCTTGAGGATTTGGCAACTAGGATAGATCTTCGTCTCACTGAAAGGAGAAGAGAGAAACATCAAAAGGAGGCCTCATCAGCCCCATTTGGCCACAAGGGTCCCCGCTCTGATACCACAAGCTTCTCCCCTCCCTCAGTGGTGGCACCAGATCCTGAACCGATGCAGTTGGGGAGAACAAGGATCTCCATGGAGGAACGTGCTCGCAGAAGGCAGTTTAATTTATGTTTTTACTGCGGAGGCAAGGGTCACATGGCAGCTAAGTGTCCATCAAAAGGGCAGGCTCAGTAGAGGTTAGGGGTGATCTACTGAGCCATAGCATATTAGCCATCTCCCCATCGTTTTCCTTCTCTGCTAACCTTGTGGTCTCCTCCATTCCCCACCAGGTATCAGTCTTCATTGATTCCGGGGCTGATACTGAGTTCATGGATGAATCGTTTGCCAGGGGCCTCAACATCAAGCTCCTCCACACTTCATCGGCTCATAACGTGCTAGCTTTGGACGGACATCATATTTGCCGATCCAATCTCATCACAGAAAAGGTCAGTCTGTCCCTTGGTGGTAATCATCAGGAGGAGATTACTTTTGTTATAATCCACTCACCACAGCTACCCATTGTTTTGGGGGCCTCATGGCTTAACAAGCACAACCCCCACATTGACTGGCAGGCCAAAGAGATTTTGGGCTGGTCCAGGTCCTGTTCTGCTACCTGTTTGCTCTCTGCTTGCACCCCATCTGTTCCAGACAATGCCATTGAGGAAACTTACCCGGACTTATCCAAGGTGCCACCGGATTACCATGAACTTAAGGAGGTGTTCAATAAGTCCAGGGCCACAGCCCTTCCCCCTCATAGGCCCTATGACTGTGCTATTGAGCTCCTTCCAGGCACGTCACCCCCCAAGGGGCGTTTATATCCTCTATCTGCTCCTGAGAACCAAGCTATGAGGAAGTATGTAGAGGATTCCCTCAAGGCTGGAATCATTCGCCCATCCTCGTCTCCTGCTGGTGCAGGTTTTTTTTTCGTAGGCAAGAAGGATGGGTCTCTAAGACCATGTATAGATTACAGGGGTCTTAATGACATAACTGTTAAGAATCGGTATCCTCTTCCCCTCATGAATTCAGCTTTTGATCAGATCCAGGGAGCTAAGATCTTCACTAAGCTAGACCTGCGCAATGCGTACCACCTTGTTCGCATCAGAGAAGGGGACGAATGGAAGACTGCATTTAACACCCCCACTGGTCATTACGAGTACTTGGTCATGCCTTTTGGGTTAACCAATGCTCCAGCAGTCTTCCAAGCTCTGGTCAATGATGTTTTGAGGGACATGGTCGGGCACTTTGTTTTTGTTTACCTTGATGACATTCTCATCTACTCTCAGGATCTGGATTCTCACAAGAACCATGTTCGGTCGGTCCTTCTTCGCCTCCTCCAGAATCATCTTTTTGTTAAGGCAGAGAAATGCGAGTTCCACTCCACTACCACCTCTTTTCTGGGCTACATCATTTCCCCCAACCAGGTGATCATGGATCCTTCTAAGATTTCTGCTGTTTCCAAATGGCCCACACCCACAGATCGCAAACAATTACAGAGATTTCTTGGATTTGCTAACTTTTACCGTCGGTTCATTCGTAATTACTCTCAAGTAGCGTCTCCGCTTCATGCCATTACCTCATCCAAGGTCCAATTCAGTTGGAGCAGGCAGGCAGAGGAGGCCTTCTCTAGGCTCAAGTCTTTGTTCACCTCTGCTCCAGTTCTCCGGACCCCTGATCCTGAGAGACAGTTCCTTGTGGAGGTCGATGCCTCTAGCACTGGGGTAGGCGCTGTCCTAAGTCAGAGAACCACTGACGGTCGTATTCATCCTTGTGCCTTCTTTTCTAGGACTCTATCCAGTGCCGAACGGAACTATGATGTGGGGGACAGGGAGCTTTTGGCCGTCAAGCTGGCCCTAGAGGAATGGAGGCATTGGCTGGAGGGGTCCAAGGAACCATTTCTAGTATGGACGGACCACAAGAATCTGGAGTACTTGAGGGCAGCCAAACGGCTCAACCCCAGGCAGGCTAGGTGGGCTCTGTTTTTTGGGCGGTTCAATTTTACACTCTCTTACAGACCTGGGACCAAGAACATGAAACCGGATGCCTTGTCAAGGATTCACGAATCCTCGGAGTTGATGGCCGCTGGTACAGAGGAGTGTATCCTCCCAGACTCGGTGAGATTGTCTGTAACCATGTTGGAACTGGAGGAGGAGGTCAGGGACGCCACCCGAGGTCTTCTGGTCCCAGCCTCTTGCCCCCCCGACAGGCTGTTCGTCCCGGAACATCTGGTCCCTAAGGTACTCAAGTTCTGCCATAAATCCCGTCTGTTCTGTCATCCAGGCATCAGCAAGACCTTACAGATTGTCCAGTCTCAATTCTGGTGGGGCTCAATGACCAAGGATATTAAGGAGTTCATTGCGGCCTGTCATCAATGCTGCCAAGCAAAGTCGTCTCGTCGCCCGCCCTCAGGGTTGCTGCGGCCCCTTCCCATCCCATCACGCCCTTGGTCACACATCGCTATGGACTTTGTCACAGGTTTGCCCAGTTCTGATGGATTTGTTGTCTTGTTAACTGTTGTTGACAGATTTTCGAAGATGGTCCATCTGGTCCCCCTCAAGAAACTCCCCTCTGCAAAGGAAATGGGGGAGATCATGGCACGGGAGGTGTTCCGCCTCCACGGGCTCCCCACTGACATCGTCTCGGACAGAGGACCTCAATTTGTCTCTCGTTTCTGGAAGGAGTTCTGCACCATGCTTGGCATATCCGTCAGTTTATCGTCTGGTTTCCATCCCCAAACTGATGGGCAGACCGAGAGGGCTAACCAGGAGATAGAGACCAAGCTTCGTATCCTTTGTGACTCTGACCCTACCAGGTGGTCACACAACCTACCATGGGTGGAACACGCCTTGAATGCTCTTCCCTCTAGCTCCACTGGTCTTTCGCCCTTCTACATTGTCCATGGGTTCCAGCCACCGGTGTTCACTATTCAGGAGAGGGAGGCTAAGGTCCCCTCCGCTCACGCTGCAGCTATGAGGTGCCAACGGATCTGGAGGAAGGCCAGGAGGGCCATGATCAAGTCGTCGGAGGTGCAATCCAGATCTGCTAATCGGCATAGAGTCCCAGCACCCATCTACCGTGTTGGCCAGAAGGTCTGGTTGTCGTCAAAGGATCTCCCCCTACGGGTGGAGAGTCGGAAGTTGGCACCTCGTTTTATTGGTCCCTTCCCCATCTCCAAGGTGGTGAACCCAGTGGCGGTCAGCCTACATCTGCCCCGTTCCATGAAGATTCACCCGACATTCCATGTGTCTCGGGTCAAACCCTACACCTCACCTCGTCTTGAGCCTGCCTCCAGACCCCTTCCGCCCACTCGGTTCCTGGATGGGGACCGGATCTATACTGTTCGCCGCATCCTCCGGTCCAAGAGAAGGGGACGTGGCATCCACTACCTGGTGGATTGGGAAGGATATGGACCGGAGGAACGGACCTGGATTCCTGGTCGCTTTGTCATCGACAAGACCCTCCTGAGGGATTTCCACCGCCTCCATCCTGATCAACCGAAGGGTCCGTCAGGAGCCGGACCTTAGGAGGGGGGTACTGTAATGTTTCTGGCCCGTCTGCCTGCCATGTTCTTCTCCTTTGCACTCACCTCTCATCAAGCTCATCTGGTTCACCTGCATGCTGCTGCGCTGGAGCGCAATCAGGCTCATGTCTCCCACCTGGTCTCCAGCAGTTATATTCGCTCTCAGGAGGGCAGACGGTGCCAGATTTTTGAAAGCCACCGTGTGAGTAGATATCCAGCATTCCTTCCTGACCTGACCACGATCTGAACACTTTTCGCCCCTCGGATTTCCCTGCCTTGCCTAGCCCTCATTGGATTCTCCTCTGGCCTCTGTTTCCTGGACGTGACCCTGTTTCTGCCTTCCGACCACTGCCTCTTGCCTCGCCCTTGGATTTAGTCTGCCTGTGATCGTTTGTAAGTTTGGAACCTTTTTCTGTGCCCTGACCATCGTTCTCTGCCTGACCCTCTGAAAGGAACCCCATTGGTTGCCTGTCCTATACCCCTTTCCCTAATTAAAGTACTTATTAACTTTTATTCTGTGTGTCTGACTGAAATTTCGGGTCCTCAAGTTCTGATCATTACACATAAATCTTAGCTAAATAATCCAGACCATCCATGTTGAACAACAGTTGTTTCAAGTATAAGCATTCCTGTACAGTAGCAGCTAATGCCATGTACTCTGCTTCACATGTAGATAGAGCTACTGTAGGCTGTCTTTTGGTCTTCCATGAGACTAATGGACCAACTTTATTTAGACTCATACAGTAATCTGTTGTACTTCTTCGATCTGATACATCACCTGCCCAATTGGCATCACTGTATGCATATATAAGGTTATCACAGGTTATCCCTCAACCCACTGGCTGCAATGTTGACGCGTTGAGATGCCATGAAACCTAAATTCTGAACATCATGGCATGGAGTGCATCCCAGTTTTCCATGTCTGGCAAATAACCATTAATTTTAGCTTTTAAACTGGTTATATTGATCCTGTGTCCAGACAGAGGGATAATCAGTAGCCTAGCATCATGACCTGTTTGTTCTGAAGATCCTGCAGCTTCCACTTCGTCTTCCTAACATGGCGCCTCCTCACCCTGACTCTCATACTGATAGGAGGAACCACAGAGCTCTGTTAAGTTAAAAGCACATCTTCTGAAGTTGGGATAGTTTTCCTCCAACAGGTTCCAGAGGAATCACCTCAAACCAGATGTTGGACTGGATTTTATTTCAATGTTGTTTGTGAATGTTAGAGCCACATTTTCAACAGTGGTGCTATAAAGATTGAAAAAGGTTATCATTTTGGAGAAAGTCTCATCAACATCAATATTTCCACTAAATAAGAAGCGAAAAAAGTTTTGATAGCCTCTCAGACTCTGAGCTCAAAGCAAGATGCCAGAGAGCAATAAAAGTATTAGTTTTAAATTAGACAACTTAATTTTACATAATTATCGCGGTAGAAGCCATTTGTTTGTTAAATTCTTAATGAAACATATTTACCGTGTTTGATGTTTGTTGTGAATGATGTTGTAGCTAAAATCCTATATTTTAGGCTACGGGTGGTTGTTCTTGAAAGGCGTTGGTTTTACGTGCGCTCAATTAAGATTCATGATGCCGATCTTCCGTTTGACATAAAATAAAGTCATTTATTTTCAGTACAATGTCCATTGTCTTACTGTTTCCCTTAAGATCCACATAAATTCGACATAAATCCAAACCAAGCACAGTAGAAAACTGTTTGCCTCTGCCTGACTTTAATCTCAGAATTCTGATTTTAATCTCAAACTTCTGACTTTAATCTCAGAATTCTGACTTCCGAGATTAAAGTCAGAATTCTGACTTTTTTCTCAGAATTCTGACTTTAATCTCAGAATTCTGACTTTAATCTCAGAATTCTGAGATTAAAGTCAGAACTGTTTGTGTGTTTGTTTGTTTGTTTGTTTGTTTGTTTGTTTTTTTCAGTGGCCCCAATTCTCATCCGTAAAGAACTGTTTGGTCCTCGTTGCTGTTGGTGAGTTAAGTGAAGAGCTGCTAAACTCAGCGTCCTCTGATATGTTAAAGGTTCTAGTAAGGTTCCGAGAAACGCGACCTGTACGACTAAAGCCAGGACTAAAGGACGGTGAGAGACTGGATCGCTTCTAACAGAGCAAAGAGTGACATCACCGTCATCTGACGTATGCCGACAGAGACCCTCGTGGTGCGTTCCAGTTCAGTACGACATTCGGATTCCAGAACAAATAATAGTAATAATATTCTTCTATGACTGTAACAACAAAGTGATTTTTGCGCTTATTGCATCGTAGTTCACTTTGCGTTCAAAGAAACCTGATTTATTTATTTAGTTAAGCTCACAGTTTTGTGGAAGAGTGTTGGGGCGAATGGAAAAAAAGAATTCAGATTGTTTTTTACTTATAATTTATAATTCTGAGCTTAAAGTCTGGATCCTTATAGTCCGAAATCTATTCAATGCATGGTGCGTACAGTGCTTGCAGGGTATGAGGTATTTACTCCAGCTTGAAAATCTCGTCTGAATATTCACTCTGCAGCCAGCTTCAGCATGAAAACATCAAGAAAAAGGAGAAGAACATATATTCGATAATTAAAGAACTTTGAAGAAGCTTTTGCTTGTGTAATATGAAAACATATTCACAATACCAGTCAGTAATAATTCAGACGGTCCGTGAAGGCATCCCAGGTTGTTTATAAGCTGGGTGTTTACTGCTTCCTCTCGGCTAGCAGCAGAGACAGTAGCTCCAGGTCCCGTCCCGTCTCGTCCCAACTCAGGGTTCCCTAGCCGTGGCATGTCCCGCCATGTTCGACCTGAAGGCCGGCTGGAACCTGTCCTTTGCCGGGTGCGGCTTCTTGGGGATCTACCACATCGGAGTGGCCAGCTGCCTGCTGGAGAAAGCCCCGTACCTTGTGAAAGGAGCCACTCGGCTGTACGGGGCCTCTGCCGGGGCGCTCACCGCCTCAGTACTCGCAAGCCAAGCATGCATAGGTAAGAAAATATTGATTACTTTACTCATACTTCTTCATAGAATATAATAAAAGCCTTTATTGACATGTATTTGTTGCTTACTGTTGATATGTGAGGCTTCAGTGTTACATATTATTACAGTTTATGAATGCTGCAGAAGACAGGAAAAGTGATTTGGAGCAGATTGTTCAAAAGTTAACTTCCCTCTGCATGAGTCAAAGCCAGTCTAACTCCCATTCTCATGAATAAGCATAATTGTAGGAAGCGATCAACAAACAATTGTCGGTCTCTACCGAGCTCTGCACGCTGACTGATAAATAGGCTGCTCTGACCTCTGTCATGAGAAACGGTTCACGTGGGCCATAAAGTACTGATCGTGTGCTGCTGTTGTGTCTGTCCCAGCGAAATGCTGTGAGGACGTCATCGAGGTGGCAAAGGAAGCCAGGAAGAGAAACCTGGGCCCACTCCATCCAACCTTCAACCTGGTGAAGGTCCTGAGGTCCGGCCTGAACCGGGACCTGCCCTCTGATGCTCACATCCTGGCCTCTGGCAGGCTCTGCGTCTCTCTGACCAGAGTATCAGACGGAGAGAACGTGCTGGTGTCAGAGTTCAGTTCCAAAGAGGAGCTCATCCAGGTGTGTGTGTGTGTAATGGTGTTTGCACTGAAAGTGTCCCGGTGTTCTGACTGGACCAGCGTTAACCATGTGTTCTGTCATAAGGCTCTGGTCTGCAGCTGTTTCATCCCCATCTACTGTGGACTGATTCCGCCATCCTTCAAAGGAGTGGTAGGTGTAATGTTACTAGAGATGAGGGTTAATGATTAATTAGATTAATTGATTATTTAATCATCAAATAACTTACTTAGTAATTGATTAATTGTTAACTGGAGTATACAAACTAAAAAAAACAGGCATTTGCTGAAAGAACTGCACACTCAGAGCAGTAATGAAGCCAAAACTGTACAAAAATATATACATGTTCAGTTAAGCACTACTACTGTCACATGTTGACAGTAGAAGGATTTTTCTTTTGCTACAAATAATCAAGCGTTCACTAAAAGAATTCTATTATTTCTTTTAAAACAGTGAAATGTTTATTTCTTATTTAAAAGGGGATTATTTGTTTATTTGCATCTTTTAATGTATTTCTAATATTGTACAAAAATGCTGAAGTGGTTAAATGAAAAATCTGAAGAATGTGCCATTTTTTTATTTGATTAAATGTGTCAGAATAATTGATTACTAAGTTGCAGCCCTACTTATGATTATTAGTAGGGCTCAAAACAAACACAATCCATGTTTGTTTTCACTAAACGGGTAAAAACTGTAATTATAATGATGCATTTTAACTATATCAGGTCTAATGAAAGCAATGTTTGATTTATCATAAATCTAAGTCACACTTCATTTTTGATTTCATGAAATTCTGAAAAAACATAAATCTGGTTAACTTTGAAACAGAATCATTTAAGTTTGCTTCAGGTAAAATCATTTAGAGTTCTGAATTGCCTATTATCTGTAATAAAACATATAATAACTAAGCTATTCAACAGCTGTTTTGACCTCTTGATTTGGAGCCCAACCAGCATTCTGACTGAGCTCCTGTTACTGGTTACATTGACTTCCACAGTCATTCAGTTCAAACAAAGTCTCCCAGATTAGATTGGATCCTCAACGCAGTGATAAAGCTGTAAAGTTAAGTGCACTGCTCTGGAAGTAGATAATAATCCACCAGATAAATTCATGTATAATAATGTTGCAAAGTACAGTTCAGTCTTCTAGAAGTTTCACTTTAACACACAAACAAGCGAAGGATTTTCAGCGAACTGTTTAACATATAGAGATCAATAGTAGATAAGTAATGGCCAGAGGGGACGCAGGATCACCAGGGAGAGGGGAGGGGTACTGCTGTCTCATGCAGTGTACATGTATCTACTTAGAAGAGTTCTGACATCAAATAATTTAAGGAGTATGGTCTCAGAAATGCGCATGTAAGAGTGGCAGAAAAAGCTATGTAAACTGGTGATAACACCAGATAATCACTACTATCTTGATAGAAGGCTGTCACCAGGAATTCACTAAAAACTGATACCCCAAAACAAAAACAATGGCTGCACACCTGAACAGATCCACTCTGTGGAGAAAGTTTCATTTCCCTGTGATTATAAGTGAAAAGATTTCTGGGTAAGGCTTCTTCTAAGTTCATGTTACGACTGGCTCAAGGCCAAAGCAAAACGAGAGGCAATGCAGGGGTTAAAGTGCACTAAAAGGAATATTTATTAACAAAAACAACAATGGATTGTGGATGTCAGTATCAGTGGTGTAATGCAAATATTTGGATGTGTTGTATGAGTGCATATGGAAGTGTTGAAATGGAAAAACAAAGACAAACGCAAATGTGCAAAAGGAGGGAAGCTGAGGCCAACAACAGAGCCCTTAAGAAAAGGGCCCCAAAGGGGAGCCTTTAAAAATTCAAAAATAAACAAATTTAAAATGTTTGAGCTGGTAATACATTACCAAAGATTTTAGTGTTCAGGAGGACCGTTGTCACATCAACCTTCATGTCCCACAGCCATAAGTTGCTGTGCCCATCATGTCTGGTCACTGGTTAAAAGGACTGCCAAAGAATGGTAGAGCAGCTAAAACAGGACATGTACTTATTGCTTCAACACGTTCAAAATACCTTAAGAGTTGCTTCATTCTGTCTATGTTGAGTCTATGACACTCTGCTCACTTCCCCCTTCGCTAAGACAGGCTTCTATCAGTGTTCTCTTAAAGAAGGACAAGGATCCTGACCTCTGTACCTCCTATAGGCCAATATCTTTAATGAATGTGAACACAAAGATTCTAGCAAAGGCCCTGGCCCAGAGACTTGATCGAGTTCTTCCGACAATTATCGCCAAGGAGCAAACTGGCTTCATAAAGGGGCGTCAACTTTATTACAATGTTCGCACCTTGTTAAATGTTGTTTATTCGAGGGAGACTACGGTAGCGCCTGAGGTTGTCATATCAATCGACGCTGAAAAAGCGTTTGATCGGGTTGAATGGATATACCTGTTTGCCATTTTGAATAAATTTGGATTTGGTAAAAATTTTATATCGTGGATACGCCTTCTTTATACACTGCCCTGTGCCAGTATTATTACCAATAACAACCGATCCGAATACTTCTTTTTAAATAGAGGTTGCAGACAGGGCTATGCCCTGTCGCCCCTCTTGTTTGCACTTGCAATAAAGCCTTTGAGTATTTTTCTGAGAACCTCTCCCAGTGTTAGTGGAATCACCAGGAGTCATGCAGAACTAAGGCTATCGTTGTATGCAGATTATTTGCTTTTATATGTCACCAATCCAATAGGAACCTGCCCCACAATTGTTAAGTTCTTTCACAGATTTGGCCAGTTCTCAGGGTATAAAGTTAGTGTCGCCAAGAGTAAGTGTTATCCTGTTAACTATTTAGCCCTGCAGCTCTCCCAATCTGATGTTCCTTTTAAGCTGTGCCCTTCAGGTTTTCAGTATCTTCGGGTCAACATAAACAGATCTTTTAAGTCTCTGTACTCTAAAAATTTTCTCCCACTCTTGGTGGACATTAAAAACAACTTTCAAAAATGGGGGTCCCTCCCACTCTCATTGGTTGCAAGAATAAGTACTGTTAAAATTAACATCCTGCCAAAATTTCTTTCTTTTTATGTCTACCTGTATTTTTACCAAGAAGTTTTTTAAAATCATTAGATTCAGCTATCTGTCATTTTTTGTGGAATGGCTAAACACCCATAGTAAGACAAAAAAAATACTTCAGAACTGTAAGCTTTATGGTGGTCTCTGCCTACCCAATTTTCAGTTTTATTATTGGGCAGCTAACATAACTAAAATTGCTTTCTGGTCTAATTCAGTTGATATACCCTGGTGTTGACTAGAAGCACATTCATGTCCCTCAGCCTCACTTTGGCTTTGCTTACAGGTCCAACCGCTGTGAATCCCTCTGGCCAAACCAATAACGTCATAGTTGTAGATACCTTGAGAATATGGTTTCAGTTTAGGAAACAGTTTAAATATACAGACCCCATAGTCTTGACCCCACTTTTAAAAAAACCCGGTGTTTACACCTGCTCTTACTGACCTGACCTTCTCCTTATGGCAGGATAAGGGACTAAAATGTTTCAAGGATTTATATAGGGAAGGGTTGTTTTGCTCTTTCACTGATTTGGCTTCTGAATTCGATCTCCCACCCTCCCATTTGTTTAGATACTTCCAGATAAGGGCCTGTGTAAAAACCTTATTTCCCAACTTCCCTCACCGGCTACCTGAGCAGCCGTGGGGCAAACTTACACAACTTAACCCCCTGCAAAGGTCTTTAATTTCAAAGATTTATAACTCGATTCAATCATATGATGTCTTTAACTACGAACACTGAGAGCTTGGGAGCATGAACTGGGGCTGGTTTTTGATGATTGGTGGGAGGTTGCCCTCACAGCCATTCACAAAACTTCTATATGTGCCCGCCTGAGCTTGGTACAGTTCAAAGTGGCATTCAGATGTCATTATTCAAAAACAAAGGCTGGCACGGTTCTACCCAAATGTGGTAGATGTTTGCGACCGCTGTGGAAACTCACTCTGCAATCTTGCACATATGTTTTTCACATGCTCAGCCCTCACAAATTTCTAGCAAATTTACTTTTGCACCATGTCTGTTGTACTTTTGAGAACTATTGAGACTTCAGCTCATACTGGTATCTTTGGTCTCCCAGAGCAATATAGTCAGTACTCCGCAAGAGAGTTGGAAGTGATGGCTTTTACCTCTATGATTGATCGCTAGGCGCCACCTTCTCTGTAACTGGAAATCAACTAGAGCTCCATCCAGCACAATGTGGATAAGTGAGGCTATGTCCTTTTTGAGAGTTGAGAAAATTAGATATACAACACAATATGGAGAGCGACACCCACAACACCATCACCCTTAGCATGGTCCAGCACCACACTCAAAGTTACTGCTGTCTCATAGCCAGCAACACCAAAAGGGCATCAACCAATAGTGAGCTGAGATCTCCACAACACCAAAAGGTCACATCACTGCTTTCCAAATTTTCCTCAGGGTTCTCCTCACCACATATGACCACACAAAACAGGGAGAGCCACACCCACAACAACCCCGGCATGGTCCAGCACCATACTCTTAAGGAATTCAAACAAAACGTGGGCTAACTCCTCTACCAGAACAGTCATTTCACAACCAGTCTGGAAGCACACTTTTTCCTTCCACTGAACTTGAAGCTTGAACAAGTCCATTTGCTGTCCACCAGATAAACTAGTGACACTCGCCTTTAAAGACGGAGACGAGTTTTGACAAGGCTTACACACATCAACCTCAAACAAATTAAAAATTTCTAAAAGTGCCGATCATATTCAAGGCAAGATCATAACTGCTCTTAGCACATATCTCCAAGATGGGTTTTAACCATTAAAAGCCTCAACCTGATCCATGGTTTATAACGACAGACAAGTGACAATTTAATTCGTCAAAACTCAAAATAATCACCCGCAGTGTGTCCCTGCCAACTGCCTATCAAAGAAGCTTACTAACTCAACCCTAGTCTTTGTGAGGCGTGACGATGGGTTTTTATGCATTTAAAAACCAGTGGTACAAGAAAGGTGACCAGCAGGCTTTCATCCCCTCAAAACCACGGAATGCTCCTGAGCCCCTGAAGGGAAAGGGGAAGAGGGAAGCTCTACCCACTGTACCTCCACACTAGTAAACAACGCGGTGAAACCCTTGTTGGGAAATGCCGCTAAAGCCTACAAGGGGACACCTGCTCAACAGTTCACTAGGAACTTCTGGCCCACTTTTTGCTTCTGGTCATTCTTGTTTTACGAAAGTTTTCCACTTTTGTGTGTATTGGGAAAAATATGTACTTGCTTTAAAAAGCCTAAATAAAGAGTGAAAAACAGACAGGTGTTGTGGGAAACTGATCACTGGTAAAGATAAAAACTACATAAGGATATTTTAATAAAATTCTGAAAGCTTAACCTGAACGTAGTACAAAAGACTCTTTTCTAAAAGTGATAAAAAGTGAGCAGTAAAAGCAGCTTTAGCGCCATGCCATGTTTAAAGTGAGGGAAAGTAAAATATATAAAACGGTTTCACATGCCACAGTCCAGCTTTTGGGAAGAATCCAGATAAACCTGAGATCACTGAAGCAATTACTGTGAGACGCTGAATACATAGTAAGCATAAGGATAGCTCACTTTACTGGGATGTTATGTTGCCTGTGATTACTGATAAAGATAGAAGCTGAAATCACATCTGTGTCTCGGACATGTAAACCATGTAGGAACCTTGTCTTCTCTTCTCTTATTCTGCTTCCTGAACATTGCATTCACAACGCCACAGGATCTATTATTTGTGACAAAACGGTTAGAGTTTATGGACAGGAAGTCTCCTCCATGTGCTATGTATAGGGTCAGTGCACTGTGTCCTGTCCACAGGGATGTTTACTTGCCCTTATCTTTTCTGTGAATAGATGTGTTTGTTTGAGGAATAAGAACTGCAGATAGTGAAATAGGACATAGACATGAATACACAGGAGAAGTCACTATGAGAAACTTGCATGCTTTATTGTTTCTTCACAAGTCATTGCCAATGTTGTCATTGCACATTAATTACAGAAAGTGTGTTTTGGACACAGGCTTCATATTGCCATTGGTGAGGATCCTGTGTCAGTAAATAAAATGGAGAATACTCCCAGTGCATTCTGGGAGTCCCCCAGCCTTGACTTGCACTGCATCAAAAGAATTCGTTTTGCTTTAAATCAAGAAGCCCTTAATAGAACGTGGCATACTGCAGTTGTCTAAAAGATCTCAAGCATCTGCACATTATGAACGAAATTCAAGAACAGATGAGAACCAGCATAATTAACTTTATCAGTCTGGACATATTTATAAAGCCATGTCAAAAGGCTTTGGGATGGCAGAGAACCACACTGAAAACCATGAGTACACATGGAGAACACAGGAAACAGTGCCGGACCTTCTGTTGCTTCAGTGCTTCTGTTGGGTCACCACTGGTTTTGGCCTTGGATCTGATCCATATAGGCCATGGGAGGCCTCTGTTGAACTCTGACCAAAGGGCCAAAAACGTGATAATTCCCAGGATTCTCGCACAAATATTCTGTGGACTGGTGAGACAAATGTGGACCTTTTTCTAATAGTTTTTCCAGGAACTGTATGACTGGAGCTGCTACAGTGAAAAAGTCCTTTTTCAGGTTCAGGTCCTGTTTTACCAGGAAGCTTTTCACTCTTGGATATAGGGCTGGACAACAAATCAATAACAATATATAATGTGATAAATACATGATCAATATCAATAGTTCCCACAAATCTGAACCAGAAGTGATCCGCACAATTTTAGTAGATAAGCTTGTGCTCAATGAATAGCAGACCCATTGCTTCCAGACCAGCAACAAGAAAATATTTGGACAATCTTGGCCACTGTGCGAGAGAGAAAGTTACATGAACAAAGTCACTGCTTTACATCATAACCAATCATCATAACAAACACAAAAACACAAAGTCATGTAACATAGAATCAACAATCAAAACATTACATTAAGTCAAGTGACATCATTAAATTCATAATTGATTACATTTCAAATACAACTCTAAACAGGTGGGTTTTTAGTCAAAATTTAAAGGAAATTTAAATTTTTAAATTTAAGTAACAACCCTCTGAAAGACTGAATTGTCAGATAAACAGATAAACTGTTAGATATCCTTTCTGATATTTGATGATATGTGAGATATGCATCCCCAGAATCAGAACCAAATGAGGAGAAGCAGCATTCAGCTGCACCACAAACAAACTTCCAGATAACTGTAAAAAAGCTGAAACAGAGTTCCTTTAAATTTAAGTTTAAAGATATGATATATCATCATTAAACATTAAGATTAATGATGATACTAACTGTAATTCAGTAGAAGTTCCCCTACAGTTGAGTGTTCTGTTTTCTGCGAAATGTGAATTGTGGAATTGTTAATTATTCACAGAAAATTCACCTATTTGCTGAGCATCTCCCTGTGTGTGCGCGTGTGTGTGCGCGTTTGTGTGTACGCGTGTGTGCGCGTGTGCAGCGGTATGTGGACGGTGGAATCAGTGATAACCTGCCTCAGTCGGAGCTGAAGAACACCATCACTATCTCGCCCTTCTCTGGTGAAAGTGACATCTGCCCTCGGGATAACTCCACCAGCTTCCATGAGCTCCGCTTCACTAACACCAGTATCCAGATGAACATGGGGAACCTGTACCGCCTCAGCAGAGCTCTGTTTCCCCCTGAGCCCAAGGTAGAAACTCCCACAATGCTCTGCTCTTCCTCAGGAAACCATTTAGAACCTGGAGATAGTGCTGTTTGTGCCCCAAGTACATCTTGCTGCAGCAAACAGAAAGGACCGTGGACGGACCACTGTCAGTCTCATACCTTATTTGGAAATGGGACCATTGCAATCTGGAAGTGAAGGGGGCGCCATTTCCTATACTTCTGAGGAGATGAAAAGTTAAAACTTGAGTTAAAATGTTGTTTCAACTTGAGATGAGTTAAAACTCAACCTACCTAACTAGAGGTTGTACACAACCTCAAATTGGGTAACCCCCAGGCCTTCTTAAAAGGTAGAGTCTTTGAGAACGGTTCTTAAAAATATAGTCAGTGTTTTCAGCAAAGTTGAGCTGACTGTCCAGGAATGATGCAAGGAATTTAAAATTTGCCACAGTTTCAACAGGTTGGCCATCAAGTGAAACTGGAATCACTTTCAGTTCTTATTCATCTCATTTAATTAGCTCTACTTCCTTAAGAAAATGAAAAAAATATGTTGTTTTATAAGATAATTTATCTTTTACGGTACCAGTAATGCCAAAATTAATAGTAAATAAAAAGACGTGGTACTCTGATTTAGTAATTTCATTATATTAGTTGTGTTACCACCCTCACACCAATAGAGGCAGTCACAAGCCCGAAAAGATCCAACTAAGGAGCAGATTTAGAAGTACACCGAAAGCTACAGAATTTGCTAAAAACTGTGAGCTGCCGTGAAGTAAATAAAAGAAATAAGTTCAAATACATTCTGAGAGTGAAACTCCTTCCTAAAGGTGAAAATGTATTACATATTTAAAAAGAAAATAAAAACGGAAGTATAGGAAATGGCGCCCCCTTCACTTCCGGATTGCAATGGTCTCATTTCCAAATAAGGTACGAGACTGACAAGTGGTCCATCCCACAACTTCAGAAGATGCTAACTCTCCTGCCCCCAGGTGGTCACACAAACCTGGCTCATTCAGATTTAACTTGACACTTTGTAAATGGGCTTCCTGTCCTTTTCCTAATCATGGTGAATTTTATTAAAGATGGGGTTTTTTTGGGTCAAAAAAACCGTCTTTGGTGCTGATCAGGAATGTAACCCAAAACTTTATATCGGTTTAAATACAGTTAAGTGATTATGTTCATCCGTTTTCATCAAAATCCAAATAGCTTTTTTTCAGTTTGGACTTTCATTTAGTTGTAATGAGATCACCAGTCCAGAATGTTTGTGAGACTCAACAGTCAGAGTCATACTATGCATATTTTCACAAATTCAGCCTACTCTTCTCTTTCTATAAACACATACATGTGCATATTTATATGTAAAATTATCTTTTTTATTATACCCTTTTCTATTTGAAATGTCTTCAATCAGAGTAAAAGTGGAACTGAAGTCAAATTGCTTGTTTTTGTGCACAAACTTATAAATCTGATTCTGATTTCAATGTTGACCAAAAATCGTGAAACACAAGAAGCTGTTAAGAAACTCATCCAAATGATGTAAGAATATTTGTAGAACAAATTTAGATTTATTTTCTTCTTTCTTGTAGACTTATTTTGAAAAATTTATGCTACCCTGCAGGTAGTCAGAAATAGCAGTGGCAGGTGAAACAAAGCCTCTGACCTGATGCCTTCCTGTCCCTCAGGTCCTGGCTGACATGTGTCAGAACGGCTACAAGGATGCTCTGCGCTTCCTTCAGGAGAACAGTGAGTCCCATGTTGTACTGCAGCCTTGTCTGAGCTGCACTTAGCCTGAGCTGTGTGGTCTGTGTGTGTTTGTGCTGCCAGACCTGCTAATGCTGGACTGCCCCAGTCGCAGCCTGCCAGACAGCTCTGGAATCGGCCCCGGCTCTGGCCCCGGTTCTGACTCCAGCAGCTGCTGCTCCAAGCCTGCTGAGAGCACCAAGGAGTGGGTGCTTCGTAGACTCCGCCTGCTGCACAACAAGCACTGGTGGCTGGATGAACACATTGTTCTGCCCACTCACATAAAGAAAGGTGGGATGTTGACTCTTAAGTATGAATGTTGATCATTGCAGATAAGATGATGCCTCAGCATGCAGCTGAATAATCCTCCTCATCATGTCTGACAGTGTTCTGTGAGGCCTGCCAAGACAAATCGGGCCTTTATGCCAGAGTGTCTGGCATGCTGCCACTGAGAGTTGCTTCCTATATGCTGATGCCATACACACTTCCAGTCCAGTCTGCGTATTCTGTGGCCCAGAGGTAAGCTGGAGGGATCCGCAACATGTTTATTAAAAGTTTAGATTTTCCATCCAGTTCCAAATGACAATTAAATACACATAGGGTAGTAGCTGTAATGTGACAGTAACTGCTAAACATTCTGTGGGTATTAAACATTTCTTCATAGAATATGATATATGTGAACATGTGGTGCACATAGGTTTGTGGAGTGGATCCCAGAGGTGCCTGCTGATGTGCGCTGGCTGTTTGGGGTGGCAGGTGACGTGTACAGACAGGCCTGGAAACCCAACGCAGCCACTGCCAATAGGTGAAGCATCTGAAACCATCCATTACTTCACTTTAAAGTCTTTAGTGGGCCTGTAGTAGGTCCAAGTATCCAAGCTGAGGAAAACTTGGATAAAGGTACATTTCAATTGACCAGTCTATTTGTTTCCTTGAAGGAGAGGGAAACAAATATGGACATTTTACCACAATAAAACGTCCATATTGAAAGCAGTGCACTGTGTGTCACTGAGCTGCTCACAGTTGATTTGATTATTGATAATCAATGAAAAAACAGTGGAGAAAATAGTCAAACTAACAATTCTGACAATATGAACAGCTTTGGAGGGTTTTAAATATCATTAATTGGAATTTATCGTGACAACGATAATTAACATTTTTATCATGACAAGAAATTTACCACAATAACTGATAAATGATAAGATAAATGCCCACTCCTATTTCCATACATAGATATTTTTCCCGATTAAAGCTTTAGTAACTTTTACAAAAATATTTGTTAATAGTGTCACCATGTTATGACACTACAATAAGAGACAGATTATTTGTGGGAGGATTGAGCTATTGCTGTCTGAAGAAATGCATCGCTCAGAAACAACCAGAGTCAGGAGGAGGGTCTAAGCGCTGTCAATCATACTTGTGTTCCTGATGCTCAGGATGTGGAGAAACAATTTATTGTTCCACGAAAACCATTTATCCGTGTTAATTAGCTTTAGCATTCATGGAAGTCCAGGAGAAGCTGTGGCGTAGCAGAGAGAGTTTACACAAAGTAAAAATTACTAGTTGGACTGGCAAATTAATTCACTATAACATGGGAATAATGTTTTATTACAAGTGAAATAACCTTCAAGTGAAATTAATACTAGTACTGAAGGCCAGTGAGATTCCAACTGGTAGTGGACACGCTCTCCTGAACACGCTGAACCATAAAATAGCATATCAACCCAACCCGACCAGGTCAGACTAGACCCAACCAGGCCAGACCCCACCAGGTAATACCCGACCTGAAGCTCTCAGTGGAGAGAGGTACAAGTGGCTGACTTTGCAGAAAGTCTCACATTATCCTGGAATTTAATAAATACAAATTATTTTGATGACCCTAACTGATTTAAAAATAAAATATTTAGTCTGGTTTCATGTCAGATAGTAAAAATAAAATAAGTGGCTCTATCTGTTCTTAAATGATTTCAGATCAGATCTGTTCATTTATAATCTCTTGTTCTCTTGTGCAGTGATCGCTGCCTGAGGAAGTGCTTGAGCGTCCCGCCGCTCCCTTCTGAACCTGAAAGTCCCACACAGACCATCGTTCCTGCTCTTTCTTCCTTTGACCTCCACAGCAACTACTGGGACATCCCATCGTCTACCTCCTCCTCCCTCCCTGCTCCCCACTCCCCACAGCAAGTCTGCTTCTTTGTTGGCTCACAGGATGAGCCTCAGAGCCCTGAACGGCCGTGAAACCTGGCCTTTGACTGGACTACATTCTGCTCCCTCTGGGTGGAGGGAAGGTGGAGTGAGCCTCATGAGGACTTGGCCCCTCCCACTGGGGAGCAGAGATGTGCTTCAAGGCAGAGGAATGTAACTCTACCTGTTAGCTGTAAATTTGCACATATGTATTTATTCCAAAGCATTTATCTCGATTCAGATTTTATTTTTCTGTCCATTAACCGATCTCTCTCTGTCAACACATTGGAGTTTCACTGTGATTGGTCTTCAGTAAGCGCCTTTAGAAGTCTTTCATGCAAGTTTTGGAGGCGATGGAAAGTCAGTTCTTTGAAAAACTGTTGGTGAATTTGTTTGAAGTCCTTAAAAATGTGGAAAATATGGAGTTTGCTTTCAGTGTTTTTAAAAGTCTTAATATGTATGGAAAAAGATAGTTTCCGAACTTTATCCAATTTTCTAAAAGACAAAAAAAACAAAAAACCTGGACTTCCAAAATGAAATGTTTTTATATTTGCTTTGAAATATAAAAACAGTCTTATTTTCCATTATAAAACTGTTTTTGCTCAATAATGCAAACCATTTACCATACATTGCCTATTTTATTTAAATCTGAAAAGTGACTGCTGAAGTGTGTGGTCAGAAAGATTGGAATTGTTTATCTAAACTTTATTCAGTTTTAATCTAATTCAACCTTAACAATTTCCATCCAGCCAACAGTAATACATACTAATAAAAACACTATTTCAATCAGTTCAGGATGCTTTTATGAGCTGCAGATCAGATGACTGATGAGTAATAATTTGGGGTTTCATAAATAATTAGTAAAGTTGATGCATCTCATTAGTTCTTGGAATCATGGCCTTTCTGTCCCTGATTACATTCTTAGCCTACAACAGAACAATAACACTGTACCAATAGACACACAAAACAATTAATGGGCTTCCAGAAGATCTTGATTACATAATAATATGGAGTTAAATAATGTTGCCTTCATGATTTTGCAGCTGCATGCCAGGCTGTAATATCAGCAACATGTCCATTCAACAGTCATGTTGCCGTACAGTGAGAATGGTTTTAAGGTCTAAAATATGGACGGGGCTAAACATCTTCATAAATTATGTTTCATTTGCTTCTCCTTTTTAATCTAACAATGTACCAGTCAGTTTGTTGCTTTATTTTCACTTAATCTGCCTATTAAAACTCTGCAATACTGTTTTCCTAGGAGTTTGAAATGATTGCGTGGCTTATTTGAAATAATTACAAATATTTTTTTTCTTCCATTCTGATTGACTGAGATGTTCTCTGAAGATTTGTTCCACAACAAGTTCTAGAGCCGTTTGATTTTCCCATCTCCACATCAGTTCAGATGTGACTAAAGTTTAATAAATTCTACATTAACTGAATTTAATGATGGAACTGGAATCTTAAATAACTTCAGTTCAATTTAAAAATACTTTTTATTCCTAAAAGGGAAATTAAATGTTGTATGATGTGACTTTTACAGACAGGTGGATGGAAGGAAAGCTGGAGGAGCAATAGAGCAGGATGGACAATCAGCAGGGTCAGACATACTATTGATCAATCATTAGGAAAGAAGCAGAAGGCAGCACCAACCAGGTGCTGCCTTCTGTGGGGTTAACATAGAAATGACCAAAGGTTTTACTGCTCTCATTCCAGGACACCACATTTTCAAGCTTGTGTGTATTTGGAGATATCTAAGTTTTCTTTTTTCTGTTACCAATAACTTCAACTAGACTTTTGAGAGAAATTCTGAATTAAAATCCACGTATGGTTAATGATGTCATATTGCTTGTTCAGCCATGATTTTTTTTCCTTTATGTTGTGTGTTCTGTAGTTATGATGGGTAAGGGTTTTTTTTTCAAGATTCAAAATAAAGTTTTGAATCTTGAAAAACTTTCAAGTTTGTTTCATTTGTTTTGGCAATCATGATTTGTAGAATTTTTACACTAAACAAAACAACAAGGACTGGCCTTACCTTCCTGGGTCAACAATAGGGTGGGTGGGGTCTTCACACCCAGACAACCAAACAAGTGAGTTTGGTTGTCTGGAGCCAAACTCACTTGTATTAAAATGGTGGTTTTACAGTCTTTTGCACTAAGGGGTGTACTTACTTCCTCCACCCTTGTTGAATAAATTATGAACGAATAGAATACGTTGTAGTTTTGTATAGTTATGGTTAAATTATTACACCAATATCTGAAAATATATTTACTTACATTTACTTTTATCCACATCTCCTAGCTACTTCTTTCATGTCATTTGTGTTTTTCTTGTAAAGCGTTTTTCAGCGTCCTAAAATGGAAGTTTGATTCTGTATTATTATTATTATTATTATTATTATTATTATTAGGTCGCTTTCCTCAGTCGGATGATGCTCACTGCGCATGCGTCTTGGATCCTCACTGTCATCATTTGAAGGCTGACCTCACGGTGCACTGTGCTGTGTGACTTCAGTGCATTACGGTAAAAACTGATCTGATTTCAAAATAAATACAGGAGGATAACTAGTGTGGTTTTACGATATTACACCAAACTAATAATTTTTGAAACGCTTAACACTAAAGAAACACTAAAAATATTGTCAGTAAAAAAAAAATAGATTAGCGTTTGGTGAGGAACAGTTATGCAACTCATTGGTGCTCATTTTTTGCGGCCATAGAGGCTTTAAATGTATGGAGTCAACCCAGGACAACTGTAGTGTCTGTGTATGGCGCGTCTTCTCTACCGACTGAATACAAAACTAAGCCTCGTTTTAAAGGTTCAGCGAAAATTTATTCTAGTGCTTAAATTAATTAGTTTTTTTCTGTTTTCTTTTCTATCATAATCCTTAACGAGTCGTAATATCTAGTATTCGCGCGCAAAGCAACACTGCGAGGCGAACTGACTGGACCCGTGGTCTGATGAGGAAGGATGGCGGAGGACGTGAAGGAAGAGTCGGTGACTTCTAACGATGAGTCGGATTTAGCAGCATCTGACGGGAGCCTAAATAACACGGTAAACAGCCGCTTTATCTTGCTTAACGTCTTTTTGTTTAGCAGAGACGTCGCTTTGTGTCGTGGTTTTTAACATGAGCTTACGTCAGGGCTCGCTTATGCGAGGAAAACTGGGCTGACGAACACAAACATTTTACGCAGCTACGTCGGAGCTCCGTGGCCGTGATGAGCCAGAAGGTTTTAACTGTCATCTCCATCCTGACGCGGGTTGTTATGTTGGGACAGATGTTGACAGAAGGCTCCTGTCTCCTGCGGAGGATGGAGATCAGTGTTGCTGAAGCTGAGAAAAGGAGCGGTAAGAATGCAGTCAGCATACAGGAGACCTACACTGTGTACCTGGTTGAGACAAGGTGAGCACAGTAATCCACCGGCTGCTGTTTGAAGATGTCCTGTAGTTTGACACCTGATGTTTAAAAATGCGTGAAGCTGCACTTCCTCCTCTTGTGATGTTGCAGAATTCACCTTCTGTCTTTTTTTTTGTTTTTTTGTTTTTGTCTTGAACAAAATATAAAGACCAATGGATGCAATTGCTGAAGGCCATAATCCACCGCCTGACTCTCTGTGGAGGCGATACAGTGAATTTGAACTGCTGAGGAACTATCTGATAGTTACATATCCATACATCGTGGTTCCTCCTCTGCCTGAGAAGAGGGTGAGTTCAGGGTGGCTCCTCATGAAAATGTCATGTATGTCCCTCATCCATTGTTTCAATACTGCATTAATACTGCTTCCATGGCCTCTCATTTATTAGTTATTTTATGTATTCAGGGATAACGTGCCCAAAGCATTACCCTAGTGGGAAAGCAGCATTGTGGCATTGTTTGTTCATTTCAACACATTTCCTGCTTAAACAGCATTCAGCTGTGCTTGGTATCACTGTCTTTCTGAATGACCCAATGTAAACAAAGCATCAATTGTTAGACAGATGGTCTCACATTTGACTCTGGAATATTATGATTCAGCTGACTTTTTTCTCGACACATCAGTGCATCTTACTGGCGATGCTGGATGTTTCCTCCCTCAGTGGAGTAATTCTCTGTCCAACATGGTGAGACTCAAAGTACCTGAAGAATCTAGAACAGCATGTCTTCTCAGGGATTTGATTCTGTTCTCTCGTTTATTGAAAATAATATGGTTTAGATCAGGTAAACAATTTTTCTTATGAAATATATATCTTATTTTTTGTTGACATTATATTTACACCTCTACGGTAACAACCCAGGTAACACACACATCGAAAGAACTAAAACATATTTGAACATAAATTTTATGGAAGGATGTGCAAGAAGGTATAGAGAGCAAGAAACATGCAATCCAGAGAATTTCACTCTGTAAGCTCCACAATCATAGCTGCATAAATCATAATTCATATATCTGGACTTGTAAATTGAGTCACAATTTTTTCTTTAGTTCATTAGATCAGATGAACTGAGTGAGGTTCATATTAAATATATCAGATTAACTCTTTATATTCAGTAAATAGGACTTTTTGTGATTATCAGAATGGTTTTGAAGCCAGGCTTAAGGTGCTTTTCAGCCATCATCACTCTGTTTTATAAACAAAAACAAGTTTCAACCATGACTTGTTTTTCTTTCTCCCAACAATAATAGACAAGAACCTTCACCAAGCCTGGCTTGGCACATTTTACAAACCTTTCCAGGCGTACAGAAAGGTGGGGGTAATGTTGAATTTTCTGCTTGCAGGCAGAGTTTGTATGGCACAAGCTTTCTGCAGACAACATGGACCCAGACTTTGTGGAGCGGCGCAGGATTGGACTGGAGAACTTCCTGCTCCGTGTGGCCTCTCATCCAGTTCTTTCCAATAACGAGATGCTTTACCACTTCCTCACCAAGGTGTGGAATGTTGCTCCTTTGTTCCTGATCCAAATATGTGTCCTATAGAGCTCAAATCCTAAAGTAAAAAAACATTTCTCTGTGACTTTATGTGGCAGGAGCATGGCTGGAAGGAAATGGTGTATGAGACAGGATTCCAGGCAAAGGTATAGGTGTGCAGCTCTGCTTTCTGTCATCACTGGGATGTTCTGTGTTCTCTGGGTTTGAAAGTTTCCTGACATTTCCTTTGCAGGCAGATTCCAGACTCAGAGCTTTGAGCGCCACCTTCAGGGTGAGAAGTCCACATAAGTAAGTCTAACATTATGAAACCATAAAGTTTCATAATTTTTTGTAATTGCCTAAAATCTTTTGAAGCTGTTAAACCCCACAAAGGAGATACATTTTTAAGATAAGATGTCTTTATTGTCACTGATGTAGAATAAACAATGGCATTTACGGTGTTGTTTGCAGATTATTATGAAATATTCAGTGAAGAGTAGAATTAACCAATGTTCCAGTTACTGTCAATCAAATGCAACTCTAAACATGTGGGTGTCAGCCTTCAGTTAAAAAACCTGTTTCAGCATCTTTACAGTTTTCTGGCAGTTTGTTCCATCAGAGTGAATGTCCTGATGTTTTTTTTATAGCTTTTCCTGTGGGAATTTGCTCTCTAGAGCAGGGCTGTGAGGCAGGATTCAGGGTGGCCCTTCACTCGGACCAGGTTTTCATCTTGACAACCTGTGTAACTGAGGGTGACATCCCTGATATAGAGATTTCTGTGAACCTTAAATGGTCAAAAGTGTTTCTGTCACTAAATAATTATTGATAATGCTGAGGCTTTCATGCTAGAAATATTTCATTAATGTCTTCATCTCAGACGCCTAGTGGAGATGAAACATTACAGCGATGGGCTTCAGTCTCACACTTCTCAGCTGCTTCGAGCACGAACTGTAAGTTCACACACACACACGCGCGCAAACATTTTTTGTAATTGCCTAAAATCTTTTGAAGCTGTTAAACTCCACAAGGGAGTTATTGGGGGGCTAATGCCATCCCTCACAAGATCCCTCCCTGGGCGGTTGGTCGTGGTCGTGTCATGCTTATCAGAAACCACCAGCGGTAGTACTGAGTCCTACTTCATGCAAAATATGACGTACATACTGAAAATGTCACAATTGAAAAATCTTCCTGTTAATTGACTCCTGGCTGTTCCTCTGAGCCTCTCAGCAGTTCTACAGTCGAGACGTATAGGACAGCACACATTCCAATGTAAATCCTCTGCCATCTTTATTACTGTGAACATCAGAACCCAGGAGCTTCTAGGGGATCGTTAGAACATGCTAGTAAAATGTTTTATGCTCAGTATTAGTGGAGAATTCCTGCAGATGACAAAGTGGATCCTACAACCTTTGCATTGCAGATTAACAGTTTTTCTCTGTCCTGCAGAGGGTTGCCGATAGACTGTATGCTGTTTACAAAGTCCACGGAAACTATGGACGAGTCTTCAGGTTTGACAACATGCCTGCATGCATCCTTTATCTGAACTAAAGTGATTTAGAAGTCTCAGTTATTAGTCATAATGCTGACCTTATGCAAGACTGTTTGAACAAATTCATAAGTGTCTCTGATCCCTTGTAAAAATTAATTCATTGGTGTATTCACTACAGTGAGTGGAGTGCCATTGAGAAAGAGATGGGAGATGGACTGCAGAGTGCTGGTCATCACATGGATGCGTAAGAACTCTCTTGTAATAAATCAACTCATCTGATAGTCTGGAGAAGCTCTTCAGTTAAAACATGCAGAAAGACTACATGCTGACAGCAACCATGTTGATCATTCACTTACAGCTATGCTGCCTCAGTAGACGACATCTTGGAAGAAGAGGAACATTATGCTGATCAGCTGAAAGAATATCTGTCCTACGCTGAAGCTGTGAGGTAACATTCAGGAGGGGCTGTGTGCATGTATGGCCCTGGGACTGTTCCAGAAGTCAACAACAGTCCAGCTGTGTGTGACACAATATAAGTCTAGATACAGCTGTTGTGTTTCTGTCCTCAAATGTTTGATAGAAAACATCACTGAACAGTTATCGTCATGGAGACCCAGGAACCCAGCAGCAGGTCAGAGGGAATGTTCAAAACAGGATTATGTTCTACAACAGCCTCACAGCATTAATCAGAGAAGCAGCCAAGATATCCATGGTTACCCTGGAGGAAGTGAAGAAATCCAAAGCTAACGTTGGATCACCTGTTCAGTAGAAAAGTATTAGTTGTGCACAAATCTGGACTTTAAGTTAGACAGGCAAGAAGAAAGCCATTGTTAGGAAAGTCACGACACGTCCTGTTTGCAGTTTCTCAAAAACACTCAGGTGGCCAAATTACACATTGCTCTGCTCATTAAGAGAAATTTGAACTTTTTGATCTTCATGGAAAAACAACAAAACAAGGAATGACAAAGAACAAACACTGTGTGTGTGGAAGCTGGTTAGAGCTGGTGAAAATGGATGGCTCTAAATCCAGGATATCCCAGGAGAAAACCTGTTAGAGGCTGAAGAAGCAAAACATTATTTTTTTTGTATTCTGCACCCTCAGAATACAGCCAGAGATGCAATGAGACGGTTTAAATCGTCCTGAATTCTAATACACCCACTCCATTAATGTTTCATTTAGAACAGATATTCAAAATCATTAAGCATTTTCCCTCCACTTCATTTTGTTTTCTAACCCTACTATGACATACTGTATGAGGTAAATAAATGGAATTTAGTATTGCCTTTGCCTTTGCAGAGCAGTGTGCAGAAAACATGAGCTGAGCCAGTTTGAGCTGGAAATGGCGTCCCAGGACCTCATCTCGAAGAAGCAGCAGCGTGAGGAGCTGGCCACCGGGGTACACCATGCAGGATCATATAGCATCATGCAGCATCACACATTAGGTCCTTTATTCCAAACTTTATGTTGGCAAAAGGATCCAAGTGCTTTAATTAATCTGTTCTGATCACTTCTAAGGCCACAGGTGTATAAAACCCAGCATATAGTTATGCAGACTAATGCTGCAGAAAGTAGTGAAGGAACGGGTTACACTGTAGGGCGATTCTAGCCTACATGACAGGATAGCACTGCTGTAATAAGTCCAGGCATGAAACCTTCTTTTGGAGAGTGAGAAACAGAGGTGTACACGTGTTTTTATTCAATGTATTTAAACTTCCTCTGTATGTGTTTTCTTGATCGTGTCCTGTGGGTGGGTGGGTGGATGGATGGATGGATGTTAGAACCATCCTCCTGGTCTGACACGACTGCACCATACAGACCTGAATGAGACCTTAGGTGTGAGCTAACAGCATTGGTCTGCACAGAGTTCTGGCTTCAACCTAATAGAAGACATTAGAGATGAATTACAGAAGGCATCATGACCCATCCAATATAAAACACTCCCTAAATCTTCCTAAAAGAGTGCATAGTGTTGGGCCATGTGTGAAGGCAGATAAGTGAACGCTTTTGGCAACATAATGTAACATTTATAAACTCAGTCAGGTGTTTTAAACATGTAACTAATCCAGAAGGCAATAGCTTTTCATTTATTCCATTTTCTGTTCTGTTTCTCTTGCTGACCATCTCAGATAGTGCGCACTTTCTCCTTAAAAGGCATGACCAACAAGCTTTTTGGGCAAGAAGCACCTGAGCAGAGGGATGCCAAGCTCAACCTCCTGGAGGAGCTGATAGCAGAGGGGGAAGAGACTGTGAAGGAGAAAACAGCTGAGTGCGAGTGAGTTGCAGACTGTGTGAAAGCAGCAGCATGGCTGATGGATCAGGTTCTGGTACCGCTCTGCTTCATGTGTCTTTTCCAGTGAGCATGCTGAAAAGGCGTGGGCAGACATCGTCCGTTTTAAGGATCAGAAGGACAAAGATCTGCAAGAGGCGCTCATCAACTACGCTCTCATGCAAATCAGCATGTGCAAGAAGGTAGAGAAGAGCCTAAACTCAGCTTACATTTCTGTTAAAGCTCACTGTCTAGTTTCATGTCTACTCTCTTCTTGCAGGGAATACAAGTGTGGAGTAATGCCAAAGAATGCTTTCTCAAGATGTAGAGTCAAAGCCATACAAGTTCTACTAATATAAGTGAGACCTGTGGACACATTTATACACTGGAACATCTTATTCAAGTACTTTGAACGGCGTGGAGGAGATAATAAAAATGACCTTTAACCTGATGTTTAAGCTTTTAATATTTTCAAAAGTTACATGCTGGAGATTGTTTCTTCGGTGTTGGATCTATATGAATGAACACAGTGGGAGGATGGGCTGGTGAGGCTGAAACTAGAGGAGAAGATATGAAAATATCTGAGACTTAATCCAAAGGTATAGAGTGGGAGCAAATTATTAGCATCTCAAAAGCTCAGATATTAGCTGAATTCTGACCCCAAACCCTTAGAACAGAGCAGGAGGAAGCCCAAACCATTCCTTCCACCAATCCGACTGGACGAGGATCAGATCCCAGACCGCAGCGTCTTCGCCCGCCTTTAACCGTACAGCCAGGTAGAATATTAAAGAGAGTGGAATATTGACTCTGGTGCCTGGAAATTAAGTCTTCAGTCAGAGACATCTGCAGATTGGTTGCGAGACTGACCTCTACCAGAGATTCTTTCCACCCACAGCATCACCATCCAAAATGATTCTTTGAAGATACTTTGATGAATTTAGTTTTCATTTCCCTTTCATTCCCCATATTATTTTTGAATTTAATTGAAACTTTGACACTGGTCAAATATCTGGTCAATGTCCCCTTATATATGAAAAACATAATCTTGTAATTAGTCAGACACATAATGGTATTATTTAGGATCATGTAATATAAACTTCAGCGGTGTGTTTATTACCAATGTGCAGTAATTCTATCGCTGGTAAAAATGACATTACAATTGCAAAGGGAAATTCATGTGATCCATACTGGATCCAAAGAAACAGAAGGAAACTCCATCCATATAAATCTCAGGAAAGGAACATGGTGATAAAAGGGAGAAACTTGGACATCTGTCCAACATGAGCAGAAAGGCTGAAAACCTTAAGGTGTAACTCATCTGGTAACATGGCTCAAAGCACAAACTATTACAGTGAAAACAACAAAGCAAAGCACACACCAGTACGGTTTATTACAGATCTACACGGTGAGAGAAACACACTGTTTGTTTGTAATGAACAGCTTGCTGTGTGGACCCGTCTGACAGCTGACAACTATCAGCTGTCAGATGACAGCTGATAGTTTCCACACAAATCAAATCGGATTGTCATCAAAGTTAACTAAACATTCTGTTTAATAAAAGACTTTGAGTGAACATAACTTAATTCTCATCAATTTGTTTGTACTCATCTTAAACGTGCTGTGAACTTTTGGATTAAAAATGCTTGATAACTTCATCTATTTAAGTTGAGTTCATGCAAAAAAAAAGTTAAATATTTGAAAGTGGTGAGGACTTTGGGATGTGAAGGGTTACTACTTGATGTTCACACATTATTCAATTTTTGCTCCACCGAAGAGAAAGTTTTGAACAACTTATTTCAGTGTTGGAAAAAATAAAATATACTGTGATGGTGGCATGTTTCTTTAATATGTTGCAATAATTGATTCTGTTGAGGCAATTGGCCAGCAAGGTATCCCACAATGCATTGTGCCACCAGCAGCAGCAAGTTTAAGAAGAAACGGTCATCTGCAGTCAGTTCTTCTAATGAGCCACTTTCAGAGCAGTTCTCTAATTAACCAGTTTTGGCATTATATTTGCATGTAACTGGGCCATGAGTGAGCAGTATGACTGTGGTGTTCTGCCTGTTGGTGCAGCATTCATATCTATGTCATGTTTTACTGAAAAAAAGTCAGCAAATTATCACTGCTTTCTATATCATCTGTTAAATTTTGAGCAGAGAAACATAAAAAGCAGGAGCCAGGAAGTATTTCAATTAGGTAGTTTTTTTTTATATAAGTGGTTTCTACTTTAAAAAAATAAGCTTTGGGATTTGTTCCAGAATAAAACATACTCAGATTTATTCAGTTAACTTCAGATGTGCTCACTAAAATTGCACAAGTTAATGTAACTCAAAAGTATCATGTTAGTTGAGTTGTGTAAACTGAAGAAGTTTACACAACATGTACACATATTAACATATTTATGTTTTGAAAATCTGATATTTTGGGGGCCATGATTTATGAGGGCATGATTCTTATGAAACAACACTGTTACAGTCAGGCGACCGGTTCAGGGTTCTGGTGATGTGTCTCTGGGGGGATGTGAGACTGGTTGGATTTCACTTTTTCTTTATTTTTGCCTCTTCGGATCATATTGTGAAGACGTGCTGTGTGTTAAATTCAGCTGGCTGAATAATAAGGTGGAGCACTGCTGGGTGTAAAGTGAAGAAAAACTCTAGTTGCTAAACAAAAAGAGATTTGACTGTGTGTTGGTGGCTTGAGGTAGAGACAGGACAATAGCGCAGGACTGAATGAGAGATGATTCGCTGAAGCGAAAACCTGAAAGAGAAGAAACTAGTACTCATTCACTTTCCAGAGCACTAGGTGGCGATAATGCGTATTCAAGATGGTTACCAAGCACACACAAAAAAGAAATTTTCTTCCTAGACTGCAGCAGCTGCTCGCACGTGAGTTGGAACTTTGTCCTGGAGATGTCAACAGACCCAGAAGGACTGAATGATGACCCGGATGAGGGGTTCGGGGCCTTCGTGGTGCTGCAGGGTGGGGGCCTGCAGTCCTCAGGGGTCCCTCAGGTATACTGGAAGAGCCTCTATCACAAGATCACCAACGAGGTGAGCACTGAGCACTCCGTGTGTTCACCACACGGAGCTTACCTGCATGAAGTGTCGCGTTAACGCGGGTTCTGCTGTAATCCGCGGGGTTCGCCGTGTTCTCTGCCTCTCTGCAGGTTTACGATGCCGGGGAGGTGTTTGGAATAATGAAGGTCCAACAGGAGGAAGATGGGGAGAGGAAAAAAGGCAATTCTGGAGTGGTGATTGGGTGTAAAGTGGTTGTTACTCGAGAAAGTGGGCTGGAAGTCTCCGATCCAACCAGGTGAAGACCGTAAAAACATAACCTATTCAGGAATAACTAGCAGCTGAGTGAAGCCAACACTCCACCACGTGAAACATTCCAGCAAATAGCCTGAGTGGTTTGTGCACCTTATGTGACGATAAAATTTTCATTTGTGCTGCTTTCTGAGATATTAAAATATTTTTTAGGTCATCCACCAGCTCTAATGACGGCATAAACCTGCACAAAAGGAGCACTGAAAAAAGTAACCCACTTTGGTTTGTTTTGGAGGAAGATCGGGAGGGATGGTGATCTCTGGATGACCTAAAAAATAATTTTAATATATCAGAAACCAAAGCAGCACAAACAAATGCTACATAACATTACAAACAACAACATAACCCTAACCAAAACTCAATTCACACCTTAGTCCCTAAACCTAACCGTTGACCCAAAAACAATGTTTCCCCTTGTGGGGTCCAGGCTTCGAACAGTGGCTCCCCACTGATGTAGAATGTGTCAGGAAAAATGGTGCCCACAAGGTATTAAATACATGGTACACACACACTCCTGTCAAATCAGAACAGGAAACTGACAATATAAAACTAGGGCTGCAGATAATTATTTTGCTAATGAGACATTTAGACAATTAATCAGACGAAAACTTGGCACATTCTGTAGATTTTTCATTGAACCACTTAAGCTTTTTTTTTTTAAATACAACACTAGATATACATTATGTTAGAAATAAGTCAGGCCCTTTTTAAAATAGAAATATAAACATTTTATTGCCTGAAATGCAATAAGATGCAACTTTTTAAAAAATATATTTGTTGTGGGAAAACTTAATGACTGTGAAAATCACTCAGTCTGGTATGTATTCATACCAGATACATGATGGAGAGACACCAGAAACACTCCTGAATAGGTCCGGTTAGAGCTCCATGTCAGACTGATGGTGGGTTCTGTGTCGGTTCTGTCTGGGTATTAGACCAACCCAGACAGGTTCATTTAGAACAGAGACAAAACAAAACATGACCATCAGATTAATAGTCATCACGTATTACATAGTAATAATATTTTTCACCATAATTGTAATTGCACAATGGATATATATTGTTGTACGGTTTGGGTTAATTACTCGTCTTTTCTTGAGTTTGTATACTCCAGCTAATAATGAATTGATTTCTAAATTAATTGACGATTATTTCAATAACTGATTAATCTGATGGGTAATTTCAGCTCTATTTAGCACACATTCAAAGTGGACATGGTTACCTGATATGATGACGGTCGGTTGGGAGATTCTATCATATTATCTGAAACAAGGTGTGGCTAATAAAGTGGCCCACGACTATACATGAGGGAGAAAGACGAGCAGAGACGTCTCCAGATCTACAAGCTTGAACATTTTCACAGGGGGAGTTGCTGATGTCTGCTGCTGACACATAGTGATGCTCAGGACTTTAGCATCTTTTTACAACATGCTGCTGAAATCCAGTCTCCAACTAGGCTTTCTGCGCTCCTCCTGCAGTATCTTTCTGGTGGACCATGCTTGGACGTACCGGGTGGAGCACGCCCGGGAACAGCTGGAGCAGATTCCAGGACTGCTGCCCAGGATGGCCTCCCTAATGGGGGTGGACTTCCACGGCGAGGTCCCCCCTCCAGACGTAGTGGAGCTGATATTGGAGCGCATGTGGAAATACAACCAGACCTACCAGCTGTCCCAAGGGGCAAGTCTGAGAATGACCTCACACTACAGCTCTCTCTCAGTCAGCATGTGTTTCACCCCCCTTCTCGGCTGTGTGCGTGCGCGTGTGTGTGTGTGCGTGCGTGCTTGCATATGTGTGTGTGTGTGTGTGTGTGTGTGTGTGTGTGTGTGTGTGCACGCGCGCGTGCAGTCAGCAGAAGAAAAAGCTCCTGTGTGGTACATCATGGATGAGTTTGGGTCCCAGGTGCAGCACTCGGACCATCCCAGCTGCTGCATGGCTCCCTTTTTCTACATGCAGGGTCAGCTGGCCTACACTCTGCTCTGGCCTCTGCAAGATCTGCAAGGAGGTGGTAAGGACACAACCTGATCCAAACACACACCCTGATCCACACACACACCCTGGTACCCTTTCTAGAGTCTGCTGCTCTCCTGCCTATGGAAGTGACTTTGTCTTTAGACATTGTCTTGGACAATAAAACTTTGACTTGTTTACTGGGCAGAATGAACTGATAACGAAGGTTTCTGAGCAGGTGTTTTTCTTATGAAACTGATAAGGGAGGTTTTCAGAGGAGATGTTTTTCTTCTCCTTTCCGCTGAAACTCCTTTGAACCGGGTTTGATTTGAGGACAGAGGTACCAGTTAACCAGATAGGGAAAGATTGAGAGAAACTCCCTAGAGGAGAGAGCTGGGTGCAAGGCACCGTGTACCTGACTGGAAAGATGTACAAGAAGAATTGTATGTTTTAAGTTTCTTTTCTTCTCTCTCTAACTTGACCTCTGAGAATCACTGTTCATTTATTCTGACTTTCTCTGATTGACTCAGTGTTTCACTATTGTTAATTATCAAAAGAATATTCCTTAACAAAACATTTTTATAGATTGATTCCAAGACCTAGAAGTGCATTATCTCTCCACACTACAGCGTTGGACACCAGGATGGAAGCGTGCAGATATGTTTATGTTGGATCAGAAGAGAAGCTTTGTAACCTTTCAGCCTGTGCAGTTCTGCACAACTCTGATCTGGACAGTGCGTTCTGCTTCATCCCGACTGACGCCCAGAGATTCAGTGCTTCCAGCAGTGCCCTCTACTGTCATCTGGGATTAAAGAACCGTAGTCACATACACAACTAAATTAAAACAAAGTTATTTTATTTTAATTTGGTTTTCTGTAGCTTGTCTTTTCACAGAAACAGGATCTGATCCAGGATTTGTAACATGTGATGTTTAGGTACTTTAGGAATTATGTTTGAGGAACCGTTTAATATTTTGGTGTCTTTTCCTGTTACTTTTTGTATGATTCTGCTACTTTAAAATCTGAAAGAAATTAAGTTTTTCAAATTTGTTTTGGCTAATAAAAATAGTTTTTTGATATAAGATTGTGTAAACAATCCCACCTTCCCACTTGCACAGATGAAGTAACCCGCGATTATGCATATGGGGAGACCGACCCATTGCTACGGAGATGCCGGTTGCTACCGTGGATACATGATGATCTGGAAGGAGTGAGCAGTGCCGTCACAGAACCAGCAGATTCTTACTATGAGGTGAGGACAATCACTTTGGACACTTAATCGAAGGATAAACTTTGATGACGGCTTCCTACCGGATCATTTGACCCTGAGCTCTTTTAGCCTCAGTTGAACAACAACACAATCTATTCCACCAACTAACAGAAAAATGAGGTGCACGCTTACTTCTTCCACTGGTATCTGGCTGGTCAAAGTTCACATCTGGAGCATATAGTTACCACAAAAGTGAGAGAGAGAATATGTCATATGTGTATTTATTATTATGGACATAACGATGGGCAGGAAGGCATGGTGCAACCGTGGTTCGTGCTCTGATGATGTCACCTACAGCAAAACGTGAGGCCGTGGTTTAATGGACTCAATAAAAAAAACTGCACAAAATGTAAAAGACAAAATATTAAGACTGTAGAGTAGACCAGTTTTATTTAATCTTTATATAAATGATATCAGTAAAGTGTCCAATGTATTAAAATTTATCTTATTCGCTGATGACACAAATATTCTAGCCTCTGGCGACAATTTAGAGTATCTTCTCTCAACAGTTACCTCAGAGATTAGTAAGTTAAAGATATGGTTTGACCATAATAAATTATCCCTAAATTTGGACAAGACGAAAATCATGGTCTTTGGGAACTGTTACAAAAATACTGAAATCCAAGTTCAAATAGAGGACGTAACTCTAGAAAGGGTTTTTGCTAATAAGTTCCTCGGTTTAATAATAGATGACAAAATCAGTTGGAAACCTCATATTAAACATTTACAGAGTAAACTCAGTAGAAGTATATCCATATTGGCTAGAGCTAGACATGTACTGAATGCTGAATCACTTCATATTCTATATAACTCTCTGATTTTACCATATCTATCATATTGCTGTGAAGTGTGGGGAGTTAATTACAAGAGCTCTTTACATCCGGTAACCGTCCTACAGAAACGAGCCATTAGAATCATCCATAATGTTGGTTATTATGAGCATACAAACCCGCTCTTCATAAAATCCAGAATTCTCAAATTTGACGAGCTTGTAGAATTTAAAATGGCTCAATTTATGTTCAAAGTATCTAAAAAGTTGTTACCTGAGCACATACAGAGCACGTTTTCTGAAAGAGAAGGGGGGGTATAACTTAAGGGGTCACTCGAACTTCAAGATCCGCAATTTTAGAACAAGAAAAAGCTTCTGTATTTCAATTAAAGGTGTAAAGTTATGGAACAAGTTACATGAAGATTTAAAACAAAGCAATAGTTTAATACAATTCAAAAGAAAATACAAGGAGGTAATTTTCAATAGATACACATATGGGTGACAGAAAGCAATAAGGTGTGTATTGCACATAACTTGGTGTAAGGGTTTAGAAAGACAAACCAGCATAAAATGGGAAAATGTATAGGTAAATATTAGTAACTGTTACTTCTGACTGCCACTTTGACTTTGATTTTTTTTAATGACAGTAGGACTCTAAAGTTTCAAGTGTTTAGGGGTAGGAGTTTATAAGTTCTCACTTCTTCCTACCCCATTTTGAGCATATGTTAACTGAAACAAAAAACCTGTATTTTCTCTTCTTTTTTATGCACTTCTTGTTACTGTGCACTATTTTATTTTTATATTTGTATCGTGTTCGAATAAATTTCATTTCATTTCATTTCATTTCAAGACTAAGAAACAAAACAAAGACAAGATCCAGGATGCTGTGAGGTACGGAACAACAGACAGGGAAATAAAAAGACTTGAAATAGCAGTAAAAACTAAAACTAAAAATACTGAGAAAACAACAGAATGAGTAGAGACGAGGCATGAGAGAAATAGATGAGCAAAGAAACAACTTAGACAAAATAACTAACTCAAATAAAACTTGATAATCTAGATACAAATGGAAAACTGAAGACAAACCTACAGATAAGACTAAAGCAAAAACTATGAATAACAAACGTATGGAACTACACTATGAAAAATAAAACTCCATAGCAAAAGCTCTTAACACCCAGACGTCATGACAGTAAACCTGAAGGGTTCCAGGTCAAGTCAAGTCCAAACTCTGAGTGACTTGAATCTGACTCCAGTCCACACCAGAACATTTCTGCATTAAAAATATTTTGATCTTATGTAATATTTGAATTTTTGGGTTTTGTTAGTCAGAATAATCTGAATAAATAAAAATAAAGAGTTCAGCTGCATCACTCTTTGAGCAATGAATCAGTTTTACTTTTTGAATTGAATTCTCGTCGACTGAGATGCTTCTGCAAATCAAACGACACATTCCCAGGTCTGTAAAGTCCTCTGGGTTCATATTTCCAGGCCATCGCACGAGAGAACAAGGAACAGCTTCCTGTGGAAATCCAGCCTTCTACTGTTCCCAAAGACAAAATCCTCAAGTAAGTCTGACCTCAGCAACACACCGCTGGAAGATGGAAGCTGGAAACCAGTCGAACTTCAGGAGGTCTGCTGTGATACCAAGGCTTCAGCTGCAGATCTTTTAAGTTAATCTGCTTTTGATTCCAGAGTCTTCACTCAAATGTCTCAAGTAAGAAACAACCTGACACATCCTCGTTTCATTCTGGTGGAGGAAGAGGAGGAGGCTGACATCATTTGGAATTATGATCACATCAAAGACTACAGGTTAGCACCACACATCCTGGTTAGAGTTATGGAGGAGAAGAGAGTCATCAATTTAAGCAAACAGAAAATGTTTGGAATATTGGATTGCAGTTTAAAGGTAATCTCAGTAAATTAGAATATGTATTATTACCAGTTATAGAAACTGTTGTAGTCAGACGCTGCTGCTGGGTAATTAGATGGACCTAGCAGCAAAACATGTTGGTTGTTTCATTCCAGTTCAGTTTATTTATTTATTTACCTACCTAATCACAGAAATTGTTGTCAGAAGTCAAAAAGCCCATTCAATTATCATAATAATACTAATAATTTATGTTGTTCACAGATGTGGAAAGCTGCCTTTGGCTTCACATGGTGACTAAAAACATTTACATTACATAATAAAAACGATCACAACAAACTCACAAGCCAACAACAGCCACAATTTCACATGTGACTCTTTGTGAGGAACCTTGTTGCCTTTAGTATAAATGAGTTGTTTGTTCTTACTGCCTTCCAGAGCGAAGCCTGACAAATTCCCCAAGTGGAGGGTGAATTAAGTCATCCACAATTCATTGGCCTTTAATGTTGTTTGCCTTTGGTATAAATCTCTCAGCATCCTCAGCTCATATTGATGATTCTGGACTGTCTATTTTTGTCCTTCACACACTGGTGCACATTCAATGAGATTCTTATACACAGTATCTAAAATCTTTTTGTTGCATGAATTAATTTTCCTGATTAAATACATATGCTATGTAGCTTTTTTATGTCCAGACATATAGTCATGCAGTCAAGTTCAGTTTATTATTTAAATTGGTGAAGTTTTTCATCTATGGAAACCTAGAAAATTGCATTGAATCACTCATTTTACAGCAATCTCTCCTACTGAGCGTGCTTGGAGAGATTACAGAGAGACTGGCTGAGCGTGAGCGACCAACACACAAAACACCGGAGCACCTATCCAGGGTACCTTCTGTGTCAAACACAAAGTAAAGAGTTTATGGCAGCAGTAGCAACACCAGGCCTGGAGGGCCGGTGTCCTGCAGGTGTGTCTCTACTTCAACACACTTGAGTCAAATAATGAGGTTGTTAGCAGGACTCTGGAGAACCTCACTACACTGAGGAGGTGATTCAGTTATTTGTTTGAAGTGTGTGGGACCAGGGAGACATCTAAGAGCTGCAGGACAGTGGCCCTTGAGGGCCAGGATTGATCTAGACCCAGTTGAATACATGAGCTCTGAGCCAGTTACATAATCTGATCCAGTTACAGTCAGAGGCAGACATAACTTGTTGGGATAATTACTCATCAGCAGACGAGTATGATTTAGGAAGCAGCAGAAAGTAACATTTTCAATTCAATTTTATTTCAAATATGTAACGAACAAAAATAAACACAATTAACTCCACACTCAATACCCAAATGACACAGCAACGCAAAAATGGAATAAAAAAATAATCAAACCAAACTAGTGTAGCTTACATATTTGAAAAGGAGTTTAGAACTTGTTTAATCCCACCCCCTCTGCAAAATTTAATAATAATTTGCTTCTCTCTTCCTTATTTAAAATTATAATAACTTCAATAGGACTTAAACAATTATCTTAATATCAGTTGGATATTTATCACGGATAAGTTGGGTTTGGGTTTGAGCAGAACTTATGTGTGTGTGTGTGGTAGGAAGCTGAGTGAAGAGCGGCCTCATGTCATGCTGAACCAGTTCCCCTGTGAGAACATAGTGACGGTGAAGGACTGCCTGGCTGCCATCGGCCGCAGGCTGAAGGGCGGTCCCATGCCTGACTGGCTTCCAGAGACCTTCAACCTCCAGACAGAGCTTCCACACTTCATCAAACATTATCAGCTGAGACGACTCAGGTTGGATTCTGTTTTTTACTCAGCAGTATCGGCTTTGTTTTCTAAATTAGCTCAACGTTTGAAAATCTGGAGGCATTGTCACAATCTGCTGCTTAAGCTTGTTGTCATACAGACTCAGATGGGAAGCTTGAAATAACTCTTGCTGGTTTTCAGGGGAGAAGACAACCACTGGATCTGTAAGCCATGGAACTTGGCCCGGGGTCTGGACACACACATCACCAGTAATCTGGACTACATCATCAGACAGAGAGAGAGCACACCAAAGGTACCAGCACACTTGTTGGTCTGAGATGAAACCCCAACGTGAAAACCAGACTATCTGAATTTAACCCCTTAACTGTTTACCCTCAAAACGCGTACGTTAGTCAATGAGGATACAAGTGTCGTCATTAAAGTTATAGGGTTAATATCTGATCTAGAATTTTAATAGAAGTCTATAAACCAGATGGGACTTGACATTATTGGGCAGCTAATATCTCTGCAGACCCCACACATCCTGGAGCCTCATGTATGAAGTGTGCAAAAAAAATGTTAGGTGCCATCAGTGTTGTGGTACTCGAGATCGGTCTTGGTCTCGAGTCCGGTCTTAAGACCGTTTTCTGATGGTCTCGGTCTCGTCTCGGACTCGACCGCATTTGGTCTCGGTCTTGTCTCGGTCTCGGGCTCTGAGGACTCGGCATTTTATTTCAAGACCAGTCGAGACCGCAACTGTGAAAATATCACTAAACGTGCAGCATACTGTCCAGTTTATTTGTTAACATCTTTGTTTTCAGTGGATGCAAAACGCACCAATTAAAATCCAAGCAACTATGTGTTTCTCCCCTTCCTCCTCCCCTCCCCACCTTTCACTCGCACACGGCGCTCCAGGACATGTGCAGTGGTTTTCTCTCAGCGGCAGAAAATGTTTGTCTAATCGTCAGTAATATAATAGCGCTGCATAAATAGTAAGAAATCCGATGGCCAGAGCTAACTCAGCAGCGCTTCGCTTTCAGAGACGATGGGGACAACGTCTAACTATTTTCGTCACTTAGAAAAGTAGCTCAAAGAAGGTAAGCTCCGTTAACGTGATGTTAGCAAAGCTAGCTGTACAGAGACACATAAGCATTGTGATGAAAAAAAGTCACTGTCTGAGTTATTGTGCGGAGGTGTTGACTGACTTGTCGCATATATAGGACAACGCTATGTCCAAAAGTCTGCAATATAGTGATGTGACATTCAGAAACAGTCGATTCTTCTCCACGGCTCTTTATTTATTAGATAGGACTGGAGTGTCACTCACTGAGAGTCGTTGTTCTATCAGATTACCATACGCTGTCAGAATAGCATACGTGCAGTGAGTACTATGCCTGCGCATGCGCATTAAGAAGTCCGACCGTCAGTGGAGTTGTCAGTTCACCATATGCAGCAAGTTATGACGAAAATAAGTCATTAAATTGTTTTCAATGATAACTATATAGATATACATGTGTTGTCATGGTTGCAAAGTGTATTTAAAGCAGGTCTGGCTGCATCTGGAGTCAGCTACAACACACGCCCGTGTAAAACTCACTTAACCGCTAAGTCAGGATGCCATACAACTGTTAATAACAGATCTACGTCATGATTCTATGTTCCTAGCATACATGCAGTGAGTACCATGCCAGCGCATGCGCCTTAAGAAGTCCGACCGTCAGTGGAGTTGTCAGTTCAGCATATGCAACAAGTTATGATGAAAATAAGTAATTAAATTGTTTATAATATGACATAATATGATAACTAGATAGATATACATGCGTTGTCGTGGTTTCAAAGTGTATTTAAAGTAGGTCTGGCTGCAGAGATGCCATACAACTGTTAATAACCAAGTATATGATGATCTACGTCATGATTCTATGTTGCTGATTAAATAAAATCATATGGTAATGACAGCGTATGCATGTCTGAGCTAAGCGTACGACTATCTGACAACGTATGCTGATCTGACAGAACACCGTGAGTTTGTGCTAAGCGTATGACGATCTGACCTGACAGAACACCCGTTCTTTGTTCTAGTAATGCTCTGTGTACACTGCATCATTATTTAATTATGTACGTTGATATTTAAATTAACAAATAACTAAAACACAAGAACGAAAGAGCACGCAGAGCATGCACATTGCTCTTTGTTTTTGTTCAAAGTGGCAACTGTAATGTCTGCCATGGTGTCAGACTACCTGGCTTCATGTACTGGGATAGAGAGTGAAAACAGTCACGATGAGCGCCTTCTGTTTGGTTACTTCTTGCTTGTTGCTCCTTGGTCAGTGTTCATAGTTGAGTGTTATTTACCATCAGGGCATTGCCTCAATTGCTATGTTTAATGGTGCAACAGTGGTGGATTCTTATATGAGCAATATGGGCAAATTCCCAGGGTGTTATGTTTTTAGGGATGGCACGAGACCATCACACATTGTAACACAGAAATTGAATATTTAATATTGGTAAAATGTGTTAAGTATTTAATATCTAGGTGTTTTTATGGGGATATGGATCTTTCAGATTATTCTGAGAAGCAATTTCGATCATATTTTACATTTTATTGTGTCATGTAGCACGGCCGCTGGTCTTGGTCTTGACTCGGTCTCGACTTTCCTCGGTCTTGGTCTTGACTTGGTCTCGGACCCTAAAAGTCTTGGTCTTGTCTCGGTCTCGATACACTCTGGTCTTGGTCTTGTCTTGGTCTCGGGTTAGGTGGTCTTGAACACAACACTGGGTGCTGTGTTCAATGAGCAGCCATGCAAACCTTTTTTTCTGCACAATAACAAATTCCCAGAGGCCAAAACTCAACTACATACACTGAAACCTGACTGCATTCATGTTATTTAACCCTGAAATGCACTGAAAAAGAAAATGTGGGTTAGGGTTTGGGAAAATGCGATTAACTCCAAACAGTTGGGGTGGATGATTTTAGGGTGAACAAGGTGTAGATTTATACACAAATAGCTGTGCAAAGGTGCTGAGTAATTGTGGAAGGCTCTGGCTCTGATGGAGAACATCGCCACTGAATCGGAGGGAATTGGAGTTTTTATTTTTATAAGGTGAACTCTTGTACCCTGAAATGCACCTTTTAAATAAAATATATAATTATTATGATTCGAACTACGCGCTCTATTACCTGCAAATTGGGATGTATAAAGGAAAGGTACCTAGGCATGTGTGTGTGCATGGTTTATGCATCAGAATTTTTTTTTGTGCCACTCTTTTCTAAATTTGTTCCTATACCAACTTTTAGTGTGAAAGCTGCACACTGATATGTGAGGCCCCTGGTTAGACTTTTACCTTCAGGTCGGCGAGACCAGGAGATGTTTTCATTATCCAGAACAAAACATGACAACTGAAAACAGATACAATGGAAATAAAAATACAGACAAGTCAAGCCATACATAAAATGGATTATGATGTCTCTGTAAACAAAACTGCAGCAAGCTCATTTGAATTCATCATGCTATTAATTGCTAGAAGCCTGCCGCAATTTCGTTGTTTCAATTTATAACAAATTTTACTGAAGATGTTCTTACTGGATCCATTACTTATGAATCTGATCAGAGTTTCTATGATCTTTTGTTTCCTGGGGCATCAATATGACGTTACAAAGAGGCCCATTTCCCCTATCCTCTGGCTTCTAGGCTGGACTGGGTGGGGCTTCCAGGCTGAAATGTAAATGTGTTTGTATCTACAGAGCTACTGGCCTCAGGGTGTCTGCGTGTGTGTTCTCCTCAGGTGGTGTGTAAGTACCTGCATGATCCAGTGCTGTTCAGCAGAGAAGTAGGAATGGTAAAGTTTGACATCCGCTACATGCTGATGCTGCACTCGGTACAGCCGCTGCGTCTCTACGTCTACAATGTCTTCTGGCTGCGCTTCGCCAACAAGTGAGGAATGTTTTCTATCAGGATGAGAAATGGGATGGATCAGCTTCCCTGCTCACCCGGCAGCAGAATGAACCTTTGTTCTGTTGTTTAGGCCCTTCTCCTTGGATCATTTTGATGACTACCAGAAACACTTCACTGTGATGAACTATGCAGAAGGAGTGCAGCTTAAACAGGTACATGCTTTACTTCTGGAATCCTTCTGCAAAATGTTGACTGTTAGTTATTTCTAACTTTATGAAGATGGAATTTCATTTGAACACTCCAGCAGCTCTTTTGTTTGCCACCTCTGTAGATTTGAATATCATAATTTCAGCAACTGAATTCAAAAAGTGAAGCTAATATTACTCTATATTAGAGGTGTGCCGATTGATCGGTCACCGATCATAATCGTGGGCCGATTTTCGTGAAAAAGTGCATGATCGGTGATCGGCGATCATTGGCTCTTGTTGCCGATACCGATCATCTCATTTCGCAGCCTGCCTGTGCAGCTGGTCTCCTCTTTCCTTCACACTGCGCAAACGCGCAGCAACAAATCCTAAGCGATGTGGAACTATAACGCACTGAGTTAATGGGGAAGTTTGCGTGTTGCGGCAGAAAATTGAAGCACGTCAAAATGCAGCAACACAACGAAGCTAATAAGACATAAAAACAGTGCCATACTTGACGGAGATTGGCTACATCGAGGCTCACTGCAGTAAAAAAGACATACGGAGGATCAGACAGCAGGTAAAGCAGCGCACAGCTACAAACACTCACCCGGAATAGCATGACGGGCAGAAAGCTAAACAAATAACCCGCAAAATTATTTAAGTCTTCGAGCTGCGATGTAAGACGCTGGTTCTGCTCTCGCTGTTGAACCGCTGCTACGATACAGGTAGTAATATTTCACAGACGGAGCGCTGCTTCTGCTCCACCTGGTGGTGACTCTCACACCGAACCTGCTTAAAGCTGCAGCATCTAACTTAAAAAAATAAAGTTTAAATACGTATTAAAACTTTCGCTGTCCTAACATGAGACAGATAATCTCTAAAAAAAATAATCGATCTCCTCCCTGATCTGCATAATTACTCCGCTCAGTCAGAAACAGCCAATCAGAGCTAGCAGTAATCAGCTAGCCGCCATGCTAACAAGAAGTTTTCATTCAGTAACTCTGGATTGTTTATTGTAATGGAACCTGTTTTTGCTTTTGAATGTTAAGTTTTATACTTGAATTTTTTTGGCAATGTTGAGAGGTTTTATTTGGGCTCTTTGCATTATTTAGCCTCTTCAGAGCCTTCATATGTTATCAGTCTGTTAAAGATAGTATTATCAATAGTAGTACAATTTGCACAATGCCTGTTTTGTTTAGTTTTATTCTTGAAAAAAGTTATTAAAAACAAGTTTTTGTCTAAATTAAGGTGAATTTATGGTTTCTTTTTCCACATAATGTAACCGGTAGTGTTTATGATAAAAATAATAATAATAATAATAATAATTATGTGATCGGTATCGGTGATCGGCCCTCATGGGTGATCGGTATCGGGAGGAAAAAACCTGATCGGCACATCTCTAATCTATATAGATTCATTCCACATTTCATTCAGCATCTACTTGCAGTGGCTCACTCTCTCTGTGTTTTATTGATCAAAAACAGATTTTAGGTTTTTATTAACTAATCCCTAATCATTAATAGAAACACACGTTTCACTTTTTGAATTAATTTAATGAAAGAAATTATTTTTTCACTGATCTTTTTGGTTTATTGAGGTGCAGGTCTGAATGAATTTCTGATCTCTTTTGGAATCATTGCAGGTTCACTATGATGAGTTCATCCCCATGTTTGAGCAACAGTACCCGCAGTATCCATGGAAAGATGTGGAAGTAAGTCTGAATACATGGACCAACTTATATCCGCTTTTTGGTGATAAAATATTTACCTTCAATTAATTTGGTTTAATTAATGCAGCAAATATTTAGCATGAGTACTTCTTGAGACACAGACAGCTTCACCTAAAGTAAATGTAACTCATAATGCCTGTCTATGAATCTAAATTATGAAATATTGTGAATATAGACCTATTCTTTTGTTGGGAAAATTCTGAAACCATGTGGGTGACTTTTTTCAATATTTATTGTTAGATAAAATCATACTGTTTGGGGGGGACTTTGTACAAGTATATCATATTTCTTTCACCTGATGTTAGCTTGAAAACATCATTCAGTTTTCCTTCTGCATGTAGAGGGTTTAAAGATCATGTTTCCTCTTAACCACACTGACCATACAGAGTGATATAGAGAGGCTCAAGACTTCTGAATAAAGAACTAAATGACACAAACTGGTGTCTGTAGAAAAAGTTTTGTAGTTAAGTTTTTCCTCAACACAACTGCATAGTTTAGTGAGTATTACGTGTAAAGCTGCTGGTTTTCCTGCCTTGTGACATTTTGAATGTAACTGCAACTTGATTTGAATCTGACATTCTGGTTTCCACTAAACTGATGTGGAAATTCAAGAAGAGTGATGCGAGTTGTGGCAGTTTTTACTAAAAATGACTTCAAAGCAAAGGACTGATAGTAGTAGTTATTAGAGAAGTGCCGATCAGGTTTTTTCCTTCCAATTCCGATTCCGATCACCCATGAGGGCCGATCACCGATACCAATCACCAATACTGATCACATAATTATTATTTTTTTTAATCATAAGCACAACCGGTTACATTATGTGGAAAAAGGAACCACAAATTCACCTTAATTTAGACAATAACTTGTTTTTAATAACTTTTTCCATGAAAAAAAATAACAAAACAGGCATTGTGCAAATTGCACTGCTATCGGTAATACTATCTTTATGGCATTGTTTTTATGCCATATTAGATTTGTCGTGTTAATGCATTTTGACGTGCTTCACCCCACGTGCTTCAATTTTCCGCTGCAACACGCAAACTTCCCCATTCACTCAGTGCGTTATAGTTCCACACGACATCGCTTAGGATTTGTTGCTGCGCGTTTGCGCAGTGTGAAAGAAAAAGGAGACCAGCTGCACAGGCAGGCTGTGAAATGAGATGCAGGTGATCGGTTTTTGTGATCGTCAACACGAGACTGTGATCGGCGATCACCGATCACCAATCATACACTTTTTCACGGAAATTGGCCGATTATGATCAGTGGCCGATCAATCGGCACACCTCTAGTAGTTATACTTTAATTCGATTTGTCACAGTACATGTGCAAAAGTCACCTCCAACAGTGCAAACGATGTAGGAAATGAATACGATATAACCATAAAAGTGGTGATATTTGCATTATTTACAATATTAGTCAGTTAGATTTATACATACACGCATACACATAGCTATAACATGATTTTGTGATGTGGGTAATTTCTGATGTACATCTTCTCAAGGGTTGACATCATTTTGTTTGAAAGTGAAGATGAGCTTCCATATGCAGATTTCGCCTAAGAAACCTGCACTGATGTTGGCACCATCCGTCTTTTCAAACAATCCAGCGTAGTGGTAGGATTTGTTTTTGCCTGCAAAGTCCACAATGGCAAAAGCCCCAGCTACAGATTCATGTCACCACCATCATCATCATCATCATCATTGTGATTCTGGACATCTTAAGTCTTAATCAATTATCTCTTTTGGGCTACAGGAAACAAGCACTTTAATCTTTGGTTTGGACCAAAACCCCATTCTTCTTACGGTGCTTATTTTCATTCCTTTTCTCCTCTTTCATTTTCTCTGTCATGTATTCTCCTGATCTTCTTCTGCTTCAGCAGTGCTTCTTTCTGAGCTACTGTATAGTACAGTACACAACTGCTGTTTTTAGTGTAGTTTAAATGGATTATTTGAGGGTCATTTTCTTTTGCCTTTCATTGTTTTTCTTTTCAGCCATTTGATCTTTTTCTTTTTATACCTTCTCCAGCTCCATTTTCTTAGGTGTGTCAGGTAAGATTTTTCATTTCGCTTTCATTGTCCTCTTTGTGTCTAACTGGCTCTTCAAGAATGTGATAAAATGACCAATTTCCCCATAAGTCACCCCACTCTTTTTCACTTCATCATAATCCTATTTGTCGATTCAGTCATTAACCAATTAATCACAATCAATTCAGTGCAAAGCCTTCTATTAATTAGATTATTTTTTTAGGATGCACAATATATTAGCACCAAGATTGATATTGGATGATATTAGTCATTTGAATTAGACTGGGGTGTCTGGTCATGTGATGTTTCTTTGGTTATGTAACAGCGATGGTGATGCAGCAAAGGATTGTGGGAAGTTTAACAAGTGAAGCATTGGTGAATCAGTGGTGTGGTCTTTTTTTAAGGTTTTGAAAGTGTAGTGAAATAATTATAATATGATATTGGTAAATGTCAAGCATTTGCCAAACAGCATTGAATATCAGTCCAAATTTTCATATCAGTGCATCCCTATTTTTTTGTTGTGTCATACCAATGAAAAAGATTTGTTTGAATTTACTCAAATAACTGCAACTTGGATTGTTTGGAAATGGACTTCAACATAAAGGAGACAGACTTTTTTACAGTATTACCCTGGGAATTTTGTTGCTCAGAATTGCCGATTATCTTTGTAGTTCCTGTTTTGCTAACATAATGTCGGAGTAGTAGGCAGAAAGGAATACTAGGGTCAGTTTAGCATCTGCTTCAAACCAACATACATGGACATGAATGTGGTTTTTACTGGCCTCTCACTTGTCTTGTGGTCAGGGCTGAAAGTAGTTTTAAATTCTTGGGGGCAGGGGCGGATCTACTGGGGTGGCAGTTGCCACCCCAAGCGAGAGCCTTGCCACCCCTGTTGCCACCCCAGGTAGCGTCAATGAATTCAATAAATAGTTATGGCAAATCGGACATGAAACTCTTTTTTTCCGACAACATTGAATGCAACACAATGTAACCTGACACCCACTGCTAAGTAGCGGGAAGTGCGAGAGAAGGACAGAGCGCGAGGCAGCAGCATTGATGGATAAATATTACTGGACTGGACATTACGTGATTTATCGTAAGTCACACATGCGCCATTGCTGTCCATTGAGTCAGGAATATCGGTGGTCAGGAAACTACTACAATCACGCAAAGAATCAGAACAACGGACGCAATGTTTAGCAGTTAATTAAACCATAGATAATGGTAATAAGGGCTTCAGATTTCACAGGTGAGGAAAACGTTTTAATTTAAAGAAAAGATTGAACAAGTGAGCACTGGGTCAGTTATACTAGCCTAATTGTTGCTGGCCTGGTATTGACTTTGATAACATTAACATGTGCTGTGCAGTTCGGTGTGTTTTGGTTCTGTTAGCACTAAAACTGGTCAACCCGCCCACCAAGTCATCAGTAGAGCAGCTGTTTAAATCAACTAATCAACCACCGCGGTGATCAGGCGAAAACTTATTAATAATCACAATATGTTGTCAGGCATAATGACAACATAATGTTGTCATTATGCCTGACAACATAATGTAACAGACTGGATGTTCTGTTTTAGTGCTATTGCTACTTTTTTGTGTGGGAAATGTTTGTTTTTGGTGTCGATTCCCCTGATCAGTGATCTCTGCTCTCTCTGCTCGTTGAGCTGTTGTTTGTCGGTTGCTATGGCAACGGGTCGTGTGTAATACCGACATACAGAGCGAGAAAAGGCGGAATAGAAGTTGGAGCTATTTTTTCTTTATTTCTTTATCCATTTGAATTTTGTCACTTTATTCTTAAATTTATATTTTTTTGTATTATTTACAGAGTTTATTTGTAGGTTGATAATTGTTATTTTATTTATTTTTTGTTTTATTATTTTTCTTATTTATTTTCTAAATTTAGACAGGAAGTAATGTGGGTCAGTCCACTTTCTATAAGTGCAGGTGTAACAGAGAGAAGAGCTCTGTGCGAGTTTTGATCGAAATGATTATAGTGATGGTTGTATGTATTTTTGATCAATGCGTTTGTTTGGAGCCACCTAGTGGTGTGATGAGTGACTGCATGCAACGGGTCCCGTCAGGCACTCTCGCTGCTTCCCCCACCAGAATTCTGAGGAGTGCTGGTGGTGCGAGAGAGGCAGCTCTTCACTTCTTTTTTTACTTAGGGTCATATTTTTCTAGTTCAACAATTAACAAGGTACTGTAATAATATTTAACATCTATAAATAGAATTTGTAAAGTTTTCTTGTGGTTGGGCTGGAAAAATGTGACCCTATGAGTGGGAGCTACAAAGATTACCAAAGGTAAAATAAGTGATCAACTCAAAACCACTCGCACCTTTTTACTCTCTCTCTTTGTCGTTAAAGCACACCCGTTGCCGTGGCAACCGCTCGCGCCGAACACAGATTACGTTAAAAAACATTCACTCCGCTATAATATCAGGTTTTCAGGCTTGATATTTATTTTGCGATTACACAGCGGTGGTTGATTAGTTAATTTTAAACTCCTGCTCTGTTAGTCATTTTGGTAATGGAACCGAAACGCACAGAATTGCACAACACTTTGTTGAAACAATAATCACTGAGATTATTATTTTTGTTGTGTCATTAATTTGAAAACGTTTTGTTGACTTTTTTTTGTTGTTGTTCTTTAAGAAAGTTATGAACGTTTTGATAAGAAGTCAGAGGAGGACGTGCTGGTCTCAGCGTCCTGGCGGCGTTCAGTTTGTCTCCTATTGCCGAGATCGCCTCGAAACCTTCCGCGATCGACGTATTGCAGCCCTGCTCTAGCAAAGCACGAACAGTTCAGAAACAATATGACACCAAGGGGGTGCAGGGGGGAGTGGGGGGGATGCAATTTATTAACTGATTAAGTCTGTTTTGGATTGTTCTTGAAAAACTAATCAGTCACGGCTGATTAGTGGGCGAACTCACAGCTGCACAGTGCATCGACTGATTTTTTACAGCAGATAGCCGCTCCTCTCTCTTGCAGGTACTGCGTACCCCTGCTAAATCTTTTAGGGGTACGCAGTACCCTCCGGAACCCCCCTACTTTCATCCCTACTTGTGGTTAATAACACGTCAAGGTTGTTGAAGATCTAAACATCCATGTTGCAAAGTGCAAACAATTCAGCATCTTAGAACAAGCAGACATTATAGCTACAGTAATTTCCCTTATAATAAAATAAATACATTAGGGCTTGCTAATGACTTTTCTAATGAAGACCTTCCTGTTTCCATTTGCTTCTCTTTCAGGCAGGTTTATTTAAAGCTTTCAAAGAATTCTTCCAAGCCGCTTCATCTCGTCCAGCACCGTATGGAATCTGTCCATATCAGTCATCCCGGGCCATCTATGCTGTGGATCTCATGTTGAAGTGGTGTCAAGGGCAAAATGGTAACCATTAATGCTCCACTATCATCACTATCACTTTTTCTGTATTCCCATTTGAATATCTGCTACTTCTAGAAACAGTCCAAGAACAACAAGAAAAAAATACACCCAGCCTTTTTTTGGGAATATGTAAATTTTGTGCTGGTTTGTGCAAAACAGCCCGTTTCAAAAACTTCTAGATTGTTGGTCATGCAGGTGTCGCTACATATTCTCCCACTCACAGAGAACAGAGTTTCTTTTTATTTTTGCTTGCAAGTTGTAGTTTGAGCAGATCAGTTTAGGAAGGAGTGTTTTGAAACACACCAACAGGGGAGGACTTGCCTAAATACATGCACTGAAGGAAGGTTATGATCCTACTGTTAGTCATAAATCTGCAAATGTAAGTATAATGAAATATTGTGTGCTTTGAATTGTTATTCAGCATGAACATGGTTTGTCATTTAGCACAAGCTAAGACTGAACGACAGCCTCTGCTAGTCCCATGTCTCACTCTGTTACACACAGATATCCACAATATCTGTGCATTTACTGTCAAAAGTGATGGTCTACATTGAGAACTGATCAGGTGACATCTCAATATCTGAGAATGATTTTGTGTATTAAATGTAATGGACATGTTTTGTATAGGCCGCAAGCATATTCCAGCTTGTTGCAGGGAGCATAATAGTGGACCTTTAAAGTTAGTGTTTGCATTGTACAATATAGAATAACAGTTATGATTAAGACTATAATGGGATGCTTCTGCTGAAAAAGGTTTGTACTTGATCCTGCTGCTCAGCACAGTGGTGGAAGGATGATGATTGGCCTGTCCGTATTTCAATAATTCTTGACTTGTATGGATTGATAACAGTGTTGCACATCTATTTTGATCATAATCACTGCTCCAAAACTCTTTAATGTTATTGCTGGGAAAAATCATTTGGAGTCCCACTGTTTGATGATCCCTCCTGTATAGCTGGTTAAAATATCAGAAGGTTATTGATTTACTAAGGCACCTTGTTTACCATGATCTGTTTTGTGTTGCTTTTACTTTCTTCATTTTTATGTTCTATTTTAATAACAGTATAAATGTTCTTCTTGGTTCAGGTGAGCGGATCATGCAGCCTCAGATCCTGGAGTTGAACTTTAGCCCTGACTGTGCCCGGGCCTGCCTCTACCATCCGGACTTCTACAACCACATGTTCCAGACTCTGTTCCTGGATCAACCTGAGAACTGTCCAGTCACTCAGATAGTGTGAACAAAGCTTCACCACAGAAGACTCTTTATGGTTTAGGTTTTTGTAAGCTTTTTCAGTATTAAACTGATTGATGTGTTTCACTGCAACATATTTTGCCCAATCAGTTATAAGGTAAACAACCTGCTCAGAAAGTAGGGGTGTCCATATTTTTTGTTTTCAAACAGGAAATCTGACCCTGGTAGATGACAAATGGCACACATCTACTGACTGAATTTAATTAAAACAGGAAAATAAATACATAAGCAATTAATACAGCTGTATTATAAGAAAACGGAAGTGTTTGGGAACGACAACATCTCAGCCACGAAATGTTAGGCCACGTAAACTGACAAAGTAGGGTCAGTCTCTGCTGAAGCACATAGTGTGAAAAGATTGCCAACTTTCTGCAGTAAATCGCTCCAGTACTTTATGTGCCCTTCAGATTAGCTCAAGAACAGTGCACAGAGAGCTTCATGGATTAGGTTTCTATGGTAACCAGCTGCATCCAAGCCATACATCACCAAGTGCACTGCAAAGCATTGTATGGAGTGGTGTAAAACACGCCGCCACTGGACTCTAGAGCAGTGGAGGCGCATTCTCTGGAGTGACGAATCGCGTGTTCTCCATTTGGCAATCTGATTGAGTCTGGTGTGGATGGCCAGTCAAGTTCATCCACCTAGTTGGTGCAACCCAATAGAACACATGTGGGATGAATTAGAGCAGAGACTGAGAGCCAAGCCTTCTTGTCCAACCTCAGTGTATTACCTCACAAATGCACTTTTGCAAGAATGGTCAAAAATCCCCATAAACACATTCCTAAAGCTTGTGGACAGACGTCCCAGAAGAGTAGAACCCTATGGATTAGGAATATGATGTTACTTAAACTCATGTGAGTCAACTTTTGGCATTATAGTGTATTTTACCACCATCAAAGAACACATTATTGAAGTGACTCAATAAGTCCAATGTCCAGACCTCTTCTAAACTTTTTCATGCTCAATATATTAGTAATCATTTACTAATGCAGTTAACTTACAGCATAATTCAGTTGCAGCAATCAGGTGATGATGCTAAATCAAATGATTATAATATAAAATCATCTCAATCTAAGAACATGTTTCCCAACTCTGAAACTGAATTTGAGGAACTGTGCATGAAATTTTAACCCCAGTACAAGCCTGATGGAGAATGAGCTATTTTGTTGGGGCTCATGGAGAATGAGCCCCAACAAAATGTGTAGAAGCAGGCAGCAGTCCTTGGGTGCGATTGGCCACAGCCCGTTTTAACCGACTGATGACTGATAACTTCGCTGGCCAGTGAATCTTTACCTTGAACATTGGGGCCCCCAGGCCTTAGCTGTTGGTTGAGCTCCAGTTTAGAACTGCAGTCTTTAGGAATTCCTGGGTTGTTTCCTTACACACAAAGCAGCCCTCGACCCTCCTGGATCAAAGAAGATCCATAGATCTTCTTTGAGGTTTGAATCAGGGCCTTTGGTCCGTCTTGATGAGAGTGTGGTGACTTCCTGGAAGGAAAGCCCATCGTTCCTCTTCTTGTAACAGACTTTATGAGACTATCACTGAAATCCATACTCTCTGATTGCATCACCAAAAAGGATGCTTTATCTTTGGTTCACCTGAATTTAGCCACCAACATGATTTAAATAGAGCTCTTGCTCGGGGAAAAATTGACCCTGGGTTGCTTAATAGCCAATTTTACTGCACATGGCTCACTCTTTCCATCCTCTCAGTTGTTTCAGTTCCTTCTTTTAACCAACCTTCTGCTTCCAGTTTCGATAGAGCAGAAGCTAAGAGGCCAAAAAGGCTTTATCTCAGCGAAAGAAGTGAAAAATGGACTGTCTATGAATTCGCAGCTCTACAATCAATTTTCAGCATTACTACATATTGGACAGCTCCGAAATGCTGAGCAGCAGTAGATCTGGATGTTTAAAACTGGAACCAGGTCTAAATCTTATGTTTCATGAGAGCAGCACGTTAGAAGCCAAAAAAGCTTTATCTCAGTGAAAAATGGACTGTGAATTTGCAACTCTACATAGAATTTTCAGCCTTATTTGATGTTGGACAGCTCTGAAATGCTGAGCAGCACTAGATCTGGATGTTTCAAACTGGAACCAGGTCTATCTAAATCTTATGTTTCATAAGAGCAGCATCAATCAATCAAATTTTATTTTTATAGCACATTTCAGCAGCAAGGCATTTCAAGGTGCTTTACATAATTAAAAAACAAAATAAAGATAGCATGTGACATTGAATAAGCAGTAGAGATTTTTTTGGGGAAAAAAAAGAAAAACATACTTTGCAGTATTTTTACCTGTTAGAGCAGGGGTCCACAAGCTACGGCCCGCATCTGGCCCGCCTTCTCATTTGGTCCGGCCCCCTGAACAATACCAGAGAGCATTCAGTGTTTTTTTTCATATGTAAGTGGATTTTTTTTTCAACCACCAGGGGGCTCTTGAGCAGATATGAAGCTTAGTTTCCTTCAATGGAATATATACTAGTCAGTACCAGTCACCGTTTCGCTCACGGTTTTTTTCCATTTGCATCCTGGGTAAAAGTCTATCTACAAACGCGAATATGTCGTCGGCAGTAATTTGTTCTTTGTAATTTCTGTCCAGTAAAACTATTAATCTATAAATCAATAGACACGTCTACATAAAGATATAATCAATGTTTCTGTCTCATATTTGTACGGCATTAAAAGGATCTGGAACTTTTGTTTTTCCACTGAAAGCTCTGGTTTGCACAATAAATGCCATGTGGGTGAAGTTTTATGGATGGTACTCTGATGTCCCATTCTCCTGAAGGCAGCACAGAGCTGCACCACCAGAATCTGACAAACACTGAAGAGAGGAAGAGCTATGATTAATGTAATTACGTTTTAATGTTGCAGAGCTCAGTCGTTTTGCAAATAGTTCAAAGTTTAAACTGGCATGTTGAACATCTTTTATCTGATCATTTTGTGCAAGATTTAACAACTAGAAAATGGCACAAAATAAGAATATTTTTTCCACTCTGATTGGCTGCTGTTAGGCCTACTGAATTTAACTTGAATGTTCATTGCATTTTTTGTAAACACCTGTGAAATATGTTTTCACATCCACCTGAATAATGTGTAGTTGTGCCACTGTATATAGTGAGTTTATTTAATGAGTCTTATACAGTGCCTTTCTGCATGACTGAAATACAAAGTTATATAGAAGATCTTACTAAATTAAAATGGTAATGTAAAATTGAATAGCTTCAATCAATATCTATGCAATGTTTATTTGCATATTGATGAATTTCCTGCATCACCTCTAATTTTAATTGTATAAAGTTACAGTTGGATGTAATTGTTATAATTGAGAAAATTTTGGTTAAAAGTACTATAAACTTAAGGGGACACAGAGAAAAATTCAAATGTGAACAATTTTTAAATTCTAAAAAACAATATATAAATACAACACTCAGCCGTTTTGAAAAATATCAGGATAATGGCAATGTTTTCATTAATGGTATAAAGAACATTTGATTGCAGTTTTCCTTTTGATCTAAATTATTAAGGAAATTTGACTGGTTGTCTTAAACATGGCATTATCACAAGGATGCTTTTGTGTAAAATTGGACACTATTAAATTAATTATTTTACATATGCATTTGAATAACCAATTTCTGAAAAGTGCATGTAGCTGGAAATACTAAATTTTGTTTAAATTTTTAATAATTTTTGAGTGTTTAATTTTTGAGAGGAGTTGATTCCACAATTGGTTAATTCTGAAAGATCTGAGGGTGAATCATCTTAACGCATTTCTCTTTCATCTTTTCTTTGGAGCTCAGGGACTGAGGCAGTGGACCTTATCTGAGCCGCTCCAGTGACCCTGAGCCTGGCTGAAACAACAAAAACATCTACATCACAAGCTACAGAAAAGACATTTAATTTACAAATATGTGAGCAAAAGGTGGCATACACTTCTATTTTCTTAATTTACTTTGTGTTTTACTGCTTCCTGTGGTCTGATGGGGGCCATTGGGGGCCGGGTTTTGCGGGTTCAGGGCCGTGCGAGGAGGTGAGGAGAAAGGCCTCTGGGTTTGGCATCAGGCCTTTGCTGTTCTTAGCCACGCTGACTTGGACATTTGCATTTTCTACACATATGAATTGTGCCATCTTCTGGTGGACTATTGTTTGAGAGCAAAGACCTATTGGACAATTCCTTACAGCTTCTACAGAGGTTAGTGAGGTTGGATTGCTTTTTCCTGTTGTCACCTGAAGGCGGACTGGAGCTTATATGGAAGTAAATATGTGCCATCAGAATTTGAATAAAAAATGCATCCGAATTCAATTAAAAAAAAATTCAGTGTCATTATTTGTACATGTTTGCAATTTTCATATGTTAAAAAAATTCACATTCCTATTTCAAAGATAAAATTTTCAATATATATTTTTTCAGTGTTAAAAAAATTCAGCATATAAAAAAATTCAACTTTTAAAAATTCAAATGCAATATTTTCAGTGTCCTAAAAATTCAACTTGCTCAAGTTCGCCGTCTCATTAACCGTAGCATCTCCCGGAAAATTACGACTTTACTAAGACTGCCTGTCTCGGTGTCACCTAAGACAGCAGGTTTTGTTTGTACAAAACCCGGAAAGTCGCCATCCATCAGTTATCTTAAAAGATTCTAGACTTGGCGCAAGTGGTATTTCTTTTTGAAATAAAACACGGGAAAATTGGGTGTGGGACATCCAAGAGAAGGAGAAAGGGGGAGGGACTGGGGGTCTCTAGGAGGTAGCGAGAACTAATACACCAGCATTACATGGTGTAAGATTAACAACGGCCCAACCCGTGTTTTAAATCAAGTTTTAAGATAATGTATCAAACCTCATGCGCAAAATAAAATATACTACAGAAATATGAAAGCATAGACTCACCGTTGGGGTTGGGTTTGCGTTCGCCTCCATGGTCGCTAGCCTCGGTGATGCTGGTATTTCTTCACTTGCGTCATGTGATTGGCTGGGTGTTGAAAATCTGACAACGATTGCTAATGTCTGGTGACCTGAAGTAACCTTGTGTGGCGTTCAGTGGTTTGGACTATACAATGTGGTTTGTTGCCAACAACGCCACCTGGGGTTTTCACCCAGGAATTAATGAAAGGACACAGGTCCGGTTTTGCAAAAAGCGAGACAGGCTTCAAGACAATAATAATTTATTATGACAGAGAATAAAAATACCTGTATCTGAACAAAAAGAAAATTCACAAAATAAATCCGACTAGGCTCACCGGTGGATACGGCCAGGTCCTGGATGGTAGGCTCCAAAGCAAAGAAATCAAAACAAACACCCGTGAAGTCACTCACTCCTTGTAATTCCCTCCACCTATTGGTATTAATCACTGCACAGTCACACCAAAAAGAGACGCCGCATCCAGGCCCGAGCGCACCACCGGTGGTCTAGAAAATAAAAATAAGAAAAGACAATTTGTTAAAAATACAGGCAATAAAAGAAATAAAAATATCTAAATAAAACCATAAAAATCCCTGTGCTCAACAGGCACAGCAAAATGAGCAACCCAGTCCAATCCAATCCGAAATGAATGCGATCAGCCGCTCCTTGTTTCGATTTCGGAAGCGGGGGGGGGGGGGGGGGGCGTGTCCCAGGCAGCCGGTCTCTCTCTCGCAACCGCTAAGTAAGCAGTGACGATTAGGCCAAGCTCTCCACACTTGCACCCAAATAGGAAATGCTCAAATGTTGGCACTTTTTGCAGGAACCACCTCACCCACGATCAACGTGGAGGTAAATACGCCCGTCCGTTTCTGTACTCGGCGCACAGACAGCTCAACACGGAAGCGCGGTGTGTCAACAGCAAAACAACGTCAGACTGGAGCTCACCTCTGCTTTTATACTGAGCGCCCTCTGGCGCTATTGGCCCACTTGCAATCACCCTGCCAGCAGGTGCAGTCTCCACCTCTTCCTGCCACACTTGCCATTTTTGTACAGCGAATTTTTAGACGCTGAATTTGAGACGGCGAATTTGAGCAAGTTGAATTTTTAGGACACTGAAAATATTGCATTTGAATTTTTAAAAGTTGAATTTTTTTATATGCTGATTTTTTTTAACACTGAAAAAATATATATTGAAAATTTTATCTTTGAAATAGGAATGTGAACTATTTTAACATATGAAAATTGCAAACATGTACAAATAATGACACTGAATTTTTTTTTAAATTGAATTCGGATGCATTTTTTATTCAAATTCTGATGGCACATATTTACTTCCATAGCTTACAGGATCTGATCTCTGAGGAAACACCTGGCTAAAGGACGAGACCCAGGCATGATTTCTGAGGGTCTCCAACTGCTTCTGCCCAACGTGAGATGGAGGTTTGAAAACAATGACTCACCTGCTGTATCTCTCTGTCTCTCCTACACTTCTGTCAAGGGGGGCCACATACATTGTCCAGATTTTTCTGCACAGCGGGAATGAATGCTGCCCTGGACAGCTTCTGATGGAACATCACATGTAAAGTCGGGGTGAGACTCAGAGGTGGTCCTGTTTGTCTGTTGCCATGGTTGGTCCTGGGTTCTTTTCCTCTGGTCATGTGGCCTGGGCCCCGGGACCCCCGGGATTTCCCTCAGTCTACAGGTTGGAGACAAAATGGCTGCCAACAAAACTTGGTCGTTTTTAATGGTTTTTCTTGAAATTTTTAATTGTGTGATGCCACTTTTTTTCACCTTAGTTTATTTACAACACATTCAATGTCTACTGCCTTTGCATTCTGATCTCTGCTATTTGATCCCCAGGATAAGTTTAACGGTACGAGTTAAACTTATCCTTGAACATTATATAATTTAATAAATCTAGTATCAAATTTCTCCCCCAAACTGCCAAAAACATTGATAAATATGATAAACACTACAAAAGAGGGTAATTCAGTTAAATAAATATTAGGGGTTTCAAAAGAACCAATTGTTCAAAGGTTAAAATTGTTGAACTTTTGGGATTTAAAACCATGATGAGAATAAAATAAGTCAGTTAAATATGTAGCGACAGGTTTAACTTTATTCTTGTTAAACAGGCTAATCATTATATGAGGTTTTAAAATGAGAAGAAAATACGAGGATTCAAATTAAATTTGTCTAAATTGGAAATTTACAAATGAGCAATTATGGAACTGTTTTTCTGTCAATCAAACAGATTGACAGAAAAAAAATCAAGTTCTATGTGTAATTGTTGATCTAAGATAATAAGGTCTAAACATCTCTCATATTCATAATTTGCGGTTTTTGGTTTGAGACAAAATAGGGTTGTTGTTATTAGAAGGGATCTTAATTTAACACGGATCATTAACTTTTCACACTATTGATATTTTACAACCCTTCATTATAGCAGGTTAATCTTGTTAAATGAGGACTATTTGATTGAATTTGATTAAAATAACAAAAATAAAAGATTTATATATGGTTTAAGATTTCTGGTAAAGTTTCTATTAGGGATAATTCATATATACATTTCAAATGATATTCCTTTGATAAAACATGACTGTGGGCCAGGCAGTTTTGCACATTCATTTCATAATCTGATCCAACACTTAAAACAAGCAAAGTTATTTTTGAAGGTTGAAATGTGTTACTTAATTTAAGCATTTCTTAACTATTATTAAGAGGAGAACTAAAATAACAGATGTTACTGATATATTGATGCTCTATAGGCTTAGTATGAAAAAAAACCTGATCTTCAGCTTCAAGGAGCAGCCTTTGAAAAAAAGAACATTATGTTTACTAATCAGATGATGCAGAATCTTAAAGAATCTTCCTTGCTCTCCTCATCACCTGTGGATGCTGCTGTTCCCTGCCTGAGGTCCTTGGCTGTTCAGTGCATCACTTCCAACATAGAGATGTCATGTCGGATGAAACTCGATTAGCCCACATGCAAGTACACAGACAGGAGAACAAGAAAAGTTCAATGGGTTTATTGTAGCGGGGAGGAAAATCAACTGGTGCGAGCGGCGGGCAGCAGCACCAACAGCACACTGAGAGAAAAAAGGGGAGATGGTGAGTTGAGGTGGTGGAACCTTGCGTAGCTTCAGAGATAAACAGAAGAACTTACGGGTGTGGGAGGTATAGAGAAGACTTGGAGGGGTCTGCGATTCTGGGTTTCACTTTCCTTGGTTTTCGGGGGGGGGGGGGGGGGGAGCGGACAGGTCGGCCAGGGCCTCAGAGCGTCTGAGCGAACGGAAACCCACTTGAGGCGGCGAGGATGGGTTAGACGTTCCGCTTACAGATGGGGGGCGAACGTCCTGATCCGGATGCTCGGGTGGTCTGCAAAGATCAAAAAGGGTGGGTTACTCGGAGAGCCGAAACAGGAAAAAACACAGCGATCAACGAGGGCAAGAAGGCCGAGAGTGAGTACCAAAACTTAGTCAACAATCTGGCGTCGAAGTGTTGGCCACCGCCTCTCTTAAGCTGCAGGTAAGAGCGTAATTGCTGACCGGTGTGTAGCTGACGCAACAGGTCCGTCCCCCGAGCAGCCGTCTCCAGGACTCCACCTAGAGGAGAAAACCAACCCCAACCTCCACCCAGAACCTAACAAGAGAAGGGTAGTGGTACCAATAGAACACCACCTACCTATCAGATGGTTTCCCGGGACCGAAAGACGACCGTGGAACTCCGTCTTTCTAGAGTATAAGGGCAGTACTAGCATCTACTATAAAAAAAGATAATATTTTTCCTTTACTTTAGTAATCATTATATAATCCATTGATTTCGCATTTTTTTTTGTTTTTTGTGTTGCAGAATGAAGTCCTATCCTTTCTGGGTGTGCCAGGATGTGAGACTGTGGGCGCCTTCCACGATTGGTGGACCAATTTACAGCTGAAACGCCACACTGAAGCCTTGTGGCCACTGTTGGGGTTTCCTATCGAGCTGCGCCGCCTCTGCATCTGGGCACACGCAGAAACTTTTTTGACGTTGATAGGTCTTGCTATAGCAAAGATTGATCTGATTTGATTTTATTGAACTCATTACAATTCAATTTTACTGCATTTTAATGGTTACTTACTCATTTGATTTGATTTTACTAGTATCATTGCGGATTATATTATATGGAGTATTGTACGGAATTTTAAACATTTAATAATGTAATATAATTAGATTTTGATTGTACTGTCTGTAATGCTAATTTACTTCATTGGTTTGCAAATTCAAAATTCTGTGCCCTTAACATTTCTGTTCTGATACATTTCTGACTTATTAACTTCAGAAGTAGTATCTTAACATTTCTTTGTCTAGATTTTCTATTTTAAGTACTATCTCACATTTATTCATTACTTCATTCATTTTGGGTTTATTAAATCTTGCATATTACCTAACATTTTATTGATTTTGCATTTTAGTAACTCTTACTCATTTACATTTTATTCATTTTAAAATATTAACCCAACACTTTATTCCTTTTTGCATTTCATTAAGTTTTGAAATAATATCCTGACATTTCATTCAATTTGCATTACAGTACATTCTAACAATTCCCTCAATATAACTTTTAACCATTTCATATGTCATTAAATGTAACATTTATCTCTTAACTTTTATTACTAAAAAAAACAACAAAATCTTCAGATTTTGCTTTTTTATAATTTATTACCCTTCCGTGGCATGAAGTTAACAAATAGAAATAATAAATAAATAACAAGCAACATAAAGGTAATAATAATAATTTTTGGTTCCAGACAGTGTCATGTTCCGACTTTATGATTGATGTGTAATTACAGATGACGAAGCTCTCACAAAACTGCAGGAAAATATTTTCTTCCATTTAAAAAAAAAAAAAAGGAGTCATGCCATGGAGGGTTGACTTATATTTCTCCAAATTTAACACTCTAACATCCTTAAACAATCTTCTTTCCTTACGTGTTCTTCATTAGATTGTAAGAGGGACATTATGATTTTGATCCACCGCCTAAGAGGCGGTACCCTGTCCGTTTTTACCCCCAAAAATGAAATGAAATGAAATGTAATGAATGAAAGACAACATCAATGACTGAAATGATGCTATGTATGTCAACATCTGTGATAGCCTCGGGGGATGTTTTCAGGAAGGGACATTGTCTACTCTAGGGTTTGTCTCCCCCTTTTGTTTTTGGGCTCTTTTAGAGCCCAACAGGGGGAATGTTGAGACACTTTCATCCATCACTACTCCCAGGTTACGGGCTTAATAACTGAAAATGTCCATTGATTCTAGTTCACTCCTCTTCAAGTCCAAAGATAATAATTTCAGTTTTGTTTCTGTTCAACTGGAGAAAGTTTTGGCACACCCACACATTGATCTGTTCTAAGCATCTATTCAGTGATTGGATGGGTTCAAGGTCACCTGGTGACATCGCAATGTAGAGCTGTGTATCATCCGCGTAGTTATGGTAGCTAATCTTATTTCTTGTTATAACCTGAGCCAGTAGGTGCATATAAATATTGAAAAGAAGGGGTCCTAGGATTGAACCTTGGGGTACCCCACATGTGACCTTTGACCTCTGAAGAGAAATTTCTGATTGAAACAAAGAAATCCCTGTTCTTTATGTAAGGCTCAAACCATCTGAGCACTGGACCGGAAAGTCCGACCCAAATCTCAATTCGATTCAGTAAAAAGTTGTGGTCAACAGTGTTGAAAGCTGCACTGAGGTCCAACAGAACCAGCACTGTGGTTCTCCAACAGTCTGTATTAATATGGATATAATTGAACACTATTAAAGGGCCATCTAAGTGATGTGGTGAGAACGAAAACATGACTGGAAGGTGTCAAAGGCTTCATTATTGTTAGGAAGTTATATAATTGTTTAAAGATTGCTTTATCAATAATTTTACTGATGAATGTTTCAAGAGGGCAGAAGCCAAGAGGCCAACAAGGCTTTATCTCAGGGAAAGAAGTCAAAAATACATCTGTCTGTTTCAAACTTTTGTCAGCATTTCGGAGGTGTCCAACATCAAAGAAGGCTGAAAATGAATGTAGAGCAGCGAATTCACTTTTCACTTTCATGAGATGAAGCTTGCTTGGCTTGTTAACTGCTGATCTCTTGAAACATGAGATTTAGACGTGATTCCAGTTTGAAACAGCCAGATCTACTGCTGCTCAGCATTTCGGAGCTGCCCAACAACTAAGAAAGCTGAAAATTGAATGTAGTGCTGCAAATTCACAAATAGTCCATTTTTGACTTCTTTCGCTGAGATAAAGCGTTTTTGGCTTCTGGCTTGCTGATCACTTGTAACTTAAGTACTAGACCTAATTCCAGTTTAATACAGCCAGATCTAGTGCCGCTCATCATTTCGGAGTTGTCCAACAACTAAGAAGGCTGAAAATTGAATGTAAAGCGGCAAATTCAAAATAGTCCATTTTTGACTTCTTTCGCTGAGATGAAGCGTTTTTGGCTTCTGGCTTGCTGATCACTAGGAACTTAAGTATTAGACCTAATTCCAGTTTAATACAGCCAGATCTAGTGCCGCTCATCATTTCGGAGCTGTCCAACAACTAAGAAGGCTGAAAATTGAATGTAAAGCTGCAACTTCACAAGTAGTCCATTTCTGACTTCTTTCGCTGAGATAAAGCGTTTTTGGCTTCTGTCTTGCTGATCACTTGGAACATAAGCAGATGAAATAATTTCAGTGTAATACAGCCAGATCTAGTGCCGCTCAGCATTTCCGAGCTGTCCAACAACAAAGAAGGCTGAGAATTGAATGTATTGCTGCAAATTCACAAATAGTCCATTTTTGACTTCTTTCGCTGAGATAAAGCGTTTTTGGCTTCTGGCTTGCTGATCACTAGGAACTTAAGTATTAGACCTAATTCCAGTTTAATACAGCCAGATCTAGTGCTGCTCAGCATTTCGGAGCTGTCCAACAACTAACAAGGCTGAAAATTGAATGTAAAGCTGCAAATTCAAATTAGTCCATTTTTGACTTCTTTCGCTGAGATAAAGCGTTTTTGGCTTCTGGCTTGCTGATCACTTGGAACTTAAGTATTAGACCTAATTCCAGTTTAATACAGCTAGATCAAGTGCTGCTCAGCATTTCGGAGCTGTCCAACATCTATGAATGCTGAAAATTGAATGTAGTGCTGCAAATTCACAAATAGTCCATTTTTGACTTCTGTCGCTGATATAAAGCGTTTTTGGCTTCTGGCTTGCTGATCACTTGGAACATAAGCAGATGAAATAATTTCAGTGTAATACAGCCAGATCTAGTGCTGCTCATCATTTCGGAGCTGTCCAACATCTATGAAGGCTGAAAATTGAATGTAGTGCTGCATATTCACAAATAGTCCATTTTTGACTTCTCTCGCTGAGATAAAACGTTTTTGGCTTCTGGCTTGCTGATCACTTGTAACTTAAGTATTAGACCTAATTCCAGTTTAATACAGCCAGATCTAGTGCTGCTCAGCATTTCGGAGCTATCCAACATCTAAGAAGGCTGAAAATTGAATGTAGTGCTGCAAATTCACAAATAGTCCATTTTTGACTTCTCTCGCTGAGATAAAGCGTTTTTGGCTTCTGGCTTGTTGATCACTTGGAACATAAGCAGATGAAATAATTTCAGTGTAATACAGCCAGATCTAGTGCCGCTCATCATTTCGGAGCTGTCCAACAACAAAGAAGGCTGAAAATTGAATGTAGTGCTGCAAATTCACAAATAGTCCATTTTAGACTTCTTTCGCTGAGATAAAGCGTTTTTGGCTTCTGGATTGCTGATCACTTGGAACTTAAGTACTAGACCTAATTCCAGTTTAATACAGCCAGATCTAGTGCCGCTCATCATTTCGGAGTTGTCCAACAACTAAGAAGGCTGAAAATTGAATGTAAAGCGGCAAATTCAAAATAGTCCATTTTTGACTTCTTTCGCTGAGATGAAGCGTTTTTGGCTTCTGGCTTGCTGATCACTAGGAACTTAAGTATTAGACCTAATTCCAGTTTAATACAGCCAGATCTAGTGCCGCTCATCATTTCGGAGCTGTCCAACAACTAAGAAGGCTGAAAATTGAATGTAAAGCTGCAACTTCACAAGTAGTCCATTTCTGACTTCTTTCGCTGAGATAAAGCGTTTTTGGCTTCTGGCTTGCTGATCACTTGGAACATAAGCAGATGAAATAATTTCAGTGTAATACAGCCAGATCTAGTGCCGCTCAGCATTTCGGAGCTGTCCAACAACTAACAAGGCTGAAAATTGAATGTAAAGCTGCAAATTCACAAGTAGTCCATTTTTGACTTCTTTCGCTGAGATAAAGCGTTTTTGGCTTCTGGCTTGCTGATCACTAGGAACTTAAGTATTAGACCTAATTCCAGTTTAATACAGCCAGATCTAGTGCCGCTCATCATTTCGGAGCTGTCCAACAACTAAGAAGGCTGAAAATTGAATGTAAAGCTGCAACTTCACAAGTAGTCAATTTCTGACTTCTTTCGCTGAGATAAAGCGTTTTTGGCTTCTGTCTTGCTGATCACTTGGAACATAAGCAGATGAAATAATTTCAGTGTAATACAGCCAGATCTAGTGCCGCTCAGCATTTCCGAGCTGTCCAACAACAAAGAAGGCTGAGAATTGAATGTATTGCTGCAAATTCACAAATAGTCCATTTTTGACTTCTTTCGCTGAGATAAAGCGTTTTTGGCTTCTGGCTTGCTGATCTCTAGGAACTTAAGTATTAGACCTAATTCCAGTTTAATACAGCCAGATCTAGTGCTGCTCAGCATTTCGGAGCTGTCCAACAACTAACAAGGCTGAAAATTGAATGTAAAGCTGCAAATTCAAATTAGTCCATTTTTGACTTCTTTCGCTGAGATAAAGCGTTTTTGGCTTCTGGCTTGCTGATCACTTGGAACTTAAGTATTAGACCTAATTCCAGTTTAATACAGCTAGATCAAGTGCTGCTCAGCATTTCGGAGCTGTCCAACATCTATGAATGCTGAAAATTGAATGTAGTGCTGCAAATTCACAAATAGTCCATTTTTGACTTCTGTCGCTGATATAAAGCGTTTTTGGCTTCTGGCTTGCTGATCACTTGGAACATAAGCAGATGAAATAATTTCAGTGTAATACAGCCAGATCTACTGCCGCTCAGCATTTCGGAGCTGTCCAACAACTAAGAAGGCTGAAAACTGAATGTAGTGCTGCAAATTCACTAATAGTCCATTTTTGACTTCACTCGCTGAGATAAAGCGTTTTTGGCTTCTGGCTTGCTGATCACTTGGAACATATAAGCAGATGAAATAATTTCAGTGTAATACAGCCAGATCTAGTGCTGCTCATCATTTCGGAGCTGTCCAACATCTATGAAGGCTGAAAATTGAATGTGGTGCTGCATATTCACAAATAGTCCATTTTTGACTTCTCTCGCTGAGATAAAACGTTTTTGGCTTCTGGCTTGCTGATCACTTGTAACTTAAGTATTAGACCTAATTCCAGTTTAATACAGCCAGATCTAGTGCTGCTCAGCATTTCCGAGCTGTCCAACAACAAAGAAGGCTGAGAATTGAATGTAGTGCTGCAAATTCACAAATAGTCCATTTTTGACTTCTTTCGCTGAGATAAAGCGTTTTTGGCTTCTGGCTTGCTGATCACTAGGAACTTAAGTATTAGACCTAATTCCAGTTTAATACAGCCAGATCTAGTGCCGCTCAGCATTTCGGAGCTGTCCAACAACTAACAAGGCTGAAAATTGAATGTAAAGCTGCAACTTCACAAGTAGTCCATTTCTGACTTCTTTCGCTGAGATAAAGCGTTTTTGGCTTCTGGCTTGCTGATCACTTGGAACATAAGCAGATGAAATAATTTCAGTGTAATACAGCCAGATCTAGTGCCGCTCAGCATTTCGGAGCTGTCCAACAACTAACAAGGCTGAAAATTGAATGTAAAGCTGCAAATTCACAAGTAGTCCATTTTTGACTTCTTTCGCTGAGATAAAGCGTTTTTGGCTTCTGGCTTGCTGATCACTAGGAACTTAAGTATTAGACCTAATTCCAGTTTAATACAGCCAGATCTAGTGCCGCTCATCATTTCGGAGCTGTCCAACAACTAAGAAGGCTGAAAATTGAATGTAAAGCTGCAACTTCACAAGTAGTCCATTTCTGACTTCTTTCGCTGAGATAAAGCGTTTTTGGCTTCTGTCTTGCTGATCACTTGGAACATAAGCAGATGAAATAATTTCAGTGTAATACAGCCAGATCTAGTGCCGCTCAGCATTTCCGAGCTGTCCAACAACAAAGAAGGCTGAGAATTGAATGTATTGCTGCAAATTCACAAATAGTCCATTTTTGACTTCTTTCGCTGAGGTAAAGCGTTTTTGGCTTCTGGCTTGCTGATCACTAGGAACTTAAGTATTAGACCTAATTCCAGTTTAATACAGCCAGATCTAGTGCTGCTCAGCATTTCGGAGCTGTCCAACAACTAACAAGGCTGAAAATTGAATGTAAAGCTGCAATTTCAAATTAGTCCATTTTTGACTTCTTTCGCTGAGATAAAGCGTTTTTGGCTTCTGGCTTGCTGATCACTTGGAACTTAAGTATTAGACCTAATTCCAGTTTAATACAGCTAGATCAAGTGCTGCTCAGCATTTCGGAGCTGTCCAACATCTATGAATGCTGAAAATTGAATGTAGTGCTGCAAATTCACAAATAGTCCATTTTTGACTTCTGTCGCTGATATAAAGCGTTTTTGGCTTCTGGCTTGCTGATCACTTGGAACATAAGCAGATGAAATAATTTCAGTGTAATACAGCCAGATCTACTGCCGCTCAGCATTTCGGAGCTGTCCAACAACTAAGAAGGCTGAAAACTGAATGTAGTGCTGCAAATTCACTAATAGTCCATTGTTGACTTCACTCGCTGAGATAAAGCGTTTTTGGCTTCTGGCTTGCTGATCACTTGGAACATATAAGCAGATGAAATAATTTCAGTGTAATACAGCCAGATCTAGTGCCGCTCATCATTTCGGAGCTGTCCAACATCTAAGAAGGCTGAAAGATGAATGTAGTGCTGCAAATTCACAAATAGTCCATTTTTGACTTCTCTCGCTGAGATAAAGCGTTTTTGGCTTCTGGCTTGTTGATCACTTGGAACATAAGCAGATGAAATAATTTCAGTGTAATACAGCCAGATCTAGTGCCGCTCATCATTTCGGAGCTGTCCAACATCTAAGAAGGCTGAAAGATGAATGTAGTGCTGCATATTCACAAATAGTCCATTTTTGACTTCTCTCGCTGAGATAAAACGTTTTTGGCTTCTGGCTTGCTGATCACTTGTAACTTAAGTATTAGACCTAATTCCAGTTTAATACAGCCAGATCTAGTGCTGCTCAGCATTTCGGAGCTGTCCAACAACAAAGAAGGCTGAAAATTGAATGTAGTGCTGCAAATTCACAAATAGTCCATTTTTGACTTCTTTCGCTGAGATAAAGCGTTTTTGGCTTCTGGCTTGCTGATCACTTGGAACTTAAGTATTAGACCTAATTACAGTTTAATACAGCCAGATCTAGTGCTGCTCATCATTTCGGAGCTGTACAACATCTATGAAGGCTGAAAATTGAATGTAGTGCTGCATATTCACAAATAGTCCATTTTTGACTTTTCTCGCTGAGATAAAGCGTTTTTGCCTTCTGGCTTGCTGATCACTTGGAACTTAAGTATTAGACCTAATTCCAGTTTAATACAGCCAGATCTAGTGCTGCTCAGCATTTCGGAGCTGTCCAACATCTAAGAAGGCTGAAAATTGAATGTAGTGCTGCATATTCACAAATAGTCCATTTTTGACTTCTCTCGCTGAGATAAAGCGTTTTTGGCTTCTGGCTTGTTGATCACTTGGAACATAAGCAGATGAAATAATTTCAGTGTAATACAGCCAGATCTAGTGCCGCTCATCATTTCGGAGCTGTCCAACAACAAAGAAGGCTGAAAAGTGAATGTAGTGCTGCAAATTCACAAATAGTCCATTTTAGACTTCTTTCGCTGAGATAAAGCGTTTTTGGCTTCTGGCTCGCTGATCACTTGGAACTTAAGTATTAGACCTAATTCCAGTTTAATACAGCCAGATCTAGTGCTGCTCATCATTTCGGAGCTGTACAACATCTATGAAGGCTGAAAATTGAATGTAGTGCTGCATATTCACAAATAGTCCATTTTTGACTTTTCTCGCTGAGATAAAGCGTTTTTGCCTTCTGGCTTGCTGATCACTTGGAACTTAAGTATTAGACCTAATTCCAGTTTAATACAGCCAGATCTAGTGCTGCTCAGCATTTCGGAGCTGTCCAACATCTAAGAAGGCTGAAAATTGAATGTAGTGCTGCATATTCACAAATAGTCCATTTTTGACTTCTCTCGCTGAGATAAAGCGTTTTTGGCTTCTGGCTTGTTGATCACTTGGAACATAAGCAGATGAAATAATTTCAGTGTAATACAGCCAGATCTAGTGCCGCTCATCATTTCGGAGCTGTCCAACAACTAAGAAGGCTGAAAATTTAATGTAAAGCTGCAAATTCACAAGTAGTCCATTTTTGACTTTTCTCGCTGAGATAAAGCGTTTTTGGCTTCTGGCTTGCTGATCACTTGGAACTTAAGTATTAGACCTAATTACAGTTTAATACAGCCAGATCTAGTGCTGCTCATCATTTCGGAGTTGTCCAACATCTATGAAGGCTGAAAATTGAATGTAGTGCTGCATATTCACAAATAGTCCATTTCTGACTTTTCTCGCTGAGATAAAGCGTTTTTGGCTTCTGGCTTGCTGATCACTTGGAACATAAGCAGATGAAATAATTTCAGTGTAATACAGCCAGATCTAGTGCTGCTCATCATTTCGGAGCTGTCCAACATCTATGAAGGCTGAAAATTGAATGTAGTGCTGCATATTCACAAATAGTCCATTTTTGACTTCTCTCGCTGAGATAAAGCGTTTTTGGCTTCTGGCTTGTTGATCACTTGGAACATAAGCAGATGAAATAATTTCAGTGTAATACAGCCAGATCTAGTGCCGCTCATCATTTCGGAGCTGTCCAACAACTAAGAAGGCTGAAAATTGAATGTAAAGCTGCAAATTCACAAGTAATCCATTTTTGAGTTTTCTCGCTGAGATAAAGCGTTTTTGGCTTCTGGCTTGCTGATCACTTGGAACTTAAGTATTAGACCTAATTACAGTTTAATACAGCCAGATCTAGTGCTGCTCATCATTTCGGAGTTGTCCAACATCTATGAAGGCTGAAAATTGAATGTAGTGCTGCATATTCACAAATAGTCCATTTCTGACTTTTCTCGCTGAGATAAAGCGTTTTTGGCTTCTGGCTTACTGATCACTTGGAACATAAGCAGATGAAATAATTTCAGTGTAATACAGCCAGATCTAGTGCTGCTCATCATTTCGGAGCTGTCCAACATCTATGAAGGCTGAAAATTGAATGTAGTGCTGCAAATTCACAAATAGTCCATTTTTGACTTCTCGCTGAGATAAAGCGTTTTTGGCTTCTGGCTTGCTGATCACTTGGAACATAAGCAGATGAAATAATTTCAGTGTAATACAGCCAGATCTGGTGCCGCTCATCATTTCGGAGCTGTCCAACAACTAAGAAGGCTGAAAATTGAATGTAGTGCTGCAAATTCACAAATAGTCCATTTTTGACTTCTCTCGCTGAGATAAAGCGTTTTTGGCTTCTGGCTTGCTGATCACTTGTAACTTAAGTATTAGACCTAATTTCAGTTTAATACAGCTAGATCAAGTTCTGCTCAGCATTTCGGAGCTGTCCAACAACAAAGAAGGCTGAAAATAGTGCTGCAAATTCACAAATAGTCCATTTTTGACTTCTTTCGCTGAGATAAAGCGTTTTTGGCTTCTGGCTTGCTGATCACTTGTAACTTAAGTATTAGACCTAATTCCAGTTTAATACAGCTAGATCAAGTGCTGCTCAGCATTTCGGAGCTGTCCAACAACAAAGAAGGCTGAAAATTGAATGTAGTGCTGCAAATTCACAAATAGTCCATTTTTGACTTCTTTCGCTGAGATAAAGCGTTTTTGGCTTCTGGATTGCTGATCACTTGGAACTTAAGTATTAGACCTATTTACAGTTTAATACAGCCAGATCTAGTGCTGCTCATCATTTCGGAGCTGTCCAACATCTATGGAGGCTGAAAATTGAATGTAGTGCTGCATATTCACAAATAGTCCATTTTTGACTTCTCTCGCTGAGATAAAGCGTTTTTGGCTTCTGGCTTGCTGATCACTTGGAACATAAGCAGAAGAAATAATTTCATTGTAATACAGCCAGATCTAGTACCGCTCAGCATTTCGGAGCTGTCCAACAACTAACAAGGCTGAAAATTGAATGTAAAGCTGCAAATTCACAAGTAGTCCATTTTTGACTTCTTTCGCTGAGTTAAAGCGATTTTGGCTTCTGGCTTGCTGATCACTAGGAACTTAAGTATTAGACCTAATTCCAGTTTAATACAGCCAGATCTAGTGCTACTCAGCATTTCGGAGCTGTCCAACATCTAAGAAGGCTGAAAGATGAATGTAGTGCTGCAAATTCACAAATAGTCCATTTTTGACTTCTCTCGCTGAGATAAAGCGTTTTTGGCTTCTGGCTTGTTGATCACTTGGAACATAAGCAGATGAAATAATTTCAGTGTAATACAGCCAGATCTAGTGCCGCTCATCATTTCGGAGATGTCCAACATCTATGAAGGCTGAAAATTGAATGTAGTGCTGCATATTCACAAATAGTCCATTTTTGACTTTTCTCGCTGAGATAAAGCGTTTTTGGCTTCTGGCTTGCTGATCACTTGTCACTTAAGTATTAGACCTAATTCCAGTTTAATACAGCCAGATCTAGTGCTGCTCAGCATTTCGGAGCTGTCCAACATCTAAGAAGGCTGAAAATTGAATGTAGTGCTGCAAATTCACAAATAGTCCATTTTTGACTTCTCTCGCTGAGATAAAGCGTTTTTGGCTTCTGGCTTGTTGATCACTTGGAACATAAGCAGATGAAATAATTTCAGTGTAATACAGCCAGATCTAGTGCTGCTCATCATTTCGGAGCTGTCCAACATCTATGAAGGCTGAAAATTGAATGTAGTGCTGCATATTCACAAATAGTCCATTTTTGACTTCTCTCGCTGAGATAAAGCGTTTTTGGCTTCTGGCTTGTTGATCACTTGGAACATAAGCAGATGAAATAATTTCAGTGTAATACAGCCAGATCTAGTGCCGCTCATCATTTCGGAGCTGTCCAACAACTAAGAAGGCTGAAAATTGAATGTAAAGCTGCAAATTCACAAGTAGTCCATTTTTGACTTCTTTCGCTGAGATAAAGCGTTTTTGGCTTCTGGCTTGCTGATCACTTGTAACTTAAGTATTAGACCTAATTCCAGTTTAATACAGCAAGATCTAGTGCTGCTCATCATTTCGGAGCTGTCCAACATCTATGAAGGCTGAAAATTGAATGTAGTGCTGCGTATTCACAAATAGTCCATTTTTGACTTTTCTCGCTGAGATAAAGCGTTTTTGCCTTCTGGCTTGCTGATCACTTGTAACTTAAGTATTAGACATAATTCCAGTTTAATACAGCTAGATCAAGTGCTGCTCAGCATTTCGGAGCTGTCCAACAACAAAGAAGGCTGAAAATTGAATGTAGTGCTGCAAATTCACAAATAGTCCATTTTTGACTTCTCGCTGAGATAAAGCGTTTTTGGCTTCTGGCTTGCTGATCACTTGGAACATAAGCAGATGAAATAATTTCAGTGTAATACAGCCAGATCTGGTGCCGCTCATCATTTCGGAGCTGTCCAACAACTAAGAAGGCTGAAAATTGAATGTAGTGCTGCAAATTCACAAATAGTCCATTTTTGACTTCTCTCGCTGAGATAAAGCGTTTTTGGCTTCTGGCTTGTTGATCACTTGGAACTTAAGTAGTAGACCTAATTTCAGTTTAATACAGCTAGATCAAGTGCTGCTCAGCATTTCGGAGCTGTCCAACAACAAAGAAGGCTGAAAATTGAATGTAGTGCTGCAAATTCACAAATAGTCCATTTTTGACTTCTTTCGCTGAGATAAAGCGTTTTTGGCTTCTGGCTTGCTGATCACTTGGAACTTAAGTAGTAGACCTAATTACAGTTTAATACAGCCAGATCTAGTGCTGCTCATCATTTCGGAGGTGTCCAACATCTATGAAGGCTGAAAATTAAATGTAAAGCTGCAAATTCACAAGTAGTCCATTTTTGACTTCTTTCGCTGAAATAAAGCGTTTTTGGCTTCTGGCTTGCTGATCACTTGTAACTTAAGTATTAGACCTAATTCCAGTTTAATACAGCCAGATCTAGTGCTGCTCAGCATTTCGGAGCTATCCAACATCTAAGAAGGCTGAAAATTGAATGTAGTGCTGCAAATTCACAAATAGTCCATTTTTGACTTCTCTCGCTGAGATAAAGCGTTTTTGGCTTCTGGCTTGTTGATCACTTGGAACATAAGCAGATGAAATAATTTCAGTGTAATACAGCCAGATCTAGTGCCGCTCATCATTTCGGAGCTGTCCAACAACAAAGAAGGCTGAAAATTGAATGTAGTGCTGCAAATTCACAAATAGTCCATTTTAGACTTCTTTCGCTGAGATAAAGCGTTTTTGGCTTCTGGATTGCTGATCACTTGGAACTTAAGTAGTAGACCTAATTCCAGTTTAATACAGCCAGATCTTGTGCTGCTCATCATTTCGGAGCTGTCCAACATCTATGAAGGCTGAAAATTGAATGTAGTGCTGCATATTCACAAATAGTCCATTTTTGACTTCTCTCGCTGAGATAAAGCGTTTTTGGCTTCTGGCTTGCTGATCACTTGGAACATAAGCAGATGAAATAATTTCAGTGTAATACAGCCAGATCTAGTGCCGCTCATCATTTCGGAGCTGTCCAACAACTAAGAAGGCTGAAAATTGAATGTAAAGCTGCAAATTCACAAGTAGTCCATTTTTGACTTCTCTCGCTGAGATAAAGCGTTTTTGGCTTCTGGCTTTCTGATCACTTGGAACTTAAGTATTAGACCTAATTACAGTTTAATACAGCCAGATCTAGTGCTGCTCATCATTTCGGAGCTGTCCAACATCTATGAAGGCTGAAAATTGAATGTAAAGCTGCAAATTCACAAGTAGTCCATTTTTGACTTCTTTCGCTGAGATAAAGCGTTTTTGGCTTCTGGCTTGCTGATCACTAGGAACTTAAGTATTAGACCTAATTCCAGTTTAATACAGCCAGATCTAGTGCTGCTCAGCATTTCGGAGCTGTCCAACATCTAAGAAGGCTGAAAATTGAATGTAGTGCTGCGTATTCACAAATAGTCCATTTTTGACTTCTTTCGCTGAGATAAAGCGTTTTTGGCTTCTGGCTTGCTGATCACTTGGAACTTAATTATTAGACCTAATTCCAGTTTAATACAGCCAGATCTAGTGCTGCTCATCATTTCGGAGCTGTCCAACATCTATGAAGGCTGAAAATTGAATGTAGTGCTGCATATTCACAAATAGTCCATTTTTGACTTCTCTCGCTGAGATAAAACGTTTTTGGCTTCTGGCTTGCTGATCACTTGTAACTTAAGTATTAGACCTAATTCCAGTTTAATACAGCCAGATCTAGTGCTGCTCAGCATTTCGGACCTGTCCAACAACAAAGAAGGCTGAAAATTGAATGTAGTGCTGCAAATTCACAAATAGTCCATTTTAGACTTCTTTCGCTGAGATAAAGCGTTTTTGGCTTCTGGCTTGCTGATCACTTGGAACTTAAGTATTAGACCTAATTACAGTTTAATACAGCCAGATCTAGTGCTGCTCATCATTTCGGAGCTGTACAACATCTATGAAGGCTGATAATTGAATGTAGTGCTGCATATTCACAAATAGTCCATTTTTGACTTTTCTCGCTGAGATAAAGCGTTTTTGCCTTCTGGCTTGCTGATCACTTGGAACTTAAGTATTAGACCTAATTCCAGTGTAATACAGCCAGATCTAGTGCTGCTCAGCATTTCGGAGCTGTCCAACATCTAAGAAGGCTGAAAATTGAATGTAGTGCTGCATATTCACAAATAGTCCATTTTTGACTTCTCTCGCTGAGATAAAGCGTTTTTGGCTTCTGGCTTGCTGATCAGTTGTAACTTAAGTATTAGACCTAATTCCAGTTTAATACAGCCAGATCTAATGCTGCTCAGCATTTCGGAGCTGTCCAACATCTAAGAAGGCTGAAAATTGAATGTAGTGCTGCAAATTCACAAATAGTCCATTTTAGACTTCTTTCGCTGAGATAAAGCGTTTTTGGCTTCTGGCTCGCTGATCACTTGGAACTTAAGTATTAGACCTAATTCCAGTTTAATACAGCCAGATCTAGTGCCGCTCATCATTTCGGAGCTGTACAACATCTATGAAGGCTGAAAATTGAATGTAGTGCTGCAAATTCACAAATAGTCCATTTTTGACTTCTCTCGCTGAGATAAAGCGTTTTTGGCTTCTGGCTTGTTGATCACTTGGAACATAAGCAGATGAAATAATTTCAGTGTAATACAGCCAGATCTAGTGCCGCTCATCATTTCGGAGCTGTCCAACAACAAAGAAGGCTGAAAATTGAATGTAGTGCTGCAAATTCACAAATAGTCCATTTTAGACTTCTTTCGCTGAGATAAAGCGTTTTTGGCTTCTGGATTGCTGATCACTTGGAACTTAAGTAGTAGACCTAATTCCAGTTTAATACAGCCAGATCTAGTGCTGCTCATCATTTCGGAGCTGTCCAACATCTATGAAGGCTGAAAATTGAATGTAGTGCTGCATATTCACAAATAGTCCATTTTTGACTTCTCTCGCTGAGATAAAGCGTTTTTGGCTTCTGGCTTGCTGATCACTTGGAACATAAGCAGATGAAATAATTTCAGTGTAATACAGCCAGATCTAGTGCCGCTCATCATTTCGGAGCTGTCCAACAACTAAGAAGGCTGAAAATTGAATGTAAAGCTGCATATTCACAAATAGTCCATTTTTGACTTTTCTCGCTGAGATAAAGCGTTTTTGGCTTCTGGCTTGCTGATCACTTGGAACTTAAGTATTAGACCTAATTCCAGTTTAATACAGCCAGATCTAGTGCTGCTCAGCATTTCGGAGCTGTCCAACATCTAAGAAGGCTGAAAATTGAATGTAGTGCTGCGTATTCACAAATAGTCCATTTTTGACTTCTCTCGCTGAGATAAAACGTTTTTGGCTTCTGGCTGGCTGATCACTTGGAACTTAATTATTAGACCTAATTCCAGTTTAATACAGCCAGATCTAGTGCTGCTCAGCATTTCGGACCTGTCCAACAACAAAGAAGGCTGAAAATTGAATGTAGTGCTGCAAATTCACAAATAGTCCATTTTAGACTTCTTTCGCTGAGATAAAGCGTTTTTGGCTTCTGGCTTGCTGATCACTTGGAACTTAAGTATTAGACCTAATTACAGTTTAATACAGCCAGATCTAGTGCTGCTCATCATTTCGGAGCTGTACAACATCTATGAAGGCTGAAAATTGAATGTAGTGCTGCATATTCACAAATAGTCCATTTTTGACTTTTCTCGCTGAGATAAAGCGTTTTTGCCTTCTGGCTTGCTGATCACTTGGAACTTAAGTATTAGACCTAATTCCAGTTTAATACAGCCAGATCTAGTGCTGCTCAGCATTTCGGAGCTGTCCAACATCTATGAAGGCTGAAAATTGAATGTAGTGCTGCATATTCACAAATAGTCCATTTTTGACTTCTCTCGCTGAGATAAAGCGTTTTTGGCTTCTGGCTTGCTGATCAGTTGTAATTTAAGTATTAGACCTAATTCCAGTTTAATACAGCCAGATCTAATGCTGCTCAGCATTTCGGAGCTGTCCAACATCTAAGATGGCTGAAAATTGAATGTAGTGCTGCAAATTCACAAATAGTCCATTTTAGACTTCTTTCGCTGAGATAAAGCGTTTTTGGCTTCTGGCTCGCTGATCACTTGGAACTTAAGTATTAGACCTAATTCCAGTTTAATACAGCCAGATCTAGTGCTGCTCATCATTTCGGAGCTGTACAACATCTATGAAGGCTGAAAATTGAATGTAGTGCTGCATATTCACAAATAGTCCATTTTTGACTTTTCTCGCTGAGATAAAGCGTTTTTGCCTTCTGGCTTGCTGATCACTTTGAACTTAAGTATTAGACCTAATTCCAGTTTAATACAGCCAGATCTAGTGCTGCTCAGCATTTCGGAGCTGTCCAACATCTAAGAAGGCTGAAAATTGAATGTAGTGCTGAATATTCACAAATAGTCCATTTTTGACTTCTCTCGCTGAGATAAAGCGTTTTTGGCTTCTGGCTTGCTGATCACTTGGAACATAAGCAGATGAAATAATTTCAGTGTAATACAGCCAGATCTAGTGCTGCTCATCATTTCGGAGCTGTCCAACATCTATGAAGGCTGAAAATTGAATGTAGTGCTGCATATTCACAAATAGTCCATTTTTGACTTCTCTCGCTGAGATAAAGCGTTTTTGGCTTCTGGCTTGTTGATCACTTGGAACATAAGCAGATGAAATAATTTCAGTGTAATACAGCCAGATCTAGTGCCGCTCATCATTTCGGAGCTGTCCAACAACTAAGAAGGCTGAAAATTGAATGTAAAGCTGCAAATTCACAAGTAGTCCATTTTTGACTTCTTTCGCTGAGATAAAGCGTTTTTGGCTTCTGGCTGGCTGATCACTTGTAACTTAAGTATTAGACCTAATTCCAGTTTAATACAGCTAGATCAAGTGCTGCTCAGCATTTCGGAGCTGTCCAACAACAAAGAAGGCTGAAAATTGAATGTAGTGCTGCAAATTCACAAATAGTCCATTTTTGACTTCTTTCGCTGAGATAAAGCGTTTTTGGCTTCTGGATTGCTGATCACTTGGAACTTAAGTATTAGACCTAATTACAGTTTAATACAGCCAGATCTAGTGCTGCTCATCATTTCGGAGCTGTCCAACAACAAAGAAGGCTGAAAATTGAATGTAGTGCTGCAAATTCACAAATAGTCCATTTTTGACTTCTCGCTGAGATAAAGCGTTTTTGGCTTCTGGCTTTCTGATCATTTGTAACTTAAGCAGATCAACTAATTTCAGCTTATTACAGCCAGATCTAGTGCTGCTCAGCATTTCGGAGCTGTCCAACAACTAACAAGGCTGAAAATTGAATGTAAAGCTGCAAATTCACAGATAGTCCATTTTTGACTTCTTTCGCTGAGATAAAGCGTTTTTGGCTTCTGGCTTTCTGATCATTTGTAACTTAAGCAGATCAACTAATTTCAGGTTATTACAGCCAGATCTAGTGCTGCTCAGCATTTCGGAGCTGTCCAACAACTAACTAGGCTGAAAATTGAATGTAAAGCTGCAAATTCACAGATAGTCCATTTTTGACTTCTTTCGCTGAGATAAAGCGTTTTTGGCTTCTGGCTTTCTGATCATTTGTAACTTAAGCAGATCAACTAATTTCAGGTTATTACAGCTAGATCTAGTGCTGCTCAGCATTTCGGAGCTGTCCAACAACTAACAAGGCTGAAAATTGAATGTAAAGCTGCAAATTCACAGATAGTCCATTTTTGACTTCTTTCGCTGAGATAAAGCGTTTTTGGCTTCTGGCTTTCTGATCATTTGTACCTTAAGCAGATCAACTAATTTCAGCTTATTACAGCCAGATCTAGTGCTGCTCAGCATTTCGGAGCTGTCCAACAACTGACAAGGCTGAAAATTGAATGTAAAGCTGCAAATTCACAGATAGTCCATTTTTGACTTCTTTCGCTGAGATAAAGCGTATTTGGCTTCTGGCTTTCTGATCATTTGTAACTTAAGCAGATCAACTAATTTCAGCTTATTACAGCCAGATCTAGTGCTGCTCAGCATTTCGGAGCTGTCCAACAACTAACAAGGCTGAAAATTGAATGTAAAGCTGCAAATTCACAGATAGTCTATTTTTGACTTCTTTCGCTGAGATAAAGCGTTTTTGGCTTCTGGCTTTCTGATCATTTGTAACTTAAGCAGATCAACTAATTTCAGGTTTTTACAGCCAGATCTAGTGCTGCTCAGCATTTCGGAGCTGTCCAACAACTAACAAGGCTGAAAATTGAATGTAAAGCTGCAAATTCACAGATAGTCCATTTTTGACTTCTTTCGCTGAGATAAAGCGTTTTTGGCTTCTGGCTTTCTGATCATTTGTAACTTAAGCAGATCAACTAATTTCAGCTTATTACAGCTAGATCTAGTGCTGCTCAGCATTTCGGAGCTGTCCAACAACTAACAAGGCTGAAAATTGAATGTAAAGCTGCAAATTCACAGATAGTCCATTTTTGACTTCTTTCGCTGAGATAAAGCTTTTTTGGCTTCTGGCTTTCTGATCATTTGTAACTTAAGCAGATCAACTAATTTCAGGTTATTACAGCCAGATCTAGTGCTGCTCAGCATTTCGGAGCTGTCCAACAACTAACAAGGCTGAAAATTGAATGTAAAGCTGCAAATTCACAGATAGTCCATTTTTGACTTCTTTCGCTGAGATAAAGCGTTTTTGGCTTCTGGCTTTCTGATCATTTGTAACTTAAGCAGATCAAATAATTTCAGGTTATTACAGCCAGATCTAGTGCTGCTCAGCATTTCGGAGCTGTCCAACAACTAACAAGGCTGAAAATTGAATGTAAAGCTGCAAATTCACAGATAGTCCATTTTTTACTTCTTTCGCTGAGATAAAGCGTTTTTGGCTTCTGGCTTTCTGATCATTTGTAACTTAAGCAGATCAACTAATTTCAGCTTATTACAGCCAGATCTAGTGCTGCTCAGCATTTCGGAGCTGTCCAACAACTAACAAGGCTGAAAATTGAATGTAAAGCTGCAAATTCACAGATAGTCCATTTTTGACTTCTTTCGCTGAGATAAAGCGTTTTTGGCTTCTGGCTTTCTGATCATTTGTAACTTAAGCAGATCAACTAATTTCAGGTTATTACAGCCAGATCTAGTGCTGCTCAGCATTTCGGAGCTGTCCAACAACTGACAAGGCTGAAAATTGAATGTAAAGCTGCAAATTCACAGATAGTCCATTTTTGACTTCTTTCGCTGAGATAAAGCGTTTTTGGCTTCTGGCTTTCTGATCATTTGTAACTTAAGCAGATCAACTAATTTCAGCTTATTACAGCTAGATCTAGTGCTGCTCAGCATTTCGGAGCTGTCCAACAACTAACAAGGCTGAAAATTGAATGTAAAGCTGCAAATTCACAGATAGTCCATTTTTGACTTCTTTCGCTGAGATAAAGCGTTTTTGGCTTCTGGCTTTCTGATCATTTGTAACTTAAGCAGATCAACTAATTTCAGCTTATTACAGCTAGATCTAGTGCTGCTCAGCATTTCGGAGCTGTCCAACAACTAACAAGGCTGAAAATTGAATGTAAAGCTGCAAATTCACAGATAGTCCATTTTTGACTTCTTTCGCTGAGATAAAGCTTTTTTGGCTTCTGGATTTCTGATCATTTGTAACTTAAGCAGATCAACTAATTTCAGCTTATTACAGCCAGATCTAGTGCTGCTCAGCATTTCGGAGCTGTCCAACAACTAACAAGGCTGAAAATTGAATGTAAAGCTGCAAATTCACAGATAGTCCATTTTTGACTTCTTTCGCTGAGATAAAGCGTTTTTGGCTTCTGGCTTTCTGATCATTTGTAACTTAAGCAGATCAACTAATTTCAGGTTATTACAGCCAGATCTAGTGCTGCTCAGCATTTCGGAGCTGTCCAACAACTAACTAGGCTGAAAATTGAATGTAAAGCTGCAAATTCACAGATAGTCCATTTTTGACTTCTTTCGCTGAGATAAAGCGTTTTTGGCTTCTGGCTTTCTGATCATTTGTAACTTAAGCAGATCAACTAATTTCAGGTTATTACAGCCAGATCTAGTGCTGCTCAGCATTTCGGAGCTGTCCAACAACTGACAAGGCTGAAAATTGAATGTAAAGCTGCAAATTCACAGATAGTCCATTTTTGACTTCTTTCGCTGAGATAAAGCGTTTTTGGCTTCTGGCTTTCTGATCATTTGTAACTTAAGCAGATCAACTAATTTCAGGTTATTACAGCCAGATCTAGTGCTGCTCAGCATTTCGGAGCTGTCCAACAACTAACAAGGCTGAAAATTGAATGTAAAGCTGCAAATTCACAGATAGTCCATTTTTGACTTCTTTCGCTGAGATAAAGCGTTTTTGGCTTCTGGCTTTCTGATCATTTGTAACTTAAGCAGATCAACTAATTTCAGGTTATTACAGCCAGATCTAGTGCTGCTCAGCATTTCGGAGCTGTCCAACAACTGACAAGGCTGAAAATTGAATGTAAAGCTGCAAATTCACAGATAGTCCATTTTTGACTTCTTTCGCTGAGATAAAGCGTTTTTGGCTTCTGGCTTTCTGATCATTTGTAACTTAAGCAGATCAACTAATTTCAGCTTATTACAGCTAGATCTAGTGCTGCTCAGCATTTCGGAGCTGTCCAACAACTAACAAGGCTGAAAATTGAATGTAAAGCTGCAAATTCACAGATAGTCCATTTTTGACTTCTTTCGCTGAGATAAAGCGTTTTTGGCTTCTGGCTTCCTGATAATTTGTAACTTAAGCAGATCAACTAATTTCAGCTTATTTCAGCTAGATCTAGTGCTGCTCAGCATTTCGGAGCTGTCCAACAACTAACAAGGCTGAAAATTGAATGTAAAGCTGCAAATTCACAGATAGTCCATTTTTGACTTCTTTCGCTGAGATAAAGCTTTTTTGGCTTCTGGCTTTCTGATCATTTGTAACTTAAGCAGATCAAATAATTTCAGGTTATTACAGCCAGATCTAGTGCTGCTCAGCATTTCGGAGCTGTCCAACAACTAACAAGGCTGAAAATTGAATGTAAAGCTGCAAATTCACAGATAGTCCATTTTTTACTTCTTTCGCTGAGATAAAGCGTTTTTGGCTTCTGGCTTTCTGATCATTTGTAACTTAAGCAGATCAACTAATTTCAGCTTATTACAGCCAGATCTAGTGCTGCTCAGCATTTCGGAGCTGTCCAACAACTAACAAGGCTGAAAATTGAATGTAAAGCTGCAAATTCACAGATAGTCCATTTTTGACTTCTTTCGCTGAGATAAAGCGTTTTTGGCTTCTGGCTTTCTGATCATTTGTAACTTAAGCAGATCAACTAATTTCAGCTTATTACAGCCAGATCTAGTGCTGCTCAGTGTAACGGGTGGAACCACCAGGGGTCGCTTCCTCCACATTTTGAGCGCCCATAAAAGGGAAGCTGTCAGGCTGGTGGGTAATTGTCAATCTCCTCTGTGTTTGACCAGGTGTGTTGGCCTACAAGTCCCACTGTTGTGATCAGGGCCACACTGCATGTGTTGAGCTGACGATTCCTAGCTGGGCGTGTGGTTTGTCGACGCTGCAGGTAGGCTTTGTATATTTTAAACTGGATTGAATTGAATGGTTTTATTGTAAAGATTTAATAGGTGTTTGGTAATTTGTTTTTTTTTTGTTTTTTGCAGTTGTCGCTGCACCCTGCTGTTCTTTTAGTTTGATTTTCTTTTTCCATTGTTTTTCATTTATTTTTGTTTACCTATTGTTTTTTGCAAATACACATCCTCTTATTTTGTAATAATAAATATTGTCCCTTTTATTTTGGTTGTTTTTATTGCACTATAAGTGGTCGTAACATCAGCATTTCGGAGCTGTCCAACAACTGACAAGGCTGAAAATTGAATGTAAAGCTGCAAATTCACAGATAGTCCATTTTTGACTTCTTTCGCTGAGATAAAGCGTTTTTGGCTTCTGGCTTTCTGATCATTTGTAACTTAAGCAGATCAACTAATTTCAGCTTATTACAGCCAGATCTAGTGCTGCTCAGCATTTCGGAGCTGTCCAACAACTAACAAGGCTGAAAATTGAATGTAAAGCTGCAAATTCACAGATAGTCCATTTTTGACTTCTTTCGCTGAGATAAAGCGTTTTTGGCTTCTGGCTTTCTGATCATTTGTAACTTAAGCAGATCAACTAATTTCAGGTTATTACAGCCAGATCTAGTGCTGCTCAGCATTTCGGAGCTGTCCAACAACTAACTAGGCTGAAAATTGAATGTAAAGCTGCAAATTCACAGATAGTCCATTTTTGACTTCTTTCGCTGAGATAAAGCGTTTTTGGCTTCTGGCTTTCTGATCATTTGTAACTTAAGCAGATCAACTAATTTCAGCTTATTACAGCCAGATCTAGTGCTGCTCAGCATTTCGGAGCTGTCCAACAACTGACAAGGCTGAAAATTGAATGTAAAGCTGCAAATTCACAGATAGTCCATTTTTGACTTCTTTCGCTGAGATAAAGCGTATTTGGCTTCTGGCTTTCTGATCATTTGTAACTTAAGCAGATCAACTAATTTCAGGTTATTACAGCCAGATCTAGTGCTGCTCAGCATTTCGGAGCTGTCCAACAACTGACAAGGCTGAAAATTGAATGTAAAGCTGCAAATTCACAGATAGTCCATTTTTGACTTCTTTCGCTGATATAAAGCGTTTTTGGCTTCTGGCTTTCTGATCATTTGTAACTTAAGCAGATCAACTAATTTCAGCTTATTACAGCCAGATCTGGTGCTGCTCAGCATTTCGGAGCTGTCCAACAACTAACAAGGCTGAAAATTGAATGTAAAGCTGCAAATTCACAGATAGTCTATTTTTGACTTCTTTCGCTGAGATAAAGCGTTTTTGGCTTCTGGCTTTCTGATCATTTGTAACTTAAGCAGATCAACTAATTTCAGGTTTTTACAGCCAGATCTAGTGCTGCTCAGCATTTCGGAGCTGTCCAACAACTAACAAGGCTGAAAATTGAATGTAAAGCTGCAAATTCACAGATAGTCCATTTTTGACTTCTTTCGCTGAGATAAAGCGTTTTTGGCTTCTGGCTTTCTGATCATTTGTAACTTAAGCAGATCAACTAATTTCAGCTTATTACAGCCAGATCTAGTGCTGCTCAGCATTTCGGAGCTGTCCAACAACTAACAAGGCTGAAAATTGAATGTAAAGCTGCAAATTCACAGATAGTCCATTTTTGACTTCTTTCGCTGAGATAAAGCGTTTTTGGCTTCTGGCTTTCTGATCATTTGTAACTTAAGCAGATCAACTAATTTCAGCTTATTACAGCTAGATCTAGTGCTGCTCAGCATTTCGGAGCTGTCCAACAACTAACAAGGCTGAAAATTGAATGTAAAGCTGCAAATTCACAGATAGTCCATTTTTGACTTCTTTCGCTGAGATAAAGCGTTTTTGGCTTCTGGCTTTCTGATCATTTGTAACTTAAGCAGATCAACTAATTTCAGCTTATTACAGCTAGATCTAGTGCTGCTCAGCATTTCGGAGCTGTCCAACAACTAACAAGGCTGAAAATTGAATGTAAAGCTGCAAATTCACAGATAGTCCATTTTTGACTTCTTTCGCTGAGATAAAGCGTTTTTGGCTTCTGGCTTGCTGATCATTTGTAACTTAAGCAGATCAACTAATTTCAGCTTATTACAGCCAGATCTAGTGCTGCTCAGCATTTCGGAGCTGTCCAACAACTAACAAGGCTGAAAATTGAATGTAAAGCTGCAAATTCACAGATAGTCCATTTTTGACTTCTTTCGCTGAGATAAAGCGTTTTTGGCTTCTGGCTTTCTGATCATTTGTAACTTAAGCAGATCAACTAATTTCAGGTTATTACAGCCAGATCTAGTGCTGCTCAGCATTTTGGAGCTGTCCAACAACTAACAAGGCTGAAAATTGAATGTAAAGCTGCAAATTCACAGATAGTCCATTTTTGACTTCTTTCGCTGAGATAAAGCGTTTTTGGCTTCTGGCTTTCTGATCATTTGTAACTTAAGCAGATCAACTAATTTCAGCTCATTACAGCTAGATCTAGTGCTGCTCAGCATTTCGAAGCTGTCCAACAACTAACAAGGCTGAAAATTGAATGTAAAGCTGCAAATTCACAGATAGTCCATTTTTGACTTCTTTCGCTGAGATAAAGCGTTTTTGGCTTCTGGCTTTCTGATCATTTGTAACTTAAGCAGATCAACTAATTTCAGGTTATTACAGCTAGATCTAGTGCTGCTCAGCATTTCGGAGCTGTCCAACAACTAACAAGGCTGAAAATTGAATGTAAAGCTGCAAATTCACAGATAGTCCATTTTTGACTTCTTTCGCTGAGATAAAGCGTTTTTGGCTTCTGGCTTTCTGATCATTTGTAACTTAAGCAGATCAACTAATTTCAGCTTATTACAGCCAGATCTAGTGCTGCTCAGCATTTCGGAGCTGTCCAACAACTAACAAGGCTGAAAATTGAATGTAAAGCTGCAAATTCACAGATAGTCCATTTTTGACTTCTTTCGCTGAGATAAAGCGTTTTTGGCTTCTGGCTTTCTGATCATTTGTAACTTAAGCAGATCAACTAATTTCAGCTTATTACAGCCAGATCTAGTGCTGCTCAGCATTTCGGAGCTGTCCAACAACTAACAAGGCTGAAAATTGAATGTAAAGCTGCAAATTCACAGATAGTCCATTTCTTACTTCTTTCGCTGAGATAAAGCGTTTTTGGCTTCTGGCTTTCTGATCATTTGTAACTTAAGCAGATCAACTAATTTCAGGTTATTACAGCCAGATCTAGTGCTGCTCAGCATTTTGGAGCTGTCCAACAACTAACAAGGCTGAAAATTGAATGTAAAGCTGCAAATTCACAGATAGTCCATTTTTGACTTCTTTCGCTGAGATAAAGCGTTTTTGGCTTCTGGCTTTCTGATCATTTGTAACTTAAGCAGATCAACTAATTTCAGCTTATTACAGCCAGATCTAGTGCTGCTCAGCATTTCGGAGCTGTCCAACAACTAACAAGGCTGAAAATTGAATGTAAAGCTGCAAATTCACAGATAGTCCATTTCTTACTTCTTTCGCTGAGATAAAGCGTTTTTGGCTTCTGGCTTTCTGATCATTTGTAACTTAAGCAGATCAACTAATTTCAGGTTATTACAGCCAGATCTAGTGCTGCTCAGCATTTTGGAGCTGTCCAACAACTAACAAGGCTGAAAATTGAATGTAAAGCTGCAAATTCACAGATAGTCCATTTTTGACTTCTTTCGCTGAGATAAAGCGTTTTTGGCTTCTGGCTTTCTGATCATTTGTAACTTAAGCAGATCAACTAATTTCAGCTTATTACAGCCAGATCTAGTGCTGCTCAGCATTTCGGAGCTGTCCAACAACTAACAAGGCTGAAAATTGAATGTAAAGCTGCAAATTCACAGATAGTCCATTTCTTACTTCTTTCGCTGAGATAAAGCGTTTTTGGCTTCTGGCTTTCTGATCATTTGTAACTTAAGCAGATCAACTAATTTCAGGTTATTACAGCCAGATCTAGTGCTGCTCAGCATTTTGGAGCTGTCCAACAACTAACAAGGCTGAAAATTGAATGTAAAGCTGCAAATTCACAGATAGTCCATTTTTGACTTCTTTCGCTGAGATAAAGCGTTTTTGGCTTCTGGCTTTCTGATCATTTGTAACTTAAGCAGATCAACTAATTTCAGCTTATTACAGCCAGATCTAGTGCTGCTCAGCATTTCGGAGCTGTCCAACAACTAACAAGGCTGAAAATTGAATGTAAAGCTGCAAATTCACAGATAGTCCATTTCTTACTTCTTTCGCTGAGATAAAGCGTTTTTGGCTTCTGGCTTTCTGATCATTTGTAACTTAAGCAGATCAACTAATTTCAGGTTATTACAGCTAGATCTAGTGCTGCTCAGCATTTCGGAGCTGTCCAACAACTAACAAGGCTGAAAATTGAATGTAAAGCTGCAAATTCACAGATAGTCCATTTTTGACTTCTTTCGCTGAGATAAAGCGTTTTTGGCTTCTGGCTTTCTGATCATTTGTAACTTAAGCAGATCAACTAATTTCAGGTTATTACAGCCAGATCTAGTGCTGCTCAGCATTTCGGAGCTGTCCAACAACTAACAAGGCTGAAAATTGAATGTAAAGCTGCAAATTCACAGATAGTCCATTTCTTACTTCTTTCGCTGAGATAAAGCGTTTTTGGCTTCTGGCTTTCTGATCATTTGTAACTTAAGCAGATCAACTAATTTCAGCTTATTACAGCCAGATCTAGTGCTGCTCAGCATTTCGGAGCTGTCCAACAACTAACAAGGCTGAAAATTGAATGTAAAGCTGCAAATTCACAGATAGTCCATTTCTTACTTCTTTCGCTGAGATAAAGCGTTTTTGGCTTCTGGCTTTCTGATCATTTGTAACTTAAGCAGATCAACTAATTTCAGCTTATTACAGCTAGATCTAGTGCTGCTCAGCATTTCGGAGCTGTCCAACATCTAACAAGGCTGAAAATTGAATGTAAAGCTGCAAATTCACAGATAGTCCATTTTTGACTTCTTTCGCTGAGATAAAGCGTTTTTGGCTTCTGGCTTTCTGATCATTTGTAACTTAAGCAGATCAACTAATTTCAGCTTATTACAGCCAGATCTAGTGCTGCTCAGCATTTCGGAGCTGTCCAACAACTGACAAGGCTGAAAATTGAATGTAAAGCTGCAAATTCACAGATAGTCCATTTTTGACTTCTTTCGCTGAGATAAAGCGTTTTTGGCTTCTGGCTTTCTGATCATTTGTAACTTAAGCAGATCAACTAATTTCAGCTTATTACAGCCAGATCTAGTGCTGCTCAGCATTTCGGAGCTGTCCAACAACTAACAAGGCTGAAAATTGAATGTAAAGCTGCAAATTAACAGATAGTCCATTTTTGACTTCTTTCGCTGAGATAAAGCGTTTTTGGCTTCTGGCTTTCTGATCATTTGTAACTTAAGCAGATCAACTAATTTCAGCTTATTACAGCCAGATCTAGTGCTGCTCAGCATTTCGGAGCTGTCCAACAACTAACAAGGCTGAAAATTGAATGTAAAGCTGCAAATTAACAGATAGTCCATTTTTGACTTCTTTCGCTGAGATAAAGCGTTTTTGGCTTCTGGCTTTCTGATCATTTGTAACTTAAGCAGATCAACTAATTTCAGCTTATTACAGCTAGATCTAGTGCTGCTCAGCATTTCGGAGCTGTCCAACAACTAACAAGGCTGAAAATTGAATGTAAAGCTGCAAATGCACAGATAGTCCATTTTTGACTTCTTTCGCTGAGATAAAGCGTTTTTGGCTTCTGGCTTTCTGATCATTTGTAACTTAAGCAGATCAACTAATTTCAGCTTATTACAGCCAGATCTAGTGCTGCTCAGCATTTCGGAGCTGTCCAACAACTAACAAGGCTGAAAATTGAATGTAAAGCTGCAAATTCACAGATAGTCCATTTCTTACTTCTTTCGCTGAGATAAAGCGTTTTTGGCTTCTGGCTTTCTGATCATTTGTAACTTAAGCAGATCAACTAATTTCAGCTTATTACAGCTATATCTAGTGCTGCTCAGCATTTCGGAGCTGTCCAACAACTAACAAGGCTGAAAATTGAATGTAAAGCTGCAAATTCACAGATAGTCCATTTTTGACTTCTTTCGCTGAGATAAAGCGTTTTTGGCTTCTGGCTTTCTGATCATTTGTAACTTAAGCAGATCAACTAATTTCAGCTTATTACAGCTAGATCTAGTGCTGCTCAGCATTTCGGAGCTGTCCAACAACTAACAAGGCTGAAAATTGAATGTAAAGCTGCAAATTCACAGATAGTCCATTTTTGACTTCTTTCGCTGAGATAAAGCGTTTTTGGCTTCTGGCTTTCTGATCATTTGTAACTTAAGCAGATCAACTAATTTCAGGTTATTACAGCCAGATCTAGTGCTGCTCAGCATTTCGGAGCTGTCCAACAACTAACAAGGCTGAAAATTGAATGTAAAGCTGCAAATTCACAGATAGTCCATTTCTTACTTCTTTCGCTGAGATAAAGCGTTTTTGGCTTCTGGCTTTCTGATCATTTGTAACTTAAGCAGATCAACTAATTTCAGCTTATTACAGCCAGATCTAGTGCTGCTCAGCATTTCGGAGCTGTCCAACAACTAACAAGGCTGAAAATTGAATGTAAAGCTGCAAATTCACAGATAGTCCATTTCTTACTTCTTTCGCTGAGATAAAGCGTTTTTGGCTTCTGGCTTTCTGATCATTTGTAACTTAAGCAGATCAACTAATTTCAGCTTATTACAGCTAGATCTAGTGCTGCTCAGCATTTCGGAGCTGTCCAACAACTAACAAGGCTGAAAATTGAATGTAAAGCTGCAAATTCACAGATAGTCCATTTTTGACTTATTTCGCTGAGATAAAGCGTTTTTGGCTTCTGGCTTTCTGATCATTTGTAACTTAAGCAGATCAACTAATTTCAGGTTATTACAGCTAGATCTAGTGCTGCTCAGCATTTCGGAGCTGTCCAACAACTAACAAGGCTGAAAATTGAATGTAAAGCTGCAAATTCACAGATAGTCCATTTTTGACTTCTTTCGCTGAGATAAAGCGTTTTTGGCTTCTGGCTTTCTGATCATTTGTAACTTAAGCAGATCAACTAATTTCAGGTTATTACAGCCAGATCTAGTGCTGCTCAGCATTTCGGAGCTGTCCAACAACTAACAAGGCTGAAAATTGAATGTAAAGCTGCAAATTCACAGATAGTCCATTTCTTACTTCTTTCGCTGAGATAAAGCGTTTTTGGCTTCTGGCTTTCTGATCATTTGTAACTTAAGCAGATCAACTAATTTCAGCTTATTACAGCCAGATCTAGTGCTGCTCAGCATTTCGGAGCTGTCCAACAACTAACAAGGCTGAAAATTGAATGTAAAGCTGCAAATTCACAGATAGTCCATTTCTTACTTCTTTCGCTGAGATAAAGCGTTTTTGGCTTCTGGCTTTCTGATCATTTGTAACTTAAGCAGATCAACTAATTTCAGCTTATTACAGCTAGATCTAGTGCTGCTCAGCATTTCGGAGCTGTCCAACAACTAACAAGGCTGAAAATTGAATGTAAAGCTGCAAATTCACAGATGGTCCATTTTTGACTTCTTTCGCTGAGATAAAGCGTTTTTGGCTTCTGGCTTTCTGATCATTTGTAACTTAAGCAGATCAACTAATTTCAGCTTATTACAGCCAGATCTAGTGCTGCTCAGCATTTCGGAGCTGTCCAACAACTGACAAGGCTGAAAATTGAATGTAAAGCTGCAAATTCACAGATAGTCCATTTTTGACTTCTTTCGCTGAGATAAAGCGTTTTTGGCTTCTGGCTTTCTGATCATTTGTAACTTAAGCAGATCAACTAATTTCAGCTTTTTACAGCTAGATCTAGTGCTGCTCAGCATTTCGGAGCTGTCCAACAACTAACAAGGCTGAAAATTGAATGTAAAGCTGCAAATTCACAGATAATCCATTTTTGACTTCTTTCGCTGAGATAAAGCGTTTTTGGCTTCTGGCTGTCTGATCATTTGTAACTTAAGCAGATCAACTAATTTCAGCTTATTACAGCTAGATCTAGTGCTGCTCAGCATTTCGGAGCTGTCCAACAACTAACAAGGCTGAAAATTGAATGTAAAGCTGCAAATTCACAGATAGTCCATTTTTGACTTCTTTCGCTGAGATAAAGCGTTTTTGGCTTCTGGCTTTCTGATCATTTGTAACTTAAGCAGATCAACTAATTTCAGGTTATTACAGCCAGATCTAGTGCTGCTCAGCATTTCGGAGCTGTCCAACAACTAACAAGGCTGAAAATTGAATGTAAAGCTGCAAATTCACAGATAGTCCATTTTTGACTTCTTTCGCTGAGATAAAGCGTTTTTGGCTTCTGGCTTTCTGATCATTTGTAACTTAAGCAGATCAACTAATTTCAGCTTATTACAGCTAGATCTAGTGCTGCTCAGCATTTCGGAGCTGTCCAACAACTAACAAGGCTGAAAATTGAATGTAAAGCTGCAAATTCACAGATAGTCCATTTTTGACTTCTTTCGCTGAGATAAAGCGTTTTTGGCTTCTGGCTTTCTGATCATTTGTAACTTAAGCAGATCAACTAATTTCAGCTTATTACAGCCAGATCTAGTGCTGCTCAGCATTTCGGAGCTGTCCAAAAACTGACAAGGCTGAAAATTGAATGTAAAGCTGCAAATTCACAGATAGTCCATTTTTGACTTCTTTCGCTGAGATAAAGCGTATTTGGCTTCTGGCTTTCTGATCATTTGTAACTTAAGCAGATCAACTAATTTCAGGTTATTACAGCCAGATCTAGTGCTGCTCAGCATTTCGGAGCTGTCCAACAACTAACAAGGCTGAAAATTGAATGTAAAGCTGCAAATTCACAGATAGTCCATTTTTGACTTCTTTCGCTGAGATAAAGCGTTTTTGGCTTCTGGCTTTCTGATCATTTGTAACTTAAGCAGATCAACTAATTTCAGCTTATTACAGCTAGATCTAGTGCTGCTCAGCATTTCGGAGCTGTCCAACAACTAACAAGGCTGAAAATTGAATGTAAAGCTGCAAATTCACAGATAGTCCATTTTTGACTTCTTTCGCTGAGATAAAGCGTTTTTGGCTTCTGGCTTTCTGATCATTTGTAACTTAAGCAGATCAACAAATTTCAGGTTATTACAGTCAGATCTAGTGCTGCTCAGCATTTCGGAGCTGTCCAACAACTGACAAGGCTGAAAATTGAATGTAAAGCTGCAAATTCACAGATAGTCCATTTTTGACTTCTTTCGCTGAGATAAAGCGTTTTTGGCTTCTGGCTTTCTGATCATTTGTAACTTAAGCAGATCAACTAATTTCAGCTTATTACAGCCAGATCTAGTGCTGCTCAGCATTTCGGAGCTGTCCAACAACTGACAAGGCTGAAAATTGAATGTAAAGCTGCAAATTCACAGATAGTCCATTTTTGACTTCTTTCGCTGAGATAAAGCGTTTTTGGCTTCTGGCTTTCTGATCATTTGTAACTTAAGCAGATCAACTAATTTCAGCTTATTACAGCTAGATCTAGTGCTGCTCAGCATTTCGGAGCTGTCCAACAACTAACAAGGCTGAAAATTGAATGTAAAGCTGCAAATTCACAGATAGTCCATTTTTGACTTCTTTCGCTGAGATAAAGCGTTTTTGGCTTCTGGCTTTCTGATCATTTGTAACTTAAGCAGATCAACTAATTTCAGCTTATTACAGCCAGATCTAGTGCTGCTCAGCATTTCGGAGCTGTCCAACAACTAACAAGGCTGAAAATTGAATGTAAAGCTACAAATTCACAGATAGTCCATTTTTGACTTCTTTCGCTGAGATAAAGCGTTTTTGGCTTCTGGCTTTCTGATCATTTGTAACTTAAGCAGATCAACTAATTTCAGGTTATTACAGCTAGATCTAGTGCTGCTCAGCATTTCGGAGCTGTCCAACAACTAACAAGGCTGAAAATTGAATGTAAAGCTGCAAATTCACAGATAGTCCATTTTTGACTTCTTTCGCTGAGATAAAGCGTTTTTGGCTTCTGGCTTTCTGATCATTTGTAACTTAAGCAGATCAACTAATTTCAGCTTATTACAGCTAGATCTAGTGCTGCTCAGCATTTCGGAGCTGTCCAACAACTAACAAGGCTGAAAATTGAATGTAAAGCTGCAAATTCACAGATAGTCCATTTTTGACTTCTTTCGCTGAGATAAAGCGTTTTTGGATGCTGGCTTTCTGATCATTTGTAACTTAAGCAGATCAACTAATTTCAGGTTATTACAGCTAGATCTAGTGCTGCTCAGCATTTCGGAGCTGTCCAACAACTAACAAGGCTGAAAATTGAATGTAAAGCTGCAAATTCACAGATAGTCCATTTTTGACTTCTTTCGCTGAGATAAAGCGTTTTTGGCTTCTGGCTTTCTGATCATTTGTAACTTAAGCAGATCAACTAATTTCAGCTTATTACAGCTAGATCTAGTGCTGCTCAGCATTTCGGAGCTGTCCAACAACTAACAAGGCTGAAAATTGAATGTAAAGCTGCAAATTCACAGATAGTCCATTTTTGACTTCTTTCGCTGAGATAAAGCGTTTTTGGCTTCTGGCTTTCTGATCATTTGTGACTTAAGCAGATCAACTAATTTCAGCTTATTACAGCTAGATCTAGTGCTGCTCAGCATTTCGGAGCTGTCCAACAACTAACAAGGCTGAAAATTGAATGTAAAGCTGCAAATTCACAGATAGTCCATTTTTGACTTCTTTCGCTGAGATAAAGCGTTTTTGGCTTCTGGCTTTCTGATCATTTGTAACTTAAGCAGATCAACTAATTTCAGGTTATTACAGCCAGATCTAGTGCTGCTCAGCATTTCGGAGCTGTCCAACAACTGACAAGGCTGAAAATTGAATGTAAAGCTGCAAATTCACAGATAGTCCATTTTTGACTTCTTTCGCTGAGATAAAGCGTTTTTGGCTTCTGGCTTTCTGATCATTTGTAACTTAAGCAGATCAACTAATTTCAGCTTATTACAGCTAGATCTAGTGCTGCTCAGCATTTCGGAGCTGTCCAACAACTAACAAGGCTGAAAATTGAATGTAAAGCTGCAAATTCACAGATAGTCCATTTTTGACTTCTTTCGCTGAGATAAAGCGTTTTTGGCTTCTGGCTTTCTGATCATTTGTAACTTAAGCAGATCAACTAATTTCAGCTTATTACAGCTAGATCTAGTGCTGCTCAGCATTTCGGAGCTGTCCAACAACTAACAAGGCTGAAAATTGAATGTAAAGCTACAAATTCACAGATAGTCCATTTTTGACTTCTTTCGCTGAGATAAAGCGTTTTTGGCTTCTGGCTTTCTGATCATTTGTAACTTAAGCAGATCAACTAATTTCAGGTTATTACAGCTAGATCTAGTGCTGCTCAGCATTTCGGAGCTGTCCAACAACTAACAAGGCTGAAAATTGAATGTAAAGCTGCAAATTCACAGATAGTCCATTTTTGACTTCTTTCGCTGAGATAAAGCGTTTTTGGCTTCTGGCTTTCTGATCATTTGTAACTTAAGCAGATCAACTAATTTCAGCTTATTACAGCTAGATCTAGTGCTGCTCAGCATTTCGGAGCTGTCCAACAACTAACAAGGCTGAAAATTGAATGTAAAGCTGCAAATTCACAGATAGTCCATTTTTGACTTCTTTCGCTGAGATAAAGCGTTTTTGGATGCTGGCTTTCTGATCATTTGTAACTTAAGCAGATCAACTAATTTCAGCTTATTACAGCTAGATCTAGTGCTGCTCAGCATTTCCGAGCTGTCCAACAACTAACAAGGCTGAAAATTGAATGTAAAGCTGCAAATTCACAGATAGTCCATTTTTGACTTCTTTCGTTGAGATAAAGCGTTTTTGGCTTCTGGCTTTCTGATCATTTGTAACTTAAGCAGATCAACTAATTTCAGCTTATTACAGCTAGATCTAGTGCTGCTCAGCATTTCGGAGCTGTCCAACAACTAACAAGGCTGAAAATTGAATGTAAAGCTGCAAATTCACAGATAGTCCATTTTTGACTTCTTTCGCTGAGATAAAGCGTTTTTGGCTTCTGGCTTTCTGATCATTTGTAACTTAAGCAGATCAACTAATTTCAGCTTATTACAGCTAGATCTAGTGCTGCTCAGCATTTCGGAGCTGTCCAACAACTAACAAGGCTGAAAATTGAATGTAAAGCTGCAAATTCACAGATAGTCCATTTTTGACTTCTTTCGCTGAGATAAAGCGTTTTTGGCTTCTGGCTTTCTGATCATTTGTAACTTAAGCAGATCAACTAATTTCAGCTTATTACAGCTAGATCTAGTGCTGCTCAGCATTTCGGAGCTGTCCAACAACTAACAAGGCTGAAAATTGAATGTAAAGCTGCAAATTCACAGATAGTCCATTTTTGAATTCTTTCGCTGAGATAAAGCGTTTTTGGCTTCTGGCTTTCTGATCATTTGTAACTTAAGCAGATCAACTAATTTCAGCTTATTACAGCCAGATCTAGTGCTGCTCAGCATTTCGGAGCTGTCCAACAACTAACAAGGCTGAAAATTGAATGTAAAGCTGCAAATTCACAGATAGTCCATTTTTGACTTCTTTCGCTGAGATAAAGCGTTTTTGGCTTCTGGCTTTCTGATCATTTGTAACTTAAGCAGATCAACTAATTTCAGGTTATTACAGCTACATCTAGTGCTGCTCAGCATTTCGGAGCTGTCCAACAACTAACAAGGCTGAAAATTGAATGTAAAGCTGCAAATTCACAGATAGTCCATTTTTGACTTCTTTCGCTGAGATAAAGCGTATTTGGCTTCTGGCTTTCTGATCATTTGTAACTTAAGCAGATCAACTAATTTCAGGTTATTACAGCCAGATCTAGTGCTGCTCAGCATTTCGGAGCTGTCCAACAACTGACAAGGCTGAAAATTGAATGTAAAGCTGCAAATTCACAGATAGTCCATTTTTGACTTCTTTCGCTGAGATAAAGCGTTTTTGGCTTCTGGCTTTCTGATCATTTGTAACTTAAGCAGATCAACTAATTTCAGCTTATTACAGCTAGATCTAGTGCTGCTCAGCATTTCGGAGCTGTCCAACAACTAACAAGGCTGAAAATTGAATGTAAAGCTGCAAATTCACAGATAGTCCATTTTTGACTTCTTTCGCTGAGATAAAGCGTTTTTGGCTTCTGGCTTTCTGATCATTTGTAACTTAAGCAGATCAACTAATTTCAGGTTATTACAGCCAGATCTAGTGCTGCTCAGCATTTCGGAGCTGTCCAACAACTAACAAGGCTGAAAATTGAATGTAAAGCTGCAAATTCACAGATAGTCCATTTTTGACTTCTTTCGCTGAGATAAAGCGTATTTGGCTTCTGGCTTTCTGATCATTTGTAACTTAAGCAGATCAACTAATTTCAGGTTATTACAGCCAGATCTAGTGCTGCTCAGCATTTCGGAGCTGTCCAACAACTAACAAGGCTGAAAATTGAATGTAAAGCTGCAAATTCACAGATAGTCCATTTTTGACTTCTTTCGCTGAGATAAAGCGTTTTTGGCTTCTGGCTTTCTGATCATTTGTAACTTAAGCAGATCAACTAATTTCAGCTTATTACAGCCAGATCTAGTGCTGCTCAGCATTTCGGAGCTGTCCAAAAACTGACAAGGCTGAAAATTGAATGTAAAGCTGCAAATTCACAGATAGTCCATTTTTGACTTCTTTCGCTGAGATAAAGCGTATTTGGCTTCTGGCTTTCTGATCATTTGTAACTTAAGCAGATCAACTAATTTCAGGTTATTACAGCCAGATCTAGTGCTGCTCAGCATTTCGGAGCTGTCCAACAACTGACAAGGCTGAAAATTGAATGTAAAGCTGCAAATTCACAGATAGTCCATTTTTGACTTCTTTCGCTGAGATAAAGCGTTTTTGGCTTCTGGCTTTCTGATCATTTGTAACTTAAGCAGATCAACTAATTTCAGCTTATTACAGCTAGATCTAGTGCTGCTCAGCATTTCGGAGCTGTCCAACAACTAACAAGGCTGAAAATTGAATGTAAAGCTGCAAATTCACAGATAGTCCATTTTTGACTTCTTTCGCTGAGATAAAGCGTTTTTGGCTTCTGGCTTTCTGATCATTTGTAACTTAAGCAGATCAACTAATTTCAGCTTATTACAGCCAGATCTAGTGCTGCTCAGCATTTCGGAGCTGTCCAACAACTAACAAGGCTGAAAATTGAATGTAAAGCTGCAAATTCACAGATAGTCCATTTTTGACTTCTTTCGCTGAGATAAAGCGTTTTTGGCTTCTGGCTTTCTGATCATTTGTAACTTAAGCAGATCAACTAATTTCAGCTTATTACAGCTAGATCTAGTGCTGCTCAGCATTTCGGAGCTGTCCAACAACTAACAAGGCTGAAAATTGAATGTAAAGCTGCAAATTCACAGATAGTCCATTTTTGACTTCTTTCGCTGAGATAAAGCGTTTTTGGCTTCTGGCTTTCTGATCATTTGTAACTTAAGCAGATCAACTAATTTCAGGTTATTACAACCAGATCTAGTGCTGCTCAGCATTTCGGAGCTGTCCAACAACTAACAAGGCTGAAAATTGAATGTAAAGCTGCAAATTCACAGATAGTCCATTTTTGACTTCTTTCGCTGAGATAAAGCGTTTTTGGCTTCTGGCTTTCTGATCATTTGTAACTTAAGCAGATCAACTAATTTCAGGTTATTACAGCCAGATCTAGTGCTGCTCAGCATTTCGGAGCTGTCCAACAACTAACAAGGCTGAAAATTGAATGTAAAGCTGCAAATTCACAGATAGTCCATTTTTGACTTCTTTCGCTGAGATAAAGCGTTTTTGGCTTCTGGCTTTCTGATCATTTGTAACTTAAGCAGATCAACTAATTTCAGCTTATTACAGCTAGATCTAGTGCTGCTCAGCATTTTGGAGCTGTCCAACAACTAACAAGGCTGAAAATTGAATGTAAAGCTGCAAATTCACAGATAGTCCATTTTTGACTTCTTTCGCTGAGATAAAGCGTTTTTGGCTTCTGGCTTTCTGATCATTTGTAACTTAAGCAGATCAACTAATTTCAGCTTATTACAGCCAGATCTAGTGCTGCTCAGCATTTCGGAGCTGTCCAAAAACTGACAAGGCTGAAAATTGAATGTAAAGCTGCAAATTCACAGATAGTCCATTTTTGACTTCTTTCCCTGAGATAAAGCGTATTTGGCTTCTGGCTTTCTGATCATTTGTAACTTAAGCAGATCAACTAATTTCAGGTTATTACAGCCAGATCTAGTGCTGCTCAGCATTTCGGAGCTGTCCAACAACTGACAAGGCTGAAAATTGAATGTAAAGCTGCAAATTCACAGATAGTCCATTTTTGACTTCTTTCGCTGAGATAAAGCGTTTTTGGCTTCTGGCTTTCTGATCATTTGTAACTTAAGCAGATCAACTAATTTCAGCTTATTACAGCTAGATCTAGTGCTGCTCAGCATTTCGGAGCTGTCCAACAACTAACAAGGCTGAAAATTGAATGTAAAGCTGCAAATTCACAGATAGTCCATTTTTGACTTCTTTCGCTGAGATAAAGCGTTTTTGGCTTCTGGCTTTCTGATCATTTGTAACTTAAGCAGATCAACTAATTTCAGGTTATTACAGCTAGATCTAGTGCTGCTCAGCATTTCGGAGCTGTCCAACAATTAACAAGGCTGAAAATTGAATGTAAAGCTGCAAATTCACAGATAGTCCATTTTTGACTTCTTTCGCTGAGATAAAGCGTTTTTGGCTTCTGGCTTTCTGATCATTTGTAACTTAAGCAGATCAACTAATTTCAGCTTATTACAGCTAGATCTAGTGCTGCTCAGCATTTCGGAGCTGTCCAACAACTAACAAGGCTGAAAATTGAATGTAAAGCTGCAAATTCACAGATAGTCCATTTTTGACTTCTTTCGCTGAGATAAAGCGTTTTTGGCTTCTGGCTTTCTGATCATTTGTAACTTAAGCAGATCAACTAATTTCAGGTTATTACAGCTAGATCTAGTGCTGCTCAGCATTTCGGAGCTGTCCAACAATTAACAAGGCTGAAAATTGAATGTAAAGCTGCAAATTCACAGATAGTCCATTTTTGACTTCTTTCGCTGAGATAAAGCGTTTTTGGCTTCTGGCTTTCTGATCATTTGTAACTTAAGCAGATCAACTAATTTCAGCTTATTACAGCTAGATCTAGTGCTGCTCAGCATTTCGGAGCTGTCCAACAACTAACAAGGCTGAAAATTGAATGTAAAGCTGCAAATTCACAGATAGTCCATTTTTGACTTCTTTCGCTGAGATAAAGCGTTTTTGGCTTCTGGCTTTCTGATCATTTGTAACTTAAGCAGATCAACTAATTTCAGGTTATTACAGCTAGATCTAGTGCTGCTCAGCATTTCGGAGCTGTCCAACAACTAACAAGGCTGAAAATTGAATGTAAAGCTGCAAATTCACAGATAGTCCATTTTTGACTTCTTTCGCTGAGATAAAGCGTTTTTGGCTTCTGGCTTTCTGATCATTTGTAACTTAAGCAGATCAACTAATTTCAGCTTATTACAGCTAGATCTAGTGCTGCTCAGCATTTCGGAGCTGTCCAACAACTAACAAGGCTGAAAATTGAATGTAAAGCTGCAAATTCACAGATAGTCCATTTTTGACTTCTTTCGCTGAGATAAAGCGTTTTTGGCTTCTGGCTTTCTGATCATTTGTAACTTAAGCAGATCAACTAATTTCAGCTTATTACAGCTAGATCTAGTGCTGCTCAGCATTTCGGAGCTTTCCAACAACTAACAAGGCTGAAAATTGAATGTAAAGCTCCAAATTCACAGATAGTCCATTTTTGACTTATTTCGCTGAGATAAAGCGTTTTTGGCTTCTGGCTTTCTGATCATTTGTAACTTAAGCAGATCAACTAATTTCAGGTTATTACAGCCAGATCTAGTGCTGCTCAGCATTTCGGAGCTGTCCAACAACTGACAAGGCTGAAAATTGAATGTAAAGCTGCAAATTCACAGATAGTCCATTTTTGACTTCTTTCGCTGAGATAAAGCGTTTTTGGCTTCTGGCTTTCTGATCATTTGTAACTTAAGCAGATCAACTAATTTCAGCTTATTACAGCCAGATCTAGTGCTGCTCAGCATTTCGGAGCTGTCCAACAACTAACAAGGCTGCAAATTGAATGTAAAGCTGCAAATTCACAGATAGTCCATTTTTGACTTCTTTCGCTGAGATAAAGCGTTTTTGGCTTCTGGCTTTCTGATCATTTGTAACTTAAGCAGATCAACTAATTTCAGCTTATTACAGCTAGATCTAGTGCTGCTCAGCATTTCGGAGCTGTCCAACAACTGACAAGGCTGAAAATTGAATGTAAAGCTGCAAATTCACAGATAGTCCATTTTTGACTTCTTTCGCTGAGATAAAGCGTTTTTGGCTTCTGGCTTTCTGATCATTTGTAACTTAAGCAGATCAACTAATTTCAGGTTATTACAGCCAGATCTAGTGCTGCTCAGCATTTCGGAGCTGTCCAACAACTGACAAGGCTGAAAATTGAATGTAAAGCTGCAAATTCACAGATAGTCCATTTTTGACTTCTTTCGCTGAGATAAAGCGTTTTTGGCTTCTGGCTTTCTGATCATTTGTAACTTAAGCAGATCAACTAATTTCAGCTTATTACAGCCAGATCTAGTGCTGCTCAGCATTTCGGAGCTGTCCAACAACTAACAAGGCTGAAAATTGAATGTAAAGCTGCAAATTCACAGATAGTCCATTTTTGACTTCTTTCGCTGAGATAAAGCGTTTTTGGCTTCTGGCTTTCTGATCATTTGTAACTTAAGCAGATCAACTAATTTCAGCTTATTACAGCTAGATCTAGTGCTGCTCAGCATTTCGGAGCTGTCCAACAACTAACAAGGCTGAAAATTGAATGTAAAGCTGCAAATTCACAGATAGTCCATTTTTGACTTCTTTCGCTGAGATAAAGCGTTTTTGGCTTCTGGCTTTCTGATCATTTGTAACTTAAGCAGATCAACTAATTTCAGCTTATTACAGCTAGATCTAGTGCTGCTCAGCATTTCGGAGCTGTCCAACAACTAACAAGGCTGAAAATTGAATGTAAAGCTCCAAATTCACAGATAGTCCATTTTTGACTTATTTCGCTGAGATAAAGCGTTTTTGGCTTCTGGCTTTCTGATCATTTGTAACTTAAGCAGATCAACTAATTTCAGGTTATTACAGCCAGATCTAGTGCTGCTCAGCATTTCGGAGCTGTCCAACAACTGACAAGGCTGAAAATTGAATGTAAAGCTGCAAATTCACAGATAGTCCATTTTTGACTTCTTTCGCTGAGATAAAGCGTTTTTGGCTTCTGGCTTTCTGATCATTTGTAACTTAAGCAGATCAACTAATTTCAGCTTATTACAGCCAGATCTAGTGCTGCTCAGCATTTCGGAGCTGTCCAACAACTAACAAGGCTGCAAATTGAATGTAAAGCTGCAAATTCACAGATAGTCCATTTTTGACTTCTTTCGCTGAGATAAAGCGTTTTTGGCTTCTGGCTTTCTGATCATTTGTAACTTAAGCAGATCAACTAATTTCAGCTTATTACAGCTAGATCTAGTGCTGCTCAGCATTTCGGAGCTGTCCAACAACTGACAAGGCTGAAACTTGAATGTAAAGCTGCAAATTCACAGATAGTCCATTTTTGACTTCTTTCGCTGAGATAAAGCGTTTTTGGCTTCTGGCTTTCTGATCATTTGTAACTTAAGCAGATCAACTAATTTCAGGTTATTACAGCCAGATCTAGTGCTGCTCAGCATTTCGGAGCTGTCCAACAACTGACAAGGCTGAAAATTGAATGTAAAGCTGCAAATTCACAGATAGTCCATTTTTGACTTCTTTCGCTGAGATAAAGCGTTTTTGGCTTCTGGCTTTCTGATCATTTGTAACTTAAGCAGATCAACTAATTTCAGCTTATTACAGCCAGATCTAGTGCTGCTCAGCATTTCGGAGCTGTCCAACAACTAACAAGGCTGAAAATTGAATGTAAAGCTGCAAATTCACAGATAGTCCATTTTTGACTTCTTTCGCTGAGATAAAGCGTTTTTGGCTTCTGGCTTTCTGATCATTTGTAACTTAAGCAGATCAACTAATTTCAGCTTATTACAGCTAGATCTAGTGCTGCTCAGCATTTCGGAGCTGTCCAACAACTAACAAGGCTGAAAATTGAATGTAAAGCTGCAAATTCACAGATAGTCCATTTTTGACTTCTTTCGCTGAGATAAAGCGTTTTTGGCTTCTGGCTTTCTGATCACTTGTAACTTAAGCAGATCAACTAATTTCAGCTTATTACAGCCAGATCTAGTGCTGCTCAGCATTTCGGAGCTGTCCAACAACTAACAAGGCTGAAAATTGAATGTAAAGCTGCAAATTCACAGATAGTCCATTTTTGACTTCTTTCGCTGAGATAAAGCGTTTTTGGCTTCTGGCTTTCTGATCATTTGTAACTTAAGCAGATCAACTAATTTCAGCTTATTACAGCTAGATCTAGTGCTGCTCAGCATTTCGGAGCTGTCCAACAACTAACAAGGCTGAAAATTGAATGTAAAGCTGCAGTGTTGTGGTACTCGAGATCGGTCTTGGTCTCGAGTCCGGTCTTAAGACCGTTTTCTGATGGTCTCGGTCTCGTCTCGGACTCGACCGCATTTGGTCTCGGTCTTGTCTCGGTCTCGGGCTCTGAGGACTCGGCATTTTATTTCAAGACCAGTCGAGACCGCAACTGTGAAAATATCACTAAACGTGCAGCATACTGTCCAGTTTATTTGTTAACATCTTTGTTTTCAGTGGATGCAAAACGCACCAATTAAAATCCAAGCAACTACGTGTTTCTCCCCCTCCTCCTCCCCTCCCCACCTTTCACGCGCACGCGGCGCTCCAGGACATGCACAGTGGTTTTCTCTCAGCGGCAGAAAATGTTTGTCTAATCGTCAGTAATATAATAGCGCTGCATAAATAGTAAGAAATCCAATGGCCAGAGCTAACTCAGCAGCGCTTCACTTTCAGAGACGATGGGGACAACGTCTAACTATTTTCGTCACTTAGAAAAGTAGCTCAAAGAAGGTAAGCTCCGTTAACGTGATGTTAGCAAAGCTAGCTGTACAGAGACACATAAGAATTTGTGATGAAAAAAAGTCACTCACTGCCTGAATTATTGTGCGGAGATGTTGACTGACTTGTCGCATATATAGGACAACGCTATGTCCAAAAGTCTGCAATATAGTGATGTGACATTCAGAAACAGTCGATTCTTCTCCACGGCTCTTTATTTATTAGATAGGACTGGAGTGTCACTCACTGAGAGCCGTTGTTCTATCAGATTACCATACACTGTCAGAATAGCATACGTGCAGTGAGTACCATGCCTGCGCACGCGCATTAAGAAGTCAGACCGTCAGAGGAGTTGTCAGTTCACCATATGTAGCAAGTTATGACGAAAATAAGTCATTAAATTGTTTTCAATGATAACTATATAGATATACATGTGTTGTCATGGTTGCAAAGTGTATTTAAAGCAGGTCTGGCTGCAGCTGGAGTCAGCTACAACACACGCCCGTGTAAAACTCACTTAACCGCTAAGTCAGGATGCCATACAACTGTTAATAACAAAGTGTATGACGATCTACGTCATGATTCTATGTTCCTAGCATACATGCAGTGAGTACCATGCCAGCGCATGCGCCTTAAGAAGTCCGACCGTCAGTGGAGTTGTCAGTTCAGCATATGCAACAAGTTATGACGAAAATAAATCATTAAATTGTTTATAATATGACATAATATGATAACTAGATAGATATACATGCGTTGTCGTGGTTTCAAAGTGTATTTAAAGCAGGTCTGGCTGCAGCTGGATGCCATACAACTGTTAATAACCAAGTGTATGATGATCTACGTCATGATTCTATGTTGCTGATTAAATAAAATCATATGGTAATGACAGCGTATGCATGTCTGAGCTAAGCGTACGACTATCTGACAACGTATGCTGATCTGACAGAACACCGTGAGTTCGTGTTAAGCGTATGACGATCTGACCTGACAGAACACCCGTTCTTTGTTCTAGTAATGCTCTGTGTACACTGCATCATTATTTAATTATGTACGTTGATATTTGAATTAACAAATAACTAAAACACAAGAACGAAAGAGCACGCAGAGCATGCACATTGCTCTTTGTTTTTGTTCAAAGTGGCAGCTGTAATGTCTGCCATGGTGTCAGACTGCCTGGCTTCATGTACTGGGAGAGAGAGTGAAAACAGTCCCGATGAGCGCCTTCTGTTTGGTTACTTCTTGCTTGTTGCTCCTTGGTCAGTGTTCATAGTTGAGTGTTATTTACCATCAGGGCATTGCCTCAATTGCTATGTTTAATGGTGCAACAGTGGTGGATTCTTATATGAGCAATATGGGCAAATTCCCAGGGTGTTATGTTTTTAGGGATGGCACGAGACCATCACACATTGTAACACAGAAATGGAATATTTAATATTGGTAAAATGTATTAAGTATTTAATATCTTGGTGTTTTTATGAGAATATGGATCTTTCAGATTATTCTGAGAAGCAATTTCGATCATATTTTACATTTTATTGTGTCATGTAGCACGGCCGCTGGTCTTGGTCTTGACTCGGTCTCAACTTTCCTTGGTCTTGGTCTTGACTTGGTCTCGGACCCTAAAAGTCTTGGTCTTGTCTCGGTCTCGATACACTCTGGTCTTGGTCTTGTCTTGGTCTTGGGTTAGGTGGTCTTGAACACAACACTGTAAAGCTGCAAATTCACAGATAGTCCATTTTTGACTTCTTTCGCTGAGATAAAGCGTTTTTGGCTTCTGGCTTTCTGATCATTTGTAACTTAAGCAGATCAACTAATTTCAGCTTATTACAGCTAGATCTAGTGCTGCTCAGCATTTCGGAGCTGTCCAACAACTAACAAGGCTGAAAATTGAATGTAAAGCTGCAAATTCACAGATAGTCCATTTTTGACTTCTTTCGCTGAGATAAAGCGTTTTTGGCTTCTGGCTTTCTGATCATTTGTAACTTAAGCAGATCAACTAATTTCAGGTTATTACAGCCAGATCTAGTGCTGCTCAGCATTTCGGAGCTGTCCAACAACTAACAAGGCTGAAAATTGAATGTAAAGCTGCAAATTCACAGATAGTCCATTTTTGACTTCTTTCGCTGAGATAAAGCGTTTTTGGCTTCTGGCTTTCTGATCATTTGTAACTTAAGCAGATCAACTAATTTCAGCTTATTACAGCCAGATCTAGTGCTGCTCAGCATTTCGGAGCTGTCCAACAACTAACAAGGCTGAAAATTGAATGTAAAGCTGCAAATTCACAGATAGTCCATTTTTGACTTCTTTCGCTGAGATAAAGCGTTTTTGGCTTCTGGCTTTCTGATCATTTGTAACTTAAGCAGATCAACTAATTTCAGGTTATTACAGCCAGATCTAGTGCTGCTCAGCATTTCGGAGCTGTCCAACAACTAACAAGGCTGAAAATTGAATGTAAAGCTGCAAATTCACAGATAGTCCATTTCTTACTTCTTTCGCTGAGATAAAGCGTTTTTGGCTTCTGGCTTTCTGATCATTTGTAACTTAAGCAGATCAACTAATTTCAGCTTATTACAGCCAGATCTAGTGCTGCTCAGCATTTCGGAGCTGTCCAACAACTAACAAGGCTGAAAATTGAATGTAAAGCTGCAAATTCACAGATAGTCCATTTTTGACTTCGTTCGCTGAGATAAAGCGTTTTTGGCTTCTGGCTTTCTGATCATTTGTAACTTAAGCAGATCAACTAATTTCAGGTTATTAAAGCCAGATCTAGTGCTGCTCAGCATTTCGGAGCTGTCCAACAACTAACAAGGCTGAAAATTGAATGTAAAGCTGCAAATTCACAGATAGTCCATTTTTGACTTATTTCGCTGAGATAATGCGAATTTGGCTTCTGGCTTTCTGATCATTTGTAACTTAAGCAGATCAACTAATTTCAGGTTATTACAGCCAGATCTAGTGCTGCTCAACATTTCGGAGCTGTCCAACAACTGACAAGGCTGAAAATTGAATGTAAAGCTGCAAATTCACAGATAGTCCATTTTTGACTTCTTTCGCTGAGATAAAGCGTTTTTGGCTTCTGGCTTTCTGATCATTTGTAACTTAAGCAGATCAACTAATTTCAGGTTATTACAGCCAGATCTAGTGCTGCTCAGCATTTCGGAGCTGTCCAACAACTAACAAGGCTGAAAATTGAATGTAAAGCTGCAAATTCACAGATAGTCCATTTTTGACTTCTTTCGCTGAGATAAAGCGTTTTTGGCTTCTGGCTTTCTGATCATTTGTAACTTAAGCAGATCAACTAATTTCAGCTTATTACAGCTAGATCTAGTGCTGCTCAGCATTTCGGAGCTGTCCAACAACTAACAAGGCTGAAAATTGAATGTAAAGCTGCAAATTCACAGATAGTCCATTTTTGACTTCTTTCGCTGAGATAAAGCGTTTTTGGCTTCTGGCTTTCTGATCATTTGTAACTTAAGCAGATCAACTAATTTCAGGTTGTTAAAGCCAGATCTAGTGCTGCTCAGCATTTCGGAGCTGTCCAACAACTAACAAGGCTGAAAATTGAATGTAAAGCTGCAAATTCACAGATAGTCCATTTTTGACTTATTTCGCTGAGATAAAGCGATTTTGGCTTCTGGCTTTCTGATCATTTGTAACTTAAGCAGATCAACTAATTTCAGCTTATTACAGCCAGATCTAGTGCTGCTCAGCATTTCGGAGCTGTCCAACAACTAACAAGGCTGAAAATTGAATGTAAAGCTGCAAATTCACAGATAGTCCATTTTTGACTTATTTCGCTGAGATAATGCGAATTTGGCTTCTGGCTTTCTGATCATTTGTAACTTAAGCAGATCAACTAATTTCAGGTTATTACAGCCAGATCTAGTGCTGCTCAACATTTCGGAGCTGTCCAACAACTGACAAGGCTGAAAATTGAATGTAAAGCTGCAAATTCACAGATAGTCCATTTTTGACTTCTTTCGCTGAGATAAAGCGTTTTTGGCTTCTGGCTTTCTGATCATTTGTAACTTAAGCAGATCAACTAATTTCAGCTTATTACAGCTAGATCTAGTGCTGCTCAGCATTTCGGAGCTGTCCAACAACTAACAAGGCTGAAAATTGAATGTAAAGCTGCAAATTCACAGATAGTCCATTTTTGACTTCTTTCGCTGAGATAAAGCGTTTTTGGCTTCTGGCTTTCTGATCATTTGTAACTTAAGCAGATCAACTAATTTCAGGTTGTTAAAGCCAGATCTAGTGCTGCTCAGCATTTCGGAGCTGTCCAACAACTAACAAGGCTGAAAATTGAATGTAAAGCTGCAAATTCACAGATAGTCCATTTTTGACTTATTTCGCTGAGATAAAGCGATTTTGGCTTCTGGCTTTCTGATCATTTGTAACTTAAGCAGATCAACTAATTTCAGCTTATTACAGCCAGATCTAGTGCTGCTCAGCATTTCGGAGCTGTCCAACAACTAACAAGGCTGAAAATTGAATGTAAAGCTGCAAATTCACAGATAGTCCATTTTTGACTTCTTTCGCTGAGATAAAGAGTTTTTGGCTTCTGGCATTCTGATCATTTGTAACTTAAGCAGATCAACTAATTTCAGCTTATTACAGCTAGATCTAGTGCTGCTCAGCATTTCGGTGCTGTCCAACAACTAACAAGGCTGAAAATTTTATGTAAAGCTGCAAATTCACAGATAGTCCATTTTTGACTTCTTTCGCTGAGATAAAGCGTTTTTGGCTTCTGGCTTTCTGATCATTTGTAACTTAAGCAGATCAACTAATTTCAGCTTATTACAGCTAGATCTAGTGCTGCTCAGCATTTCGGAGCTGTCCAACAACTAACAAGGCTGAAAAATGAATGTAAAGCTGCAAATTCACAGTTAGTCCATTTTTGACTTCTTTCGCTGAGATAAAGCGTTTTTGGCTTCTGGCTTTCTGATCATTTGTAACTTAGGCAGATCAACTAATTTCAGCTTATTACAGCTAGATCTAGTGCTGCTCAGCATTTCGGAGCTGTCCAACAACTAACAAGGCTGAAAATTGAATGTAAAGCTGCAAATTCACAGATAGTCCATTTTTGACATCGTTCGCTGAGATAAAGCGTTTTTGGCTTCTGGCTTTCTGATCATTTGTAACTTAAGCAGATCAACTAATTTCAGCTTATTAAAGCCAGATCTAGTGCTGCTCAGCATTTCGGAGCTGTCCAACAACTAACAAGGCTGAAAATTGAATGTAAAGCTGCAAATTCACAGATAGTCCATTTTTGACTTATTTCGCTGAGATAAAGCGATTTTGGCTTCTGGCTTTCTGATCATTTGTAACTTAAGCAGATCAACTAATTTCAGGTTATTACAGCCAGATCTAGTGCTGCTCAGCATTTCGGAGCTGTCCAACAACTGACAAGGCTGAAAATTGAATGTAAAGCTGCAAATTCACAGATAGTCCATTTTTGACTTCTTTCGCTGAGATAAAGCGTTTTTGGCGTCTGGCTTTCTGATCATTTGTAACTTAAGCAGATCAACTAATTTCAGGTTATTACAGCCAGATCTAGTGCTGCTCAGCATTTCGGAGCTGTCCAACAACTAACAAGGCTGAAAATTGAATGTAAAGCTGCAAATTCACAGATAGTCCATTTTTGACTTCTTTCGCTGAGATAAAGCGTTTTTGGCTTCTGGCTTTCTGATCATTTGTAACTTAAGCAAATCAACTAATTTCAGCTTATTACAGCTAGATCTAGTGCTGCTCAGCATTTCGGAGCTGTCCAACAACTAACAAGGCTGAAAATTGAATGTAAAGCTGCAAATTCACAGATAGTCCATTTTTGACTTCTTTCGCTGAGATAAAGCGTTTTTGGCTTCTGGCTTTCTGATCATTTGTAACTTAAGCAGATCAACTAATTTCAGGTTATTAAAGCCAGATCTAGTGCTGCTCAGCATTTCGGAGCTGTCCAACAACTAACAAGGCTGAAAATTGAATGTAAAGCTGCAAATTCACAGATAGTCCATTTTTGACTTCTTTCGCTGAGATAAAGCGATTTTGGCTTCTGGCTTTCTGATCATTTGTAACTTAAGCAGATCAACTAATTTCAGCTTATTACAGCCAGATCTAGTGCTGCTCAGCATTTCGGAGCTGTCCAACAACTAACAAGGCTGAAAATTGAATGTAAAGCTGCAAATTCACAGATAGTCCATTTTTGACTTCTTTCGCTGAGATAAAGCGTTTTTGGCTTCTGGCTTTCTGATCATTTGTAACTTAAGCAGATCAACTAATTTCAGCTTATTACAGCCAGATCTAGTGCTGCTCAGCATTTCGGAGCTGTCCAACAACTAACAAGGCTGAAAATTGAATGTAAAGCTGCAAATTCACAGATAGTCCATTTTTGACTTCTTTCGCTGAGATAAAGCGTTTTTGGCTTCTGGCTTTCTGATCATTTGTAACTTAAGCAGATCAACTAATTTCAGCTTATTACAGCTAGATCTAGTGCTGCTCAGCATTTCGGAGCTGTCCAACAACTAACAAGGCTGAAAATTGAATGTAAAGCTGCAAATTCACACATAGTCCATTTTTGACTTCTTTCGCTGAGATAAAGCGTTTTTGGCTTCTGGCTTTCTGATCATTTGTAACTTAAGCAGATCAACTAATTTCAGCTTATTACAGCTAGATCTAGTGCTGCTCAGCATTTCGGAGCTGTCCAACAACTAACAAGGCTGAAAATTGAATGTAAAGCTGCAAATTCACAGTTAGTCCATTTTTGACTTCTTTCGCTGAGATAAAGCGTTTTTGGCTTCTGGCTTTCTGATCATTTGTAACTTAGGCAGATCAACTAATTTCAGCTTATTACAGCTAGATCTAGTGCTGCTCAGCATTTCGGAGCTGTCCAACAACTGACAAGGCTGAAAATTGAATGTAAAGCTGCAAATTCACAGATAGTCCATTTTTGACTTCTTTCGCTGAGATAAAGCGTTTTTGGCGTCTGGCTTTCTGATCATTTGTAACTTAAGCAGATCAACTAATTTCAGGTTATTACAGCCAGATCTAGTGCTGCTCAGCATTTCGGAGCTGTCCAACAACTAACAAGGCTGAAAATTGAATGTAAAGCTGCAAATTCACAGATAGTCCATTTTTGACTTCTTTCGCTGAGATAAAGCGTTTTTGGCTTCTGGCTTTCTGATCATTTGTAACTTAAGCAGATCAACTAATTTCAGCTTATTACAGCTAGATCTAGTGCTGCTCAGCATTTCGGAGCTGTCCAACAACTAACAAGGCTGAAAATTGAATGTAAAGCTGCAAATTCACAGATAGTCCATTTTTGACTTCTTTCGCTGAGATAAAGCGTTTTTGGCTTCTGGCTTTCTGATCATTTGTAACTTAAGCAGATCAACTAATTTCAGGTTATTAAAGCCAGATCTAGTGCTGCTCAGCATTTCGGAGCTGTCCAACAACTAACAAGGCTGAAAATTGAATGTAAAGCTGCAAATTCACAGATAGTCCATTTTTGACTTATTTCGCTGAGATAAAGCGATTTTGGCTTCTGGCTTTCTGATCATTTGTAACTTAAGCAGATCAACTAATTTCAGCTTATTACAGCCAGATCTAGTGCTGCTCAGCATTTCGGAGCTGTCCAACAACTAACAAGGCTGAAAATTGAATGTAAAGCTGCAAATTCACAGATAGTCCATTTTTGACTTCTTTCGCTGAGATAAAGCGTTTTTGGCTTCTGGCTTTCTGATCATTATAACTTAAGCAGATCAACTAATTTCAGCTTATTACAGCCAGATCTAGTGCTGCTCAGCATTTCGGAGCTGTCCAACAACTAACAAGGCTGAAAATTGAATGTAAAGCTGCAAATTCACAGATAGTCCATTTTTGACTTCTTTCGCTGAGATAAAGCGTTTTTGGCTTCTGGCTTTCTGATCATTTGTAACTTAAGCAGATCAACTAATTTCAGCTTATTACAGCTAGATCTAGTGCTGCTCAGCATTTCGGAGCTGTCCAACAACTAACAAGGCTGAAAATTGAATGTAAAGCTGCAAATTCACAGATAGTCCATTTTTGACTTCTTTCGCTGAGATAAAGCGTTTTTGGCTTCTGGCTTTCTGATCATTTGTAACTTAAGCAGATCAACTAATTTCAGGTTGTTAAAGCCAGATCTAGTGCTGCTCAGCATTTCGGAGCTGTCCAACAACTAACAAGGCTGAAAATTGAATGTAAAGCTGCAAATTCACAGATAGTCCATTTTTGACTTATTTCGCTGAGATAAAGCGATTTTGGCTTCTGGCTTTCTGATCATTTGTAACTTAAGCAGATCAACTAATTTCAGCTTATTACAGCCAGATCTAGTGCTGCTCAGCATTTCGGAGCTGTCCAACAACTAACAAGGCTGAAAATTGAATGTAAAGCTGCAAATTCACAGATAGTCCATTTTTGACTTCTTTCGCTGAGATAAAGAGTTTTTGGCTTCTGGCATTCTGATCATTTGTAACTTAAGCAGATCAACTAATTTCAGCTTATTACAGCTAGATCTAGTGCTGCTCAGCATTTCGGTGCTGTCCAACAACTAACAAGGCTGAAAATTTTATGTAAAGCTGCAAATTCACAGATAGTCCATTTTTGACTTCTTTCGCTGAGATAAAGCGTTTTTGGCTTCTGGCTTTCTGATCATTTGTAACTTAAGCAGATCAACTAATTTCAGCTTATTACAGCTAGATCTAGTGCTGCTCAGCATTTCGGAGCTGTCCAACAACTAACAAGGCTGAAAATTGAATGTAAAGCTGCAAATTCACAGATAGTCCATTTTTGACTTCGTTCGCTGAGATAAAGCGTTTTTGGCTTCTGGCTTTCTGATCATTTGTAACTTAAGCAGATCAACTAATTTCAGGTTATTAAAGCCAGATCTAGTGCTGCTCAGCATTTCGGAGCTGTCCAACAACTAACAAGGCTGAAAATTGAATGTAAAGCTGCAAATTCACAGATAGTCCATTTTTGACTTATTTCGCTGAGATAAAGCGATTTTGGCTTCTGGCTTTCTGATCATTTGTAACTTAAGCAGATCAACTAATTTCAGGTTATTACAGCCAGATCTAGTGCTGCTCAGCATTTCGGAGCTGTCCAACAACTGACAAGGCTGAAAATTGAATGTAAAGCTGCAAATTCACAGATAGTCCATTTTTGACTTCTTTCGCTGAGATAAAGCGTTTTTGGCTTCTGGCTTTCTGATCATTTGTAACTTAAGCAGATCAACTAATTTCAGGTTATTACAGCCAGATCTAGTGCTGCTCAGCATTTCGGAGCTGTCCAACAACTAACAAGGCTGAAAATTGAATGTAAAGCTGCAAATTCACAGATAGTCCATTTTTGACTTCTTTCGCTGAGATAAAGCGTTTTTGGCTTCTGGCTTTCTGATCATTTGTAACTTAAGCAGATCAACTAATTTCAGCTTATTACAGCTAGATCTAGTGCTGCTCAGCATTTCGGAGCTGTCCAACAACTAACAAGGCTGAAAATTGAATGTAAAGCTGCAAATTCACAGATAGTCCATTTTTGACTTCTTTCGCTGAGATAAAGCGTTTTTGGCTTCTGGCTTTCTGATCATTTGTAACTTAAGCAGATCAACTAATTTCAGGTTATTAAAGCCAGATCTAGTGCTGCTCAGCATTTCGGAGCTGTCCAACAACTAACAAGGCTGAAAATTGAATGTAAAGCTGCAAATTCACAGATAGTCCAATTTTGACTTGTGTCGCTGAGATAAAGCGATTTTGGCTTCTGGCTTTCTGATCATTTGTAACTTAAGCAGATCAACTAATTTCAGGTTATTACAGCCAGATCTAGTGCTGCTCAGCATTTCGGTGCTGTCCAACAACTAACAAGGCTGAAAATTGAATGTAAAGCTGCAAATTCACAGATAGTCCATTTTTGACTTCTTTCGCTGAGATAAAGCGTTTTTGGCTTCTGGCTTTCTGATCATTTGTAACTTAAGCAGATCAACTAATTTCAGCTTATTACAGCTAGATCTAGTGCTGCTCAGCATTTCGGAGCTGTCCAACAACTAACAAGGCTGAAAATTGAATGTAAAGCTGCAAATTCACAGATAGTCCATTTTTGACTTCTTTCGCTGAGATAAAGCGTTTTTGGCTTCTGGCTTTCTGATCATTTGTAACTTAAGCAGATCAACTAATTTCAGGTTATTACAGCCAGATCTAGTGCTGCTCAGCATTTCGGAGCTGTCCAACAACTAACAAGGCTGAAAATTGAATGTAAAGCTGCAAATTCACAGATAGTCCAATTTTGACTTGTGTCGCTGAGATAAAGCGATTTTGGCTTCTGGCTTTCTGATCATTTGTAACTTAAGCAGATCAACTAATTTCAGGTTATTACAGCTAGATCTAGTGCTGCTCAGCATTTCGGAGCTGTCCAACAACTAACAAGGCTGAAAATTGAATGTAAAGCTGCAAATTCACAGATAGTCCATTTTTGACTTCTTTCGCTGAGATAAAGCGTTTTTGGCTTCTGGCTTTCTGATCATTTGTAACTTAAGCAGATCAACTAATTTCAGGTTATTAAAGCCAGATCTAGTGTTGCTCAGCATTTCGGAGCTGTCCAACAACTAACAAGGCTGAAAATTGAATGTAAAGCTGCAAATTCACAGATAGTCCATTTTTGACTTCTTTCGCTGAGATAAAGCGTTTTTGGCATCTGGCTTTCTGATCATTTGTAACTTAGGCAGATCAACTAATTTCAGCTTATTACAGCTAGATCTAGTGCTGCTCAGCATTTCGGAGCTGTCCAACAACTAACAAGGCTGAAAATTGAATGTAAAGCTGCAAATTCACAGATAGTCCATTTTTGACTTATTTCGCTGAGATAAAGCGTTTTTGGCTTCTGGCTTTCTGATCATTTGTAACTTAAGCAGATCAACTAATTTCAGGTTATTAAAGCCAGATCTAGTGCTGCTCAGCATTTCGGAGCTGTCCAACAACTGACAAGACTGAAAATTGAATGTAAAGCTGCAAATTCACAGATAGTCCATTTTTGACTTCTTTCGCTGAGATAAAGCGTTTTTGGCTTCTGGCTTTCTGATCATTTGTAACTTAAGCAGATCAACTAATTTCAGCTTATTACAGCTAGATCTAGTGCTGCTCAGCATTTCGGAGCTGTCCAACAACTAACAAGGCTGAAAATTGAATGTAAAGCTGCAAATTCACAGATAGTCCATTTTTGACTTCTTTCGCTGAGATAAAGCGTTTTTGGCTTCTGGCTTTCTGATCATTTGTAACTTAGGCAGATCAACTAATTTCAGCTTATTACAGCTAGATCTAGTGCTGCTCAGCATTTCGGAGCTGTCCAACAACTGACAAGGCTGAAAATTGAATGTAAAGCTGCAAATTCACAGATAGTCCATTTTTGACTTCTTTCGCTGAGATAAAGCGTTTTTGGCTTCTGGCTTTCTGATCATTTGTAACTTAAGCAGATCAACTAATTTCAGCTTATTACAGCCAGATCTAGTGCTGCTCAGCATTTCGGTGCTGACCAACAACTAACAAGGCTGAAAATTGAATGTAAAGCTGCAAATTCACAGATAGTCCATTTTTGACTTCTTTCGCTGAGATAAAGCGTTTTTGGCTTCTGGCTTTCTGATCATTTGTAACTTAAGCAGATCAACTAATTTCAGCTTATTACAGCTAGATCTAGTGCTGCTCAGCATTTCGGAGCTGTCCAACAACTAACAAGGCTGAAAATTGAATGTAAAGCTGCAAATTCACAGATAGTCCATTTTTGACTTCGTTCGCTGAGATAAAGCGTTTTTGGCTTCTGGCTTTCTGATCATTTGTAACTTAAGCAGATCAACTAATTTCAGGTTATTAAAGCCAGATCTAGTGCTGCTCAGCATTTCCGAGCTGTCCAACAACTAACAAGGCTGAAAATTGAATGTAAAGCTGCAAATTCACAGATAGTCCATTTTTGACTTATTTCGCTGAGATAAAGCGATTTTGGCTTCTGGCTTTCTGATCATTTGTAACTTAAGCAGATCAACTAATTTCAGGTTATTACAGCCAGATCTAGTGCTGCTCAGCATTTCGGTGCTGTCCAACAACTAACAAGGCTGAAAATTGAATGTAAAGCTGCAAATTCACAGATAGTCCATTTTTGACTTCTTTCGCTGAGATAAAGCGTTTTTGGCTTCTGGCTTTCTGATCATTTGTAACTTAAGCAGATCAACTAATTTCAGCTTATTACAGCTAGATCTAGTGCTGCTCAGCATTTCGGAGCTGTCCAACAACTAACAAGGCTGAAAATTGAATGTAAAGCTGCAAATTCACAGATAGTCCATTTTTGACTTATTTCGCTGAGATAAAGCGATTTTGGCTTCTGGCTTTCTGATCATTTGTAACTTAAGCAGATCAACTAATTTCAGGTTATTACAGCCAGATCTAGTGCTGCTCAGCATTTCGGAGCTGTCCAACAACTGACAAGGCTGAAAATTGAATGTAAAGCTGCAAATTCACAGATAGTCCATTTTTGACTTCTTTCGCTGAGATAAAGCGTTTTTGGCTTCTGGCTTTCTGATCATTTGTAACTTAAGCAGATCAACTAATTTCAGCTTATTACAGCTAGATCTAGTGCTGCTCAGCATTTCGGAGCTGTCCAACAACTAACAAGGCTGAAAATTGAATGTAAAGCTGCAAATTCACAGATAGTCCATTTTTGACTTCTTTCGCTGAGATAAAGCGTATTTGGCATCTGGCTTTCTGATCATTTGTTACTTAAGCAGATCAACTAATTTCAGCTTATTACAGCCAGATCTAGTGCTGCTCAGCATTTCGGAGCTGTCCAACAACTAACAAGGCTGAAAATTGAATGTAAAGCTGCAAATTCACAGATAGTCCATTTTTGACTTATTTCGCTGAGATAAAGCGATTTTGGCTTCTGGCTTTCTGATTATTTGTAACTTAAGCAGATCAACTAATTTCAGGTTATTACAGCCAGATCTAGTGCTGCTCAGCATTTCGGAGCTGTCCAACAACTGACAAGGCTGAAAATTGAATGTAAAGCTGCAAATTCACAGATAGTCCATTTTTGACTTCTTTCGCTGAGATAAAGCGTTTTTGGCTTCTGGCTTTCTGATCATTTGTAACTTAAGCAGATCAACTAATTTCAGCTTATTACAGCTAGATCTAGTGCTGCTCAGCATTTCGGAGCTGTCCAACAACTGACAAGGCTGAAAATTGAATGTAAAGCTGCAAATTCACAGATAGTCCATTTTTGACTTCTTTCGCTGAGATAAAGCGTTTTTGGCTTCTGGCTTTCTGATCATTTGTAACTTAAGCAGATCAACTAATTTCAGCTTATTACAGCCAGATCTAGTGCTGCTCAGCATTTCGGTGCTGACCAACAACTAACAAGGCTGAAAATTGAATGTAAAGCTGCAAATTCACAGATAGTCCATTTTTGACTTCTTTCGCTGAGATAAAGCGTTTTTGGCTTCTGGCTTTCTGATCATTTGTAACTTAAGCAGATCAACTAATTTCAGCTTATTACAGCTAGATCTAGTGCTGCTCAGCATTTCGGAGCTGTCCAACAACTAACAAGGCTGAAAATTGAATGTAAAGCTGCAAATTCACAGATAGTCCATTTTTGACTTCTTTCGCTGAGATAAAGCGTTTTTGGCTTCTGGCTTTCTGATCATTTGTAACTTAAGCAGATCAACTAATTTCAGGTTATTAAAGCCAGATCTAGTGCTGCTCAGCATTTCCGAGCTGTCCAACAACTAACAAGGCTGAAAATTGAATGTAAAGCTGCAAATTCACAGATAGTCCATTTTTGACTTATTTCGCTGAGATAAAGCGATTTTGGCTTCTGGCTTTCTGATCATTTGTAACTTAAGCAGATCAACTAATTTCAGGTTATTACAGCCAGATCTAGTGCTGCTCAGCATTTCGGTGCTGTCCAACAACTAACAAGGCTGAAAATTGAATGTAAAGCTGCAAATTCACAGATAGTCCATTTTTGACTTCTTTCGCTGAGATAAAGCGTTTTTGGCTTCTGGCTTTCTGATCATTTGTAACTTAAGCAGATCAACTAATTTCAGCTTATTACAGCTAGATCTAGTGCTGCTCAGCATTTCGGAGCTGTCCAACAACTAACAAGGCTGAAAATTGAATGTAAAGCTGCAAATTCACAGATAGTCCATTTTTGACTTCTTTCGCTGAGATAAAGCGTTTTTGGCTTCTGGCTTTCTGATCATTTGTAACTTAAGAAGATCAACTAATTTCAGGTTATTACAGCCAGATCTAGTGCTGCTCAGCATTTCGGAGCTGTCCAACAACTAACAAGGCTGAAAATTGAATGTAAAGCTGCAAATTCACAGATAGTCCATTTTTGACTTATTTCGCTGAAATAAAGCGATTTTGGCTTCTGGCTTTCTGATCATTTGTAACTTAAGCAGATCAACTAATTTCAGGTTATTACAGCCAGATCTAGTGCTGCTCAGCATTTCGGAGCTGTCCAACAACTGACAAGGCTGAAAATTGAATGTAAAGCTGCAAATTCACAGATAGTCCATTTTTGACTTCTTTCGCTGAGATAAAGCGTTTTTGGCTTCTGGCTTTCTGATCATTTGTAACTTAAGCAGATCAACTAATTTCAGCTTATTACAGCTAGATCTAGTGCTGCTCAGCATTTCGGAGCTGTCCAACAACTAACAAGGCTGACAATTGAATGTAAAGCTGCAAATTCACAGATAGTCCATTTTTGAATTCTTTCGCTGAGATAAAGCGTTTTTGGCATCTGGCTTTCTGATCATTTGTTACTTAAGCAGATCAACTAATTTCAGCTTATTACAGCCAGATCTAGTGCTGCTCAGCATTTCGGAGCTGTCCAACAACTAACAAGGCTTAAAATTGAATGTAAAGCTGCAAATTCACAGATAGTCCATTTTTGACTTATTTCGCTGAGATAAAGCGATTTTGGCTTCTGGCTTTCTGATTATTTGTAACTTAAGCAGATCAACTAATTTCAGGTTATTACAGCCAGATCTAGTGCTGCTCAGCATTTCGGAGCTGTCCAACAACTGACAAGGCTGAAAATTGAATGTAAAGCTGCAAATTCACAGATAGTCCATTTTTGACTTCTTTCGCTGAGATAAAGCGTTTTTGGCTTCTGGCTTTCTGATCATTTGTAACTTAAGCAGATCAACTAATTTCAGCTTATTACAGCTAGATCTAGTGCTGCTCAGCATTTCGGAGCTGTCCAACAACTAACAAGGCTGAAAATTGAATGTAAAGCTGCAAATTCACAGATAGTCCATTTTTGACTTCTTTCGCTGAGATAAAGCGTTTTTGGCATCTGGCTTTCTGATCATTTGTAACTTAAGCAGATCAACTAATTTCAGCTTATTACAGCTAGATCTAGTGCTGCTCAGCATTTCGGAGCTGTCCAACAACTAACAAGGCTGAAAATTGAATGTAAAGCTGCAAATTCACAGATAGTCCATTTTTGACTTCTTTCGCTGAGATAAAGCGTTTTTGGCTTCTGGCTTTCTGATCATTTGTAACTTAAGCAGATCAACTAATTTCAGGTTATTAAAGCCAGATCTAGTGCTGCTCAGCATTTCGGAGCTGTCCAACAACTAACAAGGCTGAAAATTTTATGTAAAGCTGCAAATTCACAGATAGTCCATTTTTGACTTCTTTCGCTGAGATAAAGCGTTTTTGGCTTCTGGCTTTCTGATCATTTGTAACTTAAGCAGATCAACTAATTTCAGCTTATTACAGCTAGATCTAGTGCTGCTCAGCATTTCGGAGCTGTCCAACAACTAACAAGGCTGAAAATTGAATGTAAAGCTGCAAATTCACAGATAGTCCATTTTTGACTTCTTTCGCTGAGATAAAGCGTTTTTGGCTTCTGGCTTTCTGATCATTTGAAACTTAAGCAGATCAACTAATTTCAGCTTATTACAGCCAGATCTAGTGCTCCTCAGCATTTCGGTGCTGACCAACAACTAACAAGGCTGAAAATTGAATGTAAAGCTGCAAATTCACAGATAGTCCATTTTTGACTTCTTTCGCTGAGATAAAGCGTTTTTGGCTTCTGGCTTTCTGATCATTTGTAACTTAAGCAGATCAACTAATTTCAGCTTATTACAGCTAGATCTAGTGCTGCTCAGCATTTCGGAGCTGTCCAACAACTAACAAGGCTGAAAATTGAATGTAAAGCTGCAAATTCACAGATAGTCCATTTTTGACTTCTTTCGCTGAGATAAAGCGTTTTTGGCTTCTGGCTTTCTGATCATTTGTAACTTAAGCAGATCAACTAATTTCAGGTTATTACAGCCAGATCTAGTGCTGCTCAGCATTTCGGAGCTGTCAAACAACTGACAAGGCTGAAAATTGAATGTAAAGCTGCAAATTCACAGATAGTCCATTTTTGACTTCTTTCGCTGAGATAAAGCGTTTTTGGCTTCTGGCTTTCTGATCATTTGTAACTTAGGCAGATCAACTAATTTCAGCTTATTACAGCTAGATCTAGTGCTGCTCAGCATTTCGGAGCTGTCCAACAACTAACAAGGCTGAAAATTGAATGTAAAGCTGCAAATTCACAGATAGTACATTTTTGACTTCTTTCGCTGAGATAAAGCGTTTTTGGCTTCTGGCTTTCTGATCATTTGTAACTTAAGCAGATCAACTAATTTCAGGTTATTACAGCCAGATCTAGTGCTGCTCAGCATTTCGGAGCTGTCCAACAACTGACAAGGCTGAAAATTGAATGTAAAGCTGCAAATTCACAGATAGTCCATTTTTGACTTCTTTCGCTGAGATAAAGCGTTTTTGGCTTCTGGCTTTCTGATCATTTGTAACTTAAGCAGATCAACTAATTTCAGCTTATTACAGCTAGATCTAGTGCTGCTCAGCATTTCGGAGCTGTCCAACAACTAACAAGGCTGAAAATTTTATGTAAAGCTGCAAATTCACAGATAGTCCATTTTTGACTTCTTTCGCTGAGATAAAGCGTTTTTGGCTTCTGGCTTTCTGATCATTTGTAACTTAAGCAGATCAACTAATTTCAGCTTATTACAGCTAGATCTAGTGCTGCTCAGCATTTCGGAGCTGTCCAACAACTAACAAGGCTGAAAATTGAATGTAAAGCTGCAAATTCACAGATAGTCCATTTTTGACTTCTTTCGCTGAGATAAAGCGTTTTTGGCTTCTGGCTTTCTGATCATTTGTAACTTAAGCAGATCAACTAATTTCAGCTTATTACAGCCAGATCTAGTGCTGCTCAGCATTTCGGTGCTGACCAACAACTAACAAGGCTGAAAATTGAATGTAAAGCTGCAAATTCACAGATAGTCCATTTTTGACTTCTTTCGCTGAGATAAAGCGTTTTTGGCTTCTGGCTTTCTGATCATTTGTAACTTAGGCAGATCAACTAATTTCAGCTTATTACAGCTAGATCTAGTGCTGCTCAGCATTTCGGAGCTGTCCAACAACTAACAAGGCTGAAAATTGAATGTAAAGCTGCAAATTCACAGATAGTCCATTTTTGACTTCTTTCGCTGAGATAAAGCGTTTTTGGCTTCTGGCTTTCTGATCATTTGTAACTTAAGCAGATCAACTAATTTCAGCTTATTACAGCTAGATCTAGTGCTGCTCAGCATTTCGGAGCTGTCCAACAACTAACAAGGCTGAAAATTTTATGTAAAGCTGCAAATTCACAGATAGTCCATTTTTGACTTCTTTCGCTGAGATAAAGCGTTTTTGGCTTCTGGCTTTCTGATCATTTGTAACTTAAGCAGATCAACTAATTTCAGCTTATTACAGCTAGATCTAGTGCTGCTCAGCATTTCGGAGCTGTCCAACAACTAACAAGGCTGAAAATTGAATGTAAAGCTGCAAATTCACAGATAGTCCATTTTTGACTTCTTTCGCTGAGATAAAGCGTTTTTGGCTTCTGGCTTTCTGATCATTTGTAACTTAAGCAGATCAACTAATTTCAGCTTATTACAGCCAGATCTAGTGCTGCTCAGCATTTCGGTGCTGACCAACAACTAACAAGGCTGAAAATTGAATGTAAAGCTGCAAATTCACAGATAGTCCATTTTTGACTTCTTTCGCTGAGATAAAGCGTTTTTGGCTTCTGGCTTTCTGATCATTTGTAACTTAAGCAGATCAACTAATTTCAGCTTATTACAGCTAGATCTAGTGCTGCTCAGCATTTCGGAGCTGTCCAACAACTAACAAGGCTGAAAATTGAATGTAAAGCTGCAAATTCACAGATAGTCCATTTTTGACTTCTTTCGCTGAGATAAAGCGTTTTTGGTTTCTGGCTTTCTGATCATTTGTAACTTAAGCAGATCAACTAATTTCAGGTTATTACAGCCAGATCTAGTGCTGCTCAGCATTTCGGAGCTGTCCAACAACTGACAAGGCTGAAAATGGAATGTAAAGCTGCAAATTCACAGATAGTCCATTTTTGACTTCTTTCGCTGAGATAAAGCGTTTTTGGCTTCTGGCTTTCTGATCATTTGTAACTTAGGCAGATCAACTAATTTCAGCTTATTACAGCTAGATCTAGTGCTGCTCAGCATTTCGGAGCTGTCCAACAACTAACAAGGCTGAAAATTGAATGTAAAGCTGCAAATTCACAGATAGTCCATTTTTGACTTCTTTCGCTGAGATAAAGCGTTTTTGGCATCTGGCTTTCTGATCATTTGTAACTTAGGCAGATCAACTAATTTCAGCTTATTACAGCTAGATCTAGTGCTGCTCAGCATTTCGGAGCTGTCCAACAACTAACAAGGCTGAAAATTGAATGTAAAGCTGCAAATTCACAGATAGTACATTTTTGACTTCGTTCGCTGAGATAAAGCGTTTTTGGCTTCTGGCTTTCTGATCATTTGTAACTTAAGCAGATCAACTAATTTCAGGTTATTAAAGCCAGATCTAGTGCTGCTCAGCATTTCGGAGCTGTCCAACAACTAACAAGGCTGAAAATTGAATGTAAAGCTGCAAATTCACAGATAGTCCATTTTTGACTTATTTCGCTGAGATAAAGCGATTTTGGCTTCTGGCTTTCTGATCATTTGTAACTTAAGCAGATCAACTAATTTCAGGTTATTACAGCCAGATCTAGTGCTGCTCAGCATTTCGGAGCTGTCCAACAACTGACAAGGCTGAAAATTGAATGTAAAGCTGCAAATTCACAGATAGTCCATTTTTGACTTCTTTCGCTGAGATAAAGCGTTTTTGGCTTCTGGCTTTCTGATCATTTGTAACTTAAGCAGATCAACTAATTTCAGCTTATTACAGCTAGATCTAGTGCTGCTCAGCATTTCGGAGCTGTCCAACAACTAACAAGGCTGAAAATTTTATGTAAAGCTGCAAATTCACAGATAGTCCATTTTTGACTTCTTTCGCTGAGATAAAGCGTTTTTGGTTTCTGGCTTTCTGATCATTTGTAACTTAAGCAGATCAACTAATTTCAGCTTATTACAGCTAGATCTAGTGCTGCTCAGCATTTCGGAGCTGTCCAACAACTAACAAGGCTGAAAATTGAATGTAAAGCTGCAAATTCACAGATAGTCCATTTTTGACTTCTTTCGCTGAGATAAAGCGTTTTTGGCTTCTGGCTTTCTGATCATTTGTAACTTAGGCAGATCAACTAATTTCAGCTTATTACAGCTAGATCTAGTGCTGCTCAGCATTTCGGAGCTGTCCAACAACTGACAAGGCTGAAAATTGAATGTAAAGCTGCAAATTCACAGATAGTCCATTTTTGACTTCTTTCGCTGAGATAAAGCGTTTTTGGCTTCTGGCTTTCTGATCATTTGTAACTTAAGCAGATCAACTAATTTCAGGTTATTACAGCCAGATCTAGTGCTGCTCAGCATTTCGGTGCTGACCAACAACTAACAAGGCTGAAAATTGAATGTAAAGCTGCAAATTCACAGATAGTCCATTTTTGACTTCTTTCGCTGAGATAAAGCGTTTTTGGCTTCTGGCTTTCTGATCATTTGTAACTTAAGCAGATCAACTAATTTCAGCTTATTACAGCTAGATCTAGTGCTGCTCAGCATTTCGGAGCTGTCCAACAACTACCAAGGCTGAAAATTTTATGTAAAGCTGCAAATTCACAGATAGTCCATTTTTGACTTCTTTCGCTGAGATAAAGCGTTTTTGGCTTCTGGCTTTCTGATCATTTGTAACTTAAGCAGATCAACTAATTTCAGCTTATTACAGCTAGATCTAGTGCTGCTCAGCATTTCGGAGCTGTCCAACAACTAACAAGGCTGAAAATTGAATGTAAAGCTGCAAATTCACAGATAGTCCATTTTTGACTTCTTTCGCTGAGATAAAGCGTTTTTGGCTTCTGGCTTTCTGATCATTTGTAACTTAGGCAGATCAACTAATTTCAGCTTATTACAGCTAGATCTAGTGCTGCTCAGCATTTCGGAGCTGTCCAACAACTGACAAGGCTGAAAATTGAATGTAAAGCTGCAAATTCACAGATAGTCCATTTTTGACTTCTTTCGCTGAGATAAAGCGTTTTTGGCTTCTGGCTTTCTGATCATTTGTAACTTAAGCAGATCAACTAATTTCAGGTTATTACAGCCAGATCTAGTGCTGCTCAGCATTTCGGTGCTGACCAACAACTAACAAGGCTGAAAATTGAATGTAAAGCTGCAAATTCACAGATAGTCCATTTTTGACTTCTTTCGCTGAGATAAAGCGTTTTTGGCTTCTGGCTTTCTGATCATTTGTAACTTAAGCAGATCAACTAATTTCAGCTTATTACAGCTAGATCTAGTGCTGCTCAGCATTTCGGAGCTGTCCAACAACTAACAAGGCTGAAAATTGAATGTAAAGCTGCAAATTCACAGATAGTCCATTTTTGACTTCTTTCGCTGAGATAAAGCGTTTTTGGCTTCTGGCTTTCTGATCATTTGTAACTTAAGCAGATCAACTAATTTCAGGTTATTACAGCCAGATCTAGTGCTGCTCAGCATTTCGGAGCTGTCCAACAACTAACAAGGCTGAAAATTGAATGTAAAGCTGCAAATTCACAGATAGTCCATTTTTGACTTCTTTCGCTGAGATAAAGCGTTTTTGGCTTCTGGCTTTCTGATCATTTGTAACTTAAGCAGATCAACTAATTTCAGGTTATTACAGCCAGATCTAGTGCTGCTCAGCATTTTGGAGCTGTCCAACAACTAACAAGGCTGAAAATTGAATGTAAAGCTGCAAATTCACAGATAGTCCATTTTTGACTTCTTTCGCTGAGATAAAGCGTTTTTGGCTTCTGGCTTTCTGATCATTTGTAACTTAAGCAGATCAACTAATTTCAGCTTATTACAGCTAGATCTAGTGCTGCTCAGCATTTCGGAGCTGTCCAACAACTAACAAGGCTGAAAATTGAATGTAAAGCTGCAAATTCACAGATAGTCCATTTTTGACTTCTTTCGCTGAGATAAAGCGTTTTTGGCTTCTGGCTTTCTGATCATTTGTAACTTAAGCAGATCAACTAATTTCAGCTTATTACAGCTAGATCTAGTGCTGCTCAGCATTTCGGAGCTGTCCAACAACTAACAAGGCTGAAAATTAATGTAAAGCTGCAAATTCACAGATAGTCCATTTTTGACTTCTTTCGCTGAGATAAAGCGTTTTTGGCTTCTGGCTTTCTGATCATTTGTAACTTAGGCAGATCAACTAATTTCAGCTTATTACAGCTAGATCTAGTGCTGCTCAGCATTTCGGAGCTGTCCAACAACTGACAAGGCTGAAAATTGAATGTAAAGCTGCAAATTCACAGATAGTCCATTTTTGACTTCTTTCGCTGAGATAAAGCGTTTTTGGCTTCTGGCTTTCTGATCATTTGTAACTTAAGCAGATCAACTAATTTCAGGTTATTACAGCCAGATCTAGTGCTGCTCAGCATTTCGGTGCTGACCAACAACTAACAAGGCTGAAAATTGAATGTAAAGCTGCAAATTCACAGATAGTCCATTTTTGACTTCTTTCGCTGAGATAAAGCGTTTTTGGCTTCTGGCTTTCTGATCATTTGTAACTTAAGCAGATCAACTAATTTCAGCTTATTACAGCTAGATCTAGTGCTGCTCAGCATTTCGGAGCTGTCCAACAACTAACAAGGTTGAAAATTGAATGTAAAGCTGCAAATTCACAGATAGTCCATTTTTGACTTCTTTCGCTGAGATAAAGCGTTTTTGGCTTCTGGCTTTCTGATCATTTGTAACTTAAGCAGATCAACTAATTTCAGGTTATTACAGCCAGATCTAGTGCTGCTCAGCATTTCGGAGCTGTCCAACAACTAACAAGGCTGAAAATTGAATGTAAAGCTGCAAATTCACAGATAGTCCATTTTTGACTTCTTTCGCTGAGATAAAGCGTTTTTGGCTTCTGGCTTTCTGATCATTTGTAACTTAAGCAGATCAACTAATTTCAGGTTATTACAGCCAGATCTAGTGCTGCTCAGCATTTTGGAGCTGTCCAACAACTAACAAGGCTGAAAATTGAATGTAAAGCTGCAAATTCACAGATAGTCCATTTTTGACTTCTTTCGCTGAGATAAAGCGTTTTTGGCTTCTGGCTTTCTGATCATTTGTAACTTAAGCAGATCAACTAATTTCAGCTTATTACAGCTAGATCTAGTGCTGCTCAGCATTTCGGAGCTGTCCAACAACTAACAAGGCTGAAAATTGAATGTAAAGCTGCAAATTCACAGATAGTCCATTTTTGACTTCTTTCGCTGAGATAAAGCGTTTTTGGCTTCTGGCTTTCTGATCATTTGTAACTTAAGCAGATCAACTAATTTCAGCTTATTACAGCTAGATCTAGTGCTGCTCAGCATTTCGGAGCTGTCCAACAACTAACAAGGCTGAAAATTAATGTAAAGCTGCAAATTCACAGATAGTCCATTTTTGACTTCTTTCGCTGAGATAAAGCGTTTTTGGCTTCTGGCTTTCTGATCATTTGTAACTTAGGCAGATCAACTAATTTCAGCTTATTACAGCTAGATCTAGTGCTGCTCAGCATTTCGGAGCTGTCCAACAACTAACAAGGCTGAAAATTGAATGTAAAGCTGCAAATTCACAGATAGTCCATTTTTGACTTCTTTCGCTGAGATAAAGCGTTTTTGGCATCTGGCTTTCTGATCATTTGTAACTTAGGCAGATCAACTAATTTCAGCTTATTACAGCTAGATCTAGTGCTGCTCAGCATTTCGGAGCTGTCCAACAACTAACAAGGCTGAAAATTGAATGTAAAGCTGCAAATTCACAGATAGTCCATTTTTGACTTCTTTCGCTGAGATAAAGCGTTTTTGGCTTCTGGCTTTCTGATCATTTGTAACTTAAGCAGATCAACTAATTTCAGCTTATTACAGCTAGATCTAGTGCTGCTCAGCATTTCGGAGCTGTCCAACAACTAACAAGGCTGAAAATTGAATGTAAAGCTGCAAATTCACAGATAGTCCATTTTTGACTTCTTTCGCTGAGATAAAGCGTTTTTGGCATCTGGCTTTCTGATCATTTGTAACTTAGGCAGATCAACTAATTTCAGCTTATTACAGCTAGATCTAGTGCTGCTCAGCATTTCGGAGCTGTCCAACAACTAACAAGGCTGAAAATTGAATGTAAAGCTGCAAATTCACAGATAGTCCATTTTTGACTTCTTTCGCTGAGATAAAGCGTTTTTGGCTTCTGGCTTTCTGATCATTTGTAACTTAAGCAGATCAACTAATTTCAGCTTATTACAGCTAGATCTAGTGCTGCTCAGCATTTCGGAGCTGTCCAACAACTAACAAGGCTGAAAATTGAATGTAAAGCTGCAAATTCACAGATAGTCCATTTTTGACTTCTTTCGCTGAGATAAAGCGTTTTTGGCTTCTGGCTTTCTGATCATTTGTAACTTAAGCAGATCAACTAATTTCAGGTTATTAAAGCCAGATCTAGTGCTGCTCAGCATTTCGGAGCTGTCCAACAACTAACAAGGCTGAAAATTGAATGTAAAGCTGCAAATTCACAGATAGTCCATTTTTGACTTATTTCGCTGAGATAAAGCGATTTTGGCTTCTGGCTTTCTGATCATTTGTAACTTAAGCAGATCAACTAATTTCAGCTTATTACAGCCAGATCTAGTGCTGCTCAGCATTTCGGAGCTGTCCAACAACTAACAAGGCTGAAAATTGAATGTAAAGCTGCAAATTCACAGATAGTCCATTTTTGACTTCTTTCGCTGAGATAAAGCGTTTTTGGCTTCTGGCTTTCTGATCATTTGTAACTTAAGCAGATCAACTAATTTCAGCTTATTACAGCTAGATCTAGTGCTGCTCAGCATTTCGGAGCTGTCCAACAACTAACAAGGCTGAAAATTGAATGTAAAGCTGCAAATTCACAGATAGTCCATTTTTGACTTCTTTCGCTGAGATAAAGCGTTTTTGGCTTCTGGCTTTCTGATCATTTGTAACTTAGGCAGATCAACTAATTTCAGCTTATTACAGCTAGATCTAGTGCTGCTCAGCATTTCGGAGCTGTCCAACAACTGACAAGGCTGAAAATTGAATGTAAAGCTGCAAATTCACAGATAGTCCATTTTTGACTTCTTTCGCTGAGATAAAGCGTTTTTGGCTTCTGGCTTTCTGATCATTTGTAACTTAAGCAGATCAACTAATTTCAGGTTATTACAGCTAGATCTAGTGCTGCTCAGCATTTCGGAGCTGTCCAACAACTAACAAGGCTGAAAATTTTATGTAAAGCTGCAAATTCACAGATAGTCCATTTTTGACTTCTTTCGCTGAGATAAAGCGTTTTTGGCTTCTGGCTTTCTGATCATTTGTAACTTAAGCAGATCAACTAATTTCAGCTTATTACAGCTAGAACTAGTGCTGCTCAGCATTTCGGAGCTGTCCAACAACTGACAAGGCTGAAAATTGAATGTAAAGCTGCAAATTCACAGATAGTCCATTTTTGACTTCTTTCGCTGAGATAAAGCGTTTTTGGCTTCTGGCTTTCTGATCATTTGTAACTTAAGCAGATCAACTAATTTCAGCTTATTACAGCTAGATCTAGTGCTGCTCAGCATTTCGGAGCTGTCCAACAACTAACAAGGCTGAAAATTGAATGTAAAGCTGCAAATTCACAGATAGTCCATTTTTGACTTCTTTCGCTGAGATAAAGCGTTTTTGGCTTCTGGCTTTCTGATCATTTGTAACTTAAGCAGATCAACTAATTTCAGGTTATTACAGCCAGATCTAGTGCTGCTCAGCATTTCGGAGCTGTCCAACAACTAACAAGGCTGAAAATTGAATGTAAAGCTGCAAATTCACAGATAGTCCATTTTTGACTTCTTTCGCTGAGATAAAGCGTTTTTGGCTTCTGGCTTTCTGATCATTTGTAACTTAAGCAGATCAACTAATTTCAGCTTATTACAGCTAGATCTAGTGCTGCTCAGCATTTCGGAGCTGTCCAACAACTAACAAGGCTGAAAATTGAATGTAAAGCTGCAAATTCACAGATAGTCCATTTTTGACTTCTTTCGCTGAGATAAAGCGTTTTTGGCTTCTGGCTTTCTGATCATTTGTAACTTAAGCAGATCAACTAATTACAGCTTATTACAGCTAGATCTAGTGCTGCTCAGCATTTCGGAGCTGTCCAACAACTAACAAGGCTGAAAATTGAATGTAAAGCTGCAAATTCACAGATAGTCCATTTTTGACTTCTTTCGCTGAGATAAAGCGTTTTTGGCTTCTGGCTTTCTGATCATTTGTAACTTAAGCAGATCAACTAATTTCAGGTTATTAAAGCCAGATCTAGTGCTGCTCAGCATTTCGGAGCAGTCCAACAACTAACAAGGCTGAAAATTGAATGTAAAGCTGCAAATTCACAGATAGTCCATTTTTGACTTATTTCGCTGAGATAAAGCGTTTTTGGCTTCTGGCTTTCTGATCATTTGTAACTTAAGCAGATCAACTAATTTCAGCTTATTACAGCTAGATCTAGTGCTGCTCAGCATTTCGGAGCTGTCCAACAACTAACAAGGCTGAAAATTGAATGTAAAGCTGCAAATTCACAGATAGTCCATTTTTGACTTCTTTCGCTGAGATAAAGCGTTTTTGGCTTCTGGCTTTCTGATCATTTGTAACTTAAGCAGATCAACTAATTTCAGGTTATTAAAGCCAGATCTAGTGCTGCTCAGCATTTCGGAGCTGTCCAACAACTAACAAGGCTGAAAATTGAATGTAAAGCTGCAAATTCACAGATAGTCCATTTTTGACTTATTTCGCTGAGATAAAGCGATTTTGGCTTCTGGCTTTCTGATCATTTGTAACTTAAGCAGATCAACTAATTTCAGCTTATTACAGCCAGATCTAGTGCTGCTCAGCATTTCGGAGCTGTCCAACAACTAACAAGGCTGAAAATTGAATGTAAAGCTGCAAATTCACAGATAGTCCATTTTTGACTTCTTTCGCTGAGATAAAGCGTTTTTGGCTTCTGGCTTTCTGATCATTTGTAACTTAAGCAGATCAACTAATTTCAGCTTATTACAGCTAGATCTAGTGCTGCTCAGCATTTCGGAGCTGTCCAACAACTAACAAGGCTGAAAATTTTATGTAAAGCTGCAAATTCACAGATAGTCCATTTTTGACTTCTTTCGCTGAGATAAAGCGTTTTTGGCTTCTGGCTTTCTGATCATTTGTAACTTAAGCAGATCAACTAATTTCAGGTTATTAAAGCCAGATCTAGTGCTGCTCAGCATTTCGGAGCAGTCCAACAACTAACAAGGCTGAAAATTGAATGTAAAGCTGCAAATTCACAGATAGTCCATTTTTGACTTATTTCGCTGAGATAAAGCGTTTTTGGCTTCTGGCTTTCTGATCATTTGTAACTTAAGCAGATCAACTAATTTCAGCTTATTACAGCTAGATCTAGTGCTGCTCAGCATTTCGGAGCTGTCCAACAACTAACAAGGCTGAAAATTGAATGTAAAGCTGCAAATTCACAGATAGTCCATTTTTGACTTCTTTCGCTGAGATAAAGCGTTTTTGGCTTCTGGCTTTCTGATCATTTGTAACTTAAGCAGATCAACTAATTTCAGGTTATTAAAGCCAGATCTAGTGCTGCTCAGCATTTCGGAGCTGTCCAACAACTAACAAGGCTGAAAATTGAATGTAAAGCTGCAAATTCACAGATAGTCCATTTTTGACTTCTTTCGCTGAGATAAAGCGTTTTTGGCTTCTGGCTTTCTGATCATTTGTAACTTAAGCAGATCAACTAATTTCAGGTTATTAAAGCCAGATCTAGTGCTGCTCAGCATTTCGGAGCTGTCCAACAACTAACAAGGCTGAAAATTGAATGTAAAGCTGCAAATTCACAGATAGTCCATTTTTGACTTATTTCGCTGAGATAAAGCGATTTTGGCTTCTGGCTTTCTGATCATTTGTAACTTAAGCAGATCAACTAATTTCAGCTTATTACAGCCAGATCTAGTGCTGCTCAGCATTTCGGAGCTGTCCAACAACTAACAAGGCTGAAAATTGAATGTAAAGCTGCAAATTCACAGATAGTCCATTTTTGACTTCTTTCGCTGAGATAAAGCGTTTTTGGCTTCTGGCTTTCTGATCATTTGTAACTTAAGCAGATCAACTAATTTCAGCTTATTACAGCTAGATCTAGTGCTGCTCAGCATTTCGGAGCTGTCCAACAACTAACAAGGCTGAAAATTTTATGTAAAGCTGCAAATTCACAGATAGTCCATTTTTGACTTCTTTCGCCAAGATAAAGCGTTTTTGGCTTCTGGCTTTCTGATCATTTGTAACTTAAGCAGATCAACTAATTTCAGCTTATTACAGCCAGATCTAGTGCTGCTCAGCATTTCGGAGCTGTCCAACAACTAACAAGGCTGAAAATTGAATGTAAAGCTGCAAATTCACAGATAGTCCATTTTTGACTTCTTTCGCTGAGATAAAGCGTTTTTGGCTTCTGGCTTTCTGATCATTTGTAATTTAAGCAGATCAACTAATTTCAGGTTATTACAGCTAGATCTAGTGCTGCTCAGCATTTCGGAGCTGTCCAACAACTAACAAGTCTGAAAATTTTATGTAAAGCTGCAAATTCACAGATAGTCCATTTTTGACTTCTTTCGCTGAGATAAAGCGTTTTTGGCTTCTGGCTTTCTGATCATTTGTAACTTAAGCAGATCAACTAATTTCAGCTTATTACAGCTAGATCTAGTGCTGCTCAGCATTTCGGAGCTGTCCAACAACTAACAAGGCTGAAAATTGAATGTAAAGCTGCAAATTCACAGATAGTCCATTTTTGACTTCTTTCGCTGAGATAAAGCGTTTTTGGCTTCTGGCTTTCTGATCATTTGTAACTTAAGCAGATCAACTAATTTCAGCTTATTACAGCTAGATCTAGTGCTGCTCAGCATTTCGGAGCTGTCCAACAACTAACAAGGCTGAAAATTGAATGTAAAGCTGCAAATTCACAGATAGTCCATTTTTGACTTCTTTCGCTGAGATAAAGCGTTTTTGGCTTCTGGCTTTCTGATCATTTGTAACTTAAGCAGATCAACTAATTTCAGGTTATTACAGCCAGATCTAGTGCTGCTCAGCATTTCGGAGCTGTCCAACAACTAACAAGGCTGAAAATTGAATGTAAAGCTGCAAATTCACAGATAGTCCATTTTTGACTTCTTTCGCTGAGATAAAGCGTTTTTGGCTTCTGGCTTTCTGATCATTTGTAACTTAAGCAGATCAACTAATTTCAGCTTATTACAGCTAGATCTAGTGCTGCTCAGCATTTCGGAGCTGTCCAACAACTAACAAGGCTGAAAATTGAATGTAAAGCTGCAAATTCACAGATAGTCCATTTTTGACTTCTTTCGCTGAGATAAAGCGTTTTTGGCTTCTGGCTTTCTGATCATTTGTAACTTAAGCAGATCAACTAATTTCAGGTTATTAAAGCCAGATCTAGTGCTGCTCAGCATTTCGGAGCTGTCCAACAACTAACAAGGCTGAAAATTGAATGTAAAGCTGCAAATTCACAGATAGTCCATTTTTGACTTATTTCGCTGAGATAAAGCGATTTTGGCTTCTGGCTTTCTGATCATTTGTAACTTAAGCAGATCAACTAATTTCAGCTTATTACAGCCAGATCTAGTGCTGCTCAGCATTTCGGAGCTGTCCAACAACTAACAAGGCTGAAAATTGAATGTAAAGCTGCAAATTCACAGATAGTCCATTTTTGACTTCTTTCGCTGAGATAAAGCGTTTTTGGCTTCTGGCTTTCTGATCATTTGTAACTTAAGCAGATCAACTAATTTCAGCTTATTACAGCTAGATCTAGTGCTGCTCAGCATTTCGGAGCTGTCCAACAACTAACAAGGCTGAAAATTTTATGTAAAGCTGCAAATTCACAGATAGTCCATTTTTGACTTCTTTCGCTGAGATAAAGCGTTTTTGGCTTCTGGCTTTCTGATCATTTGTAACTTAAGCAGATCAACTAATTTCAGCTTATTACAGCTAGATCTAGTGCTGCTCAGCATTTCGGAGCTGTCCAACAACTAACAAGGCTGAAAATTTTATGTAAAGCTGCAAATTCACAGATAGTCCATTTTTGACTTCTTTCGCTGAGATAAAGCGTTTTTGGCTTCTGGCTTTCTGATCATTTGTAACTTAAGCAGATCAACTAATTTCAGCTTATTACAGCTAGATTTAGTGCTGCTCAGCATTTCGGTGCTGTCCAACAACTAACAAGGCTGAAAATTGAATGTAAAGCTGCAAATTCACAGATAGTCCATTTTTGACTTCTTTCGCTGAGATAAAGCGTTTTTGGCTTCTGGCTTTCTGATCATTTGTAACTTAGGCAGATCAACTAATTTCAGCTTATTACAGCTAGATCTAGTGCTGCTCAGCATTTCGGAGCTGTCCAACAACTGACAAGGCTGAAAATTGAATGTAAAGCTGCAAATTCACAGATAGTCCATTTTTGACTTCTTTCGCTGAGATAAAGCGTTTTTGGCTTCTGGCTTTCTGATCATTTGTAATTTAAGCAGATCAACTAATTTCAGGTTATTACAGCTAGATCTAGTGCTGCTCAGCATTTCGGAGCTGTCCAACAACTAACAAGTCTGAAAATTTTATGTAAAGCTGCAAATTCACAGATAGTCCATTTTTGACTTCTTTCGCTGAGATAAAGCGTTTTTGGCTTCTGGCTTTCTGATCATTTGTAACTTAAGCAGATCAACTAATTTCAGCTTATTACAGCTAGATCTAGTGCTGCTCAGCATTTCGGAGCTGTCCAACAACTAACAAGGCTGAAAATTGAATGTAAAGCTGCAAATTCACAGATAGTCCATTTTTGACTTCTTTCGCTGAGATAAAGCGTTTTTGGCTTCTGGCTTTCTGATCATTTGTAACTTAAGCAGATCAACTAATTTCAGCTTATTACAGCTAGATCTAGTGCTGCTCAGCATTTCGGAGCTGTCCAACAACTAACAAGGCTGAAAATTGAATGTAAAGCTGCAAATTCACAGATAGTCCATTTTTGACTTCTTTCGCTGAGATAAAGCGTTTTTGGCTTCTGGCTTTCTGATCATTTGTAACTTAAGCAGATCAACTAATTTCAGGTTATTACAGCCAGATCTAGTGCTGCTCAGCATTTCGGAGCTGTCCAACAACTGACAAGGCTGAAAATTGAATGTAAAGCTGCAAATTCACAGATAGTCCATTTTTGACTTCTTTCGCTGAGATAAAGCGTTTTTGGCTTCTGGCTTTCTGATCATTTGTAATTTAAGCAGATCAACTAATTTCAGGTTATTACAGCTAGATCTAGTGCTGCTCAGCATTTCGGAGCTGTCCAACAACTAACAAGTCTGAAAATTTTATGTAAAGCTGCAAATTCACAGATAGTCCATTTTTGACTTCTTTCGCTGAGATAAAGCGTTTTTGGCTTCTGGCTTTCTGATCATTTGTAACTTAAGCAGATCAACTAATTTCAGCTTATTACAGCTAGATTTAGTGCTGCTCAGCATTTCGGTGCTGTCCAACAACTAACAAGGCTGAAAATTGAATGTAAAGCTGCAAATTCACAGATAGTCCATTTTTGACTTCTTTCGCTGAGATAAAGCGTTTTTGGCTTCTGGCTTTCTGATCATTTGTAACTTAGGCAGATCAACTAATTTCAGCTTATTACAGCTAGATCTAGTGCTGCTCAGCATTTCGGAGCTGTCCAACAACTGACAAGGCTGAAAATTGAATGTAAAGCTGCAAATTCACAGATAGTCCATTTTTGACTTCTTTCGCTGAGATAAAGCGTTTTTGGCTTCTGGCTTTCTGATCATTTGTAATTTAAGCAGATCAACTAATTTCAGGTTATTACAGCTAGATCTAGTGCTGCTCAGCATTTCGGAGCTGTCCAACAACTAACAAGTCTGAAAATTTTATGTAAAGCTGCAAATTCACAGATAGTCCATTTTTGACTTCTTTCGCTGAGATAAAGCGTTTTTGGCTTCTGGCTTTCTGATCATTTGTAACTTAAGCAGATCAACTAATTTCAGCTTATTACAGCTAGATCTAGTGCTGCTCAGCATTTCGGAGCTGTCCAACAACTAACAAGGCTGAAAATTGAATGTAAAGCTGCAAATTCACAGATAGTCCATTTTTGACTTCTTTCGCTGAGATAAAGCGTTTTTGGCTTCTGGCTTTCTGATCATTTGTAACTTAAGCAGATCAACTAATTTCAGCTTATTACAGCTAGATCTAGTGCTGCTCAGCATTTCGGAGCTGTCCAACAACTAACAAGGCTGAAAATTGAATGTAAAGCTGCAAATTCACAGATAGTCCATTTTTGACTTCTTTCGCTGAGATAAAGCGTTTTTGGCTTCTGGCTTTCTGATCATTTGTAACTTAAGCAGATCAACTAATTTCAGGTTATTACAGCCAGATCTAGTGCTGCTCAGCATTTCGGAGCTGTCCAACAACTAACAAGGCTGAAAATTGAATGTAAAGCTGCAAATTCACAGATAGTCCATTTTTGACTTCTTTCGCTGAGATAAAGCGTTTTTGGCTTCTGGCTTTCTGATCATTTGTAACTTAAGCAGATCAACTAATTTCAGCTTATTACAGCTAGATCTAGTGCTGCTCAGCATTTCGGAGCTGTCCAACAACTAACAAGGCTGAAAATTGAATGTAAAGCTGCAAATTCACAGATAGTCCATTTTTGACTTCTTTCGCTGAGATAAAGCGTTTTTGGCTTCTGGCTTTCTGATCATTTGTAACTTAAGCAGATCAACTAATTTCAGGTTATTAAAGCCAGATCTAGTGCTGCTCAGCATTTCGGAGCAGTCCAACAACTAACAAGGCTGAAAATTGAATGTAAAGCTGCAAATTCACAGATAGTCCATTTTTGACTTATTTCGCTGAGATAAAGCGTTTTTGGCTTCTGGCTTTCTGATCATTTGTAACTTAAGCAGATCAACTAATTTCAGCTTATTACAGCTAGATCTAGTGCTGCTCAGCATTTCGGAGCTGTCCAACAACTGACAAGGCTGAAAATTGAATGTAAAGCTGCAAATTCACAGATAGTCCATTTTTGACTTCTTTCGCTGAGATAAAGCGTTTTTGGCTTCTGGCTTTCTGATCATTTGTAACTTAAGCAGATCAACTAATTTCAGCTTATTACAGCTAGATCTAGTGCTGCTCAGCATTTCGGAGCTGTCCAACAACTAACAAGGCTGAAAATTGAATGTAAAGCTGCAAATTCACAGATAGTCCATTTTTGACTTCTTTCGCTGAGATAAAGCGTTTTTGGCTTCTGGCTTTCTGATCATTTGTAACTTAAGCAGATCAACTAATTTCAGGTTATTAAAGCCAGATCTAGTGCTGCTCAGCATTTCGGAGCTGTCCAACAACTAACAAGGCTGAAAATTGAATGTAAAGCTGCAAATTCACAGATAGTCCATTTTTGACTTATTTCGCTGAGATAAAGCGATTTTGGCTTCTGGCTTTCTGATCATTTGTAACTTAAGCAGATCAACTAATTTCAGCTTATTACAGCCAGATCTAGTGCTGCTCAGCATTTCGGAGCTGTCCAACAACTAACAAGGCTGAAAATTGAATGTAAAGCTGCAAATTCACAGATAGTCCATTTTTGACTTCTTTCGCTGAGATAAAGCGTTTTTGGCTTCTGGCTTTCTGATCATTTGTAACTTAAGCAGATCAACTAATTTCAGCTTATTACAGCTAGATCTAGTGCTGCTCAGCATTTCGGAGCTGTCCAACAACTAACAAGGCTGAAAATTTTATGTAAAGCTGCAAATTCACAGATAGTCCATTTTTGACTTCTTTCGCTGAGATAAAGCGTTTTTGGCTTCTGGCTTTCTGATCATTTGTAACTTAAGCAGATCAACTAATTTCAGCTTATTACAGCTAGATCTAGTGCTGCTCAGCATTTCGGAGCTGTCCAACAACTAACAAGGCTGAAAATTTTATGTAAAGCTGCAAATTCACAGATAGTCCATTTTTGACTTCTTTCGCTGAGATAAAGCGTTTTTGGCTTCTGGCTTTCTGATCATTTGTAACTTAAGCAGATCAACTAATTTCAGCTTATTACAGCTAGATTTAGTGCTGCTCAGCATTTCGGTGCTGTCCAACAACTAACAAGGCTGAAAATTGAATGTAAAGCTGCAAATTCACAGATAGTCCATTTTTGACTTCTTTCGCTGAGATAAAGCGTTTTTGGCTTCTGGCTTTCTGATCATTTGTAACTTAGGCAGATCAACTAATTTCAGCTTATTACAGCTAGATCTAGTGCTGCTCAGCATTTCGGAGCTGTCCAACAACTGACAAGGCTGAAAATTGAATGTAAAGCTGCAAATTCACAGATAGTCCATTTTTGACTTCTTTCGCTGAGATAAAGCGTTTTTGGCTTCTGGCTTTCTGATCATTTGTAATTTAAGCAGATCAACTAATTTCAGGTTATTACAGCTAGATCTAGTGCTGCTCAGCATTTCGGAGCTGTCCAACAACTAACAAGTCTGAAAATTTTATGTAAAGCTGCAAATTCACAGATAGTCCATTTTTGACTTCTTTCGCTGAGATAAAGCGTTTTTGGCTTCTGGCTTTCTGATCATTTGTAACTTAAGCAGATCAACTAATTTCAGCTTATTACAGCTAGATCTAGTGCTGCTCAGCATTTCGGAGCTGTCCAACAACTAACAAGGCTGAAAATTGAATGTAAAGCTGCAAATTCACAGATAGTCCATTTTTGACTTCTTTCGCTGAGATAAAGCGTTTTTGGCTTCTGGCTTTCTGATCATTTGTAACTTAAGCAGATCAACTAATTTCAGCTTATTACAGCTAGATCTAGTGCTGCTCAGCATTTCGGAGCTGTCCAACAACTAACAAGGCTGAAAATTGAATGTAAAGCTGCAAATTCACAGATAGTCCATTTTTGACTTCTTTCGCTGAGATAAAGCGTTTTTGGCTTCTGGCTTTCTGATCATTTGTAACTTAAGCAGATCAACTAATTTCAGGTTATTACAGCCAGATCTAGTGCTGCTCAGCATTTCGGAGCTGTCCAACAACTGACAAGGCTGAAAATTGAATGTAAAGCTGCAAATTCACAGATAGTCCATTTTTGACTTCTTTCGCTGAGATAAAGCGTTTTTGGCTTCTGGCTTTCTGATCATTTGTAATTTAAGCAGATCAACTAATTTCAGGTTATTACAGCTAGATCTAGTGCTGCTCAGCATTTCGGAGCTGTCCAACAACTAACAAGTCTGAAAATTTTATGTAAAGCTGCAAATTCACAGATAGTCCATTTTTGACTTCTTTCGCTGAGATAAAGCGTTTTTGGCTTCTGGCTTTCTGATCATTTGTAACTTAAGCAGATCAACTAATTTCAGCTTATTACAGCTAGATTTAGTGCTGCTCAGCATTTCGGTGCTGTCCAACAACTAACAAGGCTGAAAATTGAATGTAAAGCTGCAAATTCACAGATAGTCCATTTTTGACTTCTTTCGCTGAGATAAAGCGTTTTTGGCTTCTGGCTTTCTGATCATTTGTAACTTAGGCAGATCAACTAATTTCAGCTTATTACAGCTAGATCTAGTGCTGCTCAGCATTTCGGAGCTGTCCAACAACTGACAAGGCTGAAAATTGAATGTAAAGCTGCAAATTCACAGATAGTCCATTTTTGACTTCTTTCGCTGAGATAAAGCGTTTTTGGCTTCTGGCTTTCTGATCATTTGTAATTTAAGCAGATCAACTAATTTCAGGTTATTACAGCTAGATCTAGTGCTGCTCAGCATTTCGGAGCTGTCCAACAACTAACAAGTCTGAAAATTTTATGTAAAGCTGCAAATTCACAGATAGTCCATTTTTGACTTCTTTCGCTGAGATAAAGCGTTTTTGGCTTCTGGCTTTCTGATCATTTGTAACTTAAGCAGATCAACTAATTTCAGCTTATTACAGCTAGATCTAGTGCTGCTCAGCATTTCGGAGCTGTCCAACAACTAACAAGGCTGAAAATTGAATGTAAAGCTGCAAATTCACAGATAGTCCATTTTTGACTTCTTTCGCTGAGATAAAGCGTTTTTGGCTTCTGGCTTTCTGATCATTTGTAACTTAAGCAGATCAACTAATTTCAGCTTATTACAGCTAGATCTAGTGCTGCTCAGCATTTCGGAGCTGTCCAACAACTAACAAGGCTGAAAATTGAATGTAAAGCTGCAAATTCACAGATAGTCCATTTTTGACTTCTTTCGCTGAGATAAAGCGTTTTTGGCTTCTGGCTTTCTGATCATTTGTAACTTAAGCAGATCAACTAATTTCAGGTTATTACAGCCAGATCTAGTGCTGCTCAGCATTTCGGAGCTGTCCAACAACTAACAAGGCTGAAAATTGAATGTAAAGCTGCAAATTCACAGATAGTCCATTTTTGACTTCTTTCGCTGAGATAAAGCGTTTTTGGCTTCTGGCTTTCTGATCATTTGTAACTTAAGCAGATCAACTAATTTCAGCTTATTACAGCTAGATCTAGTGCTGCTCAGCATTTCGGAGCTGTCCAACAACTAACAAGGCTGAAAATTGAATGTAAAGCTGCAAATTCACAGATAGTCCATTTTTGACTTCTTTCGCTGAGATAAAGCGTTTTTGGCTTCTGGCTTTCTGATCATTTGTAACTTAAGCAGATCAACTAATTTCAGGTTATTAAAGCCAGATCTAGTGCTGCTCAGCATTTCGGAGCAGTCCAACAACTAACAAGGCTGAAAATTGAATGTAAAGCTGCAAATTCACAGATAGTCCATTTTTGACTTATTTCGCTGAGATAAAGCGTTTTTGGCTTCTGGCTTTCTGATCATTTGTAACTTAAGCAGATCAACTAATTTCAGCTTATTACAGCTAGATCTAGTGCTGCTCAGCATTTCGGAGCTGTCCAACAACTGACAAGGCTGAAAATTGAATGTAAAGCTGCAAATTCACAGATAGTCCATTTTTGACTTCTTTCGCTGAGATAAAGCGTTTTTGGCTTCTGGCTTTCTGATCATTTGTAACTTAAGCAGATCAACTAATTTCAGCTTATTACAGCTAGATCTAGTGCTGCTCAGCATTTCGGAGCTGTCCAACAACTAACAAGGCTGAAAATTTTATGTAAAGCTGCAAATTCACAGATAGTCCATTTTTGACTTCTTTCGCCAAGATAAAGCGTTTTTGGCTTCTGGCTTTCTGATCATTTGTAACTTAAGCAGATCAACTAATTTCAGCTTATTACAGCCAGATCTAGTGCTGCTCAGCATTTCGGAGCTGTCCAACAACTAACAAGGCTGAAAATTGAATGTAAAGCTGCAAATTCACAGATAGTCCATTTTTGACTTCTTTCGCTGAGATAAAGCGTTTTTGGCTTCTGGCTTTCTGATCATTTGTAATTTAAGCAGATCAACTAATTTCAGGTTATTACAGCTAGATCTAGTGCTGCTCAGCATTTCGGAGCTGTCCAACAACTAACAAGTCTGAAAATTTTATGTAAAGCTGCAAATTCACAGATAGTCCATTTTTGACTTCTTTCGCTGAGATAAAGCGTTTTTGGCTTCTGGCTTTCTGATCATTTGTAACTTAAGCAGATCAACTAATTTCAGCTTATTACAGCTAGATCTAGTGCTGCTCAGCATTTCGGAGCTGTCCAACAACTAACAAGGCTGAAAATTGAATGTAAAGCTGCAAATTCACAGATAGTCCATTTTTGACTTCTTTCGCTGAGATAAAGCGTTTTTGGCTTCTGGCTTTCTGATCATTTGTAACTTAAGCAGATCAACTAATTTCAGCTTATTACAGCTAGATCTAGTGCTGCTCAGCATTTCGGAGCTGTCCAACAACTAACAAGGCTGAAAATTGAATGTAAAGCTGCAAATTCACAGATAGTCCATTTTTGACTTCTTTCGCTGAGATAAAGCGTTTTTGGCTTCTGGCTTTCTGATCATTTGTAACTTAAGCAGATCAACTAATTTCAGGTTATTACAGCCAGATCTAGTGCTGCTCAGCATTTCGGAGCTGTCCAACAACTAACAAGGCTGAAAATTGAATGTAAAGCTGCAAATTCACAGATAGTCCATTTTTGACTTCTTTCGCTGAGATAAAGCGTTTTTGGCTTCTGGCTTTCTGATCATTTGTAACTTAAGCAGATCAACTAATTTCAGCTTATTACAGCTAGATCTAGTGCTGCTCAGCATTTCGGAGCTGTCCAACAACTAACAAGGCTGAAAATTGAATGTAAAGCTGCAAATTCACAGATAGTCCATTTTTGACTTCTTTCGCTGAGATAAAGCGTTTTTGGCTTCTGGCTTTCTGATCATTTGTAACTTAAGCAGATCAACTAATTTCAGGTTATTAAAGCCAGATCTAGTGCTGCTCAGCATTTCGGAGCTGTCCAACAACTAACAAGGCTGAAAATTGAATGTAAAGCTGCAAATTCACAGATAGTCCATTTTTGACTTATTTCGCTGAGATAAAGCGATTTTGGCTTCTGGCTTTCTGATCATTTGTAACTTAAGCAGATCAACTAATTTCAGCTTATTACAGCCAGATCTAGTGCTGCTCAGCATTTCGGAGCTGTCCAACAACTAACAAGGCTGAAAATTGAATGTAAAGCTGCAAATTCACAGATAGTCCATTTTTGACTTCTTTCGCTGAGATAAAGCGTTTTTGGCTTCTGGCTTTCTGATCATTTGTAACTTAAGCAGATCAACTAATTTCAGCTTATTACAGCTAGATCTAGTGCTGCTCAGCATTTCGGAGCTGTCCAACAACTAACAAGGCTGAAAATTTTATGTAAAGCTGCAAATTCACAGATAGTCCATTTTTGACTTCTTTCGCTGAGATAAAGCGTTTTTGGCTTCTGGCTTTCTGATCATTTGTAACTTAAGCAGATCAACTAATTTCAGGTTATTAAAGCCAGATCTAGTGCTGCTCAGCATTTCGGAGCAGTCCAACAACTAACAAGGCTGAAAATTGAATGTAAAGCTGCAAATTCACAGATAGTCCATTTTTGACTTATTTCGCTGAGATAAAGCGTTTTTGGCTTCTGGCTTTCTGATCATTTGTAACTTAAGCAGATCAACTAATTTCAGCTTATTACAGCTAGATCTAGTGCTGCTCAGCATTTCGGAGCTGTCCAACAACTAACAAGGCTGAAAATTGAATGTAAAGCTGCAAATTCACAGATAGTCCATTTTTGACTTCTTTCGCTGAGATAAAGCGTTTTTGGCTTCTGGCTTTCTGATCATTTGTAACTTAAGCAGATCAACTAATTTCAGGTTATTAAAGCCAGATCTAGTGCTGCTCAGCATTTCGGAGCTGTCCAACAACTAACAAGGCTGAAAATTGAATGTAAAGCTGCAAATTCACAGATAGTCCAATTTTGACTTCTTTCGCTGAGATAAAGCGTTTTTGGCTTCTGGCTTTCTGATCATTTGTAACTTAAGCAGATCAACTAATTTCAGGTTATTAAAGCCAGATCTAGTGCTGCTCAGCATTTCGGAGCTGTCCAACAACTAACAAGGCTGAAAATTGAATGTAAAGCTGCAAATTCACAGATAGTCCATTTTTGACTTATTTCGCTGAGATAAAGCGATTTTGGCTTCTGGCTTTCTGATCATTTGTAACTTAAGCAGATCAACTAATTTCAGCTTATTACAGCCAGATCTAGTGCTGCTCAGCATTTCGGAGCTGTCCAACAACTAACAAGGCTGAAAATTGAATGTAAAGCTGCAAATTCACAGATAGTCCATTTTTGACTTCTTTCGCTGAGATAAAGCGTTTTTGGCTTCTGGCTTTCTGATCATTTGTAACTTAAGCAGATCAACTAATTTCAGCTTATTACAGCTAGATCTAGTGCTGCTCAGCATTTCGGAGCTGTCCAACAACTAACAAGGCTGAAAATGTTATGTAAAGCTGCAAATTCACAGATAGTCCATTTTTGACTTCTTTCGCTGAGATAAAGCGTTTTTGGCTTCTGGCTTTCTGATCATTTGTAACTTAAGCAGATCAACTAATTTCAGCTTATTACAGCTAGATCTAGTGCTGCTCAGCATTTCGGTGCTGTCCAACAACTAACAAGGCTGAAAATTGAATGTAAAGCTGCAAATTCACAGATAGTCCATTTTTGACTTCTTTCGCTGAGATAAAGCGTTTTTGGCTTCTGGCTTTCTGATCATTTGTAACTTAGGCAGATCAACTAATTTCAGCTTATTACAGCTAGATCTAGTGCTGCTCAGCATTTCGGAGCTGTCCAACAACTGACAAGGCTGAAAATTGAATGTAAAGCTGCAAATTCACAGATAGTCCATTTTTGACTTCTTTCGCTGAGATAAAGCGTTTTTGGCTTCTGGCTTTCTGATCATTTGTAATTTAAGCAGATCAACTAATTTCAGCTTATTACAGCTAGATCTAGTGCTGCTCAGCATTTCGGAGCTGTCCAACAACTAACAAGTCTGAAAATTTTATGTAAAGCTGCAAATTCACAGATAGTCCATTTTTGACTTCTTTCGCTGAGATAAAGCGTTTTTGGCTTCTGGCTTTCTGATCATTTGTAACTTAAGCAGATCAACTAATTTCAGCTTATTACAGCTAGATCTAGTGCTGCTCAGCATTTCGGAGCTGTCCAACAACTAACAAGGCTGAAAATTGAATGTAAAGCTGCAAATTCACAGATAGTCCATTTTTGACTTCTTTCGCTGAGATAAAGCGTTTTTGGCTTCTGGCTTTCTGATCATTTGTAACTTAAGCAGATCAACTAATTTCAGCTTATTACAGCTAGATCTAGTGCTGCTCAGCATTTCGGAGCTGTCCAACAACTAACAAGGCTGAAAATTGAATGTAAAGCTGCAAATTCACAGATAGTCCATTTTTGACTTCTTTCGCTGAGATAAAGCGTTTTTGGCTTCTGGCTTTCTGATCATTTGTAACTTAAGCAGATCAACTAATTTCAGCTTATTACAGCTAGATCTAGTGCTGCTCAGCATTTCGGTGCTGTCCAACAACTAACAAGGCTGAAAATTGAATGTAAAGCTGCAAATTCACAGATAGTCCATTTTTGACTTCTTTCGCTGAGATAAAGCGTTTTTGGCTTCTGGCTTTCTGATCATTTGTAACTTAGGCAGATCAACTAATTTCAGCTTATTACAGCTAGATCTAGTGCTGCTCAGCATTTCGGAGCTGTCCAACAACTGACAAGGCTGAAAATTGAATGTAAAGCTGCAAATTCACAGATAGTCCATTTTTGACTTCTTTCGCTGAGATAAAGCGTTTTTGGCTTCTGGCTTTCTGATCATTTGTAATTTAAGCAGATCAACTAATTTCAGGTTATTACAGCTAGATCTAGTGCTGCTCAGCATTTCGGAGCTGTCCAACAACTAACAAGTCTGAAAATTTTATGTAAAGCTGCAAATTCACAGATAGTCCATTTTTGACTTCTTTCGCTGAGATAAAGCGTTTTTGGCTTCTGGCTTTCTGATCATTTGTAACTTAAGCAGATCAACTAATTTCAGCTTATTACAGCTAGATCTAGTGCTGCTCAGCATTTCGGAGCTGTCCAACAACTAACAAGGCTGAAAATTGAATGTAAAGCTGCAAATTCACAGATAGTCCATTTTTGACTTCTTTCGCTGAGATAAAGCGTTTTTGGCTTCTGGCTTTCTGATCATTTGTAACTTAAGCAGATCAACTAATTTCAGCTTATTACAGCTAGATCTAGTGCTGCTCAGCATTTCGGAGCTGTCCAACAACTAACAAGGCTGAAAATTGAATGTAAAGCTGCAAATTCACAGATAGTCCATTTTTGACTTCTTTCGCTGAGATAAAGCGTTTTTGGCTTCTGGCTTTCTGATCATTTGTAACTTAAGCAGATCAACTAATTTCAGGTTATTACAGCCAGATCTAGTGCTGCTCAGCATTTCGGAGCTGTCCAACAACTGACAAGGCTGAAAATTGAATGTAAAGCTGCAAATTCACAGATAGTCCATTTTTGACTTCTTTCGCTGAGATAAAGCGTTTTTGGCTTCTGGCTTTCTGATCATTTGTAATTTAAGCAGATCAACTAATTTCAGGTTATTACAGCTAGATCTAGTGCTGCTCAGCATTTCGGAGCTGTCCAACAACTAACAAGTCTGAAAATTTTATGTAAAGCTGCAAATTCACAGATAGTCCATTTTTGACTTCTTTCGCTGAGATAAAGCGTTTTTGGCTTCTGGCTTTCTGATCATTCGTAACTTAAGCAGATCAACTAATTTCAGCTTATTACAGCTAGATTTAGTGCTGCTCAGCATTTCGGTGCTGTCCAACAACTAACAAGGCTGAAAATTGAATGTAAAGCTGCAAATTCACAGATAGTCCATTTTTGACTTCTTTCGCTGAGATAAAGCGTTTTTGGCTTCTGGCTTTCTGATCATTTGTAACTTAGGCAGATCAACTAATTTCAGCTTATTACAGCTAGATCTAGTGCTGCTCAGCATTTCGGAGCTGTCCAACAACTGACAAGGCTGAAAATTGAATGTAAAGCTGCAAATTCACAGATAGTCCATTTTTGACTTCTTTCGCTGAGATAAAGCGTTTTTGGCTTCTGGCTTTCTGATCATTTGTAATTTAAGCAGATCAACTAATTTCAGGTTATTACAGCTAGATCTAGTGCTGCTCAGCATTTCGGAGCTGTCCAACAACTAACAAGTCTGAAAATTTTATGTAAAGCTGCAAATTCACAGATAGTCCATTTTTGACTTCTTTCGCTGAGATAAAGCGTTTTTGGCTTCTGGCTTTCTGATCATTTGTAACTTAAGCAGATCAACTAATTTCAGCTTATTACAGCTAGATCTAGTGCTGCTCAGCATTTCGGAGCTGTCCAACAACTAACAAGGCTGAAAATTGAATGTAAAGCTGCAAATTCACAGATAGTCCATTTTTGACTTCTTTCGCTGAGATAAAGCGTTTTTGGCTTCTGGCTTTCTGATCATTTGTAACTTAAGCAGATCAACTAATTTCAGCTTATTACAGCTAGATCTAGTGCTGCTCAGCATTTCGGAGCTGTCCAACAACTAACAAGGCTGAAAATTGAATGTAAAGCTGCAAATTCACAGATAGTCCATTTTTGACTTCTTTCGCTGAGATAAAGCGTTTTTGGCTTCTGGCTTTCTGATCATTTGTAACTTAAGCAGATCAACTAATTTCAGGTTATTACAGCCAGATCTAGTGCTGCTCAGCATTTCGGAGCTGTCCAACAACTAACAAGGCTGAAAATTGAATGTAAAGCTGCAAATTCACAGATAGTCCATTTTTGACTTCTTTCGCTGAGATAAAGCGTTTTTGGCTTCTGGCTTTCTGATCATTTGTAACTTAAGCAGATCAACTAATTTCAGCTTATTACAGCTAGATCTAGTGCTGCTCAGCATTTCGGAGCTGTCCAACAACTAACAAGGCTGAAAATTGAATGTAAAGCTGCAAATTCACAGATAGTCCATTTTTGACTTCTTTCGCTGAGATAAAGCGTTTTTGGCTTCTGGCTTTCTGATCATTTGTAACTTAAGCAGATCAACTAATTTCAGGTTATTAAAGCCAGATCTAGTGCTGCTCAGCATTTCGGAGCAGTCCAACAACTAACAAGGCTGAAAATTGAATGTAAAGCTGCAAATTCACAGATAGTCCATTTTTGACTTATTTCGCTGAGATAAAGCGTTTTTGGCTTCTGGCTTTCTGATCATTTGTAACTTAAGCAGATCAACTAATTTCAGCTTATTACAGCTAGATCTAGTGCTGCTCAGCATTTCGGAGCTGTCCAACAACTGACAAGGCTGAAAATTGAATGTAAAGCTGCAAATTCACAGATAGTCCATTTTTGACTTCTTTCGCTGAGATAAAGCGTTTTTGGCTTCTGGCTTTCTGATCATTTGTAATTTAAGCAGATCAACTAATTTCAGGTTATTACAGCTAGATCTAGTGCTGCTCAGCATTTCGGAGCTGTCCAACAACTAACAAGTCTGAAAATTTTATGTAAAGCTGCAAATTCACAGATAGTCCATTTTTGACTTCTTTCGCTGAGATAAAGCGTTTTTGGCTTCTGGCTTTCTGATCATTTGTAACTTAAGCAGATCAACTAATTTCAGCTTATTACAGCTAGATCTAGTGCTGCTCAGCATTTCGGAGCTGTCCAACAACTAACAAGGCTGAAAATTGAATGTAAAGCTGCAAATTCACAGATAGTCCATTTTTGACTTCTTTCGCTGAGATAAAGCGTTTTTGGCTTCTGGCTTTCTGATCATTTGTAACTTAAGCAGATCAACTAATTTCAGCTTATTACAGCTAGATCTAGTGCTGCTCAGCATTTCGGAGCTGTCCAACAACTAACAAGGCTGAAAATTGAATGTAAAGCTGCAAATTCACAGATAGTCCATTTTTGACTTCTTTCGCTGAGATAAAGCGTTTTTGGCTTCTGGCTTTCTGATCATTTGTAACTTAAGCAGATCAACTAATTTCAGCTTATTACAGCTAGATCTAGTGCTGCTCAGCATTTCGGAGCTGTCCAACAACTAACAAGGCTGAAAATTGAATGTAAAGCTGCAAATTCACAGATAGTCCATTTTTGACTTCTTTCGCTGAGATAAAGCGTTTTTGGCTTCTGGCTTTCTGATCATTTGTAACTTAAGCAGATCAACTAATTTCAGGTTATTACAGCCAGATCTAGTGCTGCTCAGCATTTCGGAGCTGTCCAACAACTAACAAGGCTGAAAATTGAATGTAAAGCTGCAAATTCACAGATAGTCCATTTTTGACTTCTTTCGCTGAGATAAAGCGTTTTTGGCTTCTGGCTTTCTGATCATTTGTAACTTAAGCAGATCAACTAATTTCAGCTTATTACAGCTAGATCTAGTGCTGCTCAGCATTTCGGAGCTGTCCAACAACTAACAAGGCTGAAAATTGAATGTAAAGCTGCAAATTCACAGATAGTCCATTTTTGACTTCTTTCGCTGAGATAAAGCGTTTTTGGCTTCTGGCTTTCTGATCATTTGTAACTTAAGCAGATCAACTAATTTCAGGTTATTAAAGCCAGATCTAGTGCTGCTCAGCATTTCGGAGCAGTCCAACAACTAACAAGGCTGAAAATTGAATGTAAAGCTGCAAATTCACAGATAGTCCATTTTTGACTTATTTCGCTGAGATAAAGCGATTTTGGCTTCTGGCTTTCTGATCATTTGTAACTTAAGCAGATCAACTAATTTCAGCTTATTACAGCCAGATCTAGTGCTGCTCAGCATTTCGGAGCTGTCCAACAACTAACAAGGCTGAAAATTGAATGTAAAGCTGCAAATTCACAGATAGTCCATTTTTGACTTCTTTCGCTGAGATAAAGCGTTTTTGGCTTCTGGCTTTCTGATCATTTGTAACTTAAGCAGATCAACTAATTTCAGCTTATTACAGCTAGATCTAGTGCTGCTCAGCATTTCGGAGCTGTCCAACAACTAACAAGGCTGAAAATTTTATGTAAAGCTGCAAATTCACAGATAGTCCATTTTTGACTTCTTTCGCTGAGATAAAGCGTTTTTGGCTTCTGGCTTTCTGATCATTTGTAACTTAAGCAGATCAACTAATTTCAGCTTATTACAGCTAGATCTAGTGCTGCTCAGCATTTCGGAGCTGTCCAACAACTAACAAGGCTGAAAATTGAATGTAAAGCTGCAAAATCACAGATAGTCCATTTTTGACTTATTTCGCTGAGATAAAGCGATTTTGGCTTCTGGCTTTCTGATCATTTGTAACTTAGGCAGATCAACTAATTTCAGCTTATTACAGCTAGATCTAGTGCTGCTCAGCATTTCGGAGCTGTCCAACAACTAACAAGGCTGAAAATTGAATGTAAAGCTGCAAATTCACAGATAGTCCATTTTTGACTTCTTTCGCTGAGATAAAGCGTTTTTGGCTTCTGGCTTTCTGATCATTTGTAACTTAAGCAGATCAACTAATTTCAGCTTATTACAGCTAGATCTAGTGCTGCTCAGCATTTCGGAGCTGTCCAACAACTAACAAGGCTGAAAATTGAATGTAAAGCTGCAAATTCACAGATAGTCCATTTTTGACTTATTTCGCTGAGATAAAGCGATTTTGGCTTCTGGCTTTCTGATCATTTGTAACTTAGGCAGATCAACTAATTTCAGCTTATTACAGCTAGATCTAGTGCTGCTCAGCATTTCGGAGCTGTCCAACAACTAACAAGGCTGAAAATTGAATATAAAGCTGCAAATTCACAGATAGTCCATTTTTGACTTCGTTCGCAGAGATAAAGCGTTTTTGGCTTCTGGCTTTCTGATCATTTGTAACTTAAGCAGATCAACTAATTTCAGGTTATTAAAGCCAGATCTAGTGCTGCTCAGCATTTCGGAGCTGTCCAACAACTGACAAGGCTGAAAATTGAATGTAAAGCTGCAAATTCACAGATAGTCCATTTTTGACTTCTTTCGCTGAGATAAAGCGTTTTTGGCTTCTGGCTTTCTGATCATTTGTAACTTAAGCAGATCAACTAATTTCAGGTTATTACAGCCAGATCTAGTGCTGCTCAGCATTTCGGAGCTGTCCAACAACTAACAAGGCTGAAAATTTTATGTAAAGCTGCAAATTCACAGATAGTCCATTTTTGACTTCTTTCGCCAAGATAAAGCGTTTTTGGCTTCTGGCTTTCTGATCATTTGTAACTTAAGCAGATCAACTAATTTCAGCTTATTACAGCCAGATCTAGTGCTGCTCAGCATTTCGGAGCTGTCCAACAACTAACAAGGCTGAAAATTGAATGTAAAGCTGCAAATTCACAGATAGTCCATTTTTGACTTCTTTCGCTGAGATAAAGCGTTTTTGGCTTCTGGCTTTCTGATCATTTGTAACTTAGGCAGATCAACTAATTTCAGCTTATTACAGCTAGATCTAGTGCTGCTCAGCATTTCGGAGCTGTCCAACAACTGACAAGGCTGAAAATTGAATGTAAAGCTGCAAATTCACAGATAGTCCATTTTTGACTTCTTTCGCTGAGATAAAGCGTTTTTGGCTTCTGGCTTTCTGATCATTTGTAATTTAAGCAGATCAACTAATTTCAGGTTATTACAGCTAGATCTAGTGCTGCTCAGCATTTCGGAGCTGTCCAACAACTAACAAGTCTGAAAATTTTATGTAAAGCTGCAAATTCACAGATAGTCCATTTTTGACTTCTTTCGCTGAGATAAAGCGTTTTTGGCTTCTGGCTTTCTGATCATTTGTAACTTAAGCAGATCAACTAATTTCAGCTTATTACAGCTAGATCTAGTGCTGCTCAGCATTTCGGAGCTGTCCAACAACTAACAAGGCTGAAAATTGAATGTAAAGCTGCAAATTCACAGATAGTCCATTTTTGACTTCTTTCGCTGAGATAAAGCGTTTTTGGCTTCTGGCTTTCTGATCATTTGTAACTTAAGCAGATCAACTAATTTCAGCTTATTACAGCTAGATCTAGTGCTGCTCAGCATTTCGGAGCTGTCCAACAACTAACAAGGCTGAAAATTGAATGTAAAGCTGCAAATTCACAGATAGTCCATTTTTGACTTCTTTCGCTGAGATAAAGCGTTTTTGGCTTCTGGCTTTCTGATCATTTGTAACTTAAGCAGATCAACTAATTTCAGCTTATTACAGCTAGATCTAGTGCTGCTCAGCATTTCGGAGCTGTCCAACAACTAACAAGGCTGAAAATTGAATGTAAAGCTGCAAATTCACAGATAGTCCATTTTTGACTTCTTTCGCTGAGATAAAGCGTTTTTGGCTTCTGGCTTTCTGATCATTTGTAACTTAAGCAGATCAACTAATTTCAGGTTATTACAGCCAGATCTAGTGCTGCTCAGCATTTCGGAGCTGTCCAACAACTAACAAGGCTGAAAATTGAATGTAAAGCTGCAAATTCACAGATAGTCCATTTTTGACTTCTTTCGCTGAGATAAAGCGTTTTTGGCTTCTGGCTTTCTGATCATTTGTAACTTAAGCAGATCAACTAATTTCAGCTTATTACAGCTAGATCTAGTGCTGCTCAGCATTTCGGAGCTGTCCAACAACTAACAAGGCTGAAAATTGAATGTAAAGCTGCAAATTCACAGATAGTCCATTTTTGACTTCTTTCGCTGAGATAAAGCGTTTTTGGCTTCTGGCTTTCTGATCATTTGTAACTTAAGCAGATCAACTAATTTCAGGTTATTAAAGCCAGATCTAGTGCTGCTCAGCATTTCGGAGCAGTCCAACAACTAACAAGGCTGAAAATTGAATGTAAAGCTGCAAATTCACAGATAGTCCATTTTTGACTTATTTCGCTGAGATAAAGCGATTTTGGCTTCTGGCTTTCTGATCATTTGTAACTTAAGCAGATCAACTAATTTCAGCTTATTACAGCCAGATCTAGTGCTGCTCAGCATTTCGGAGCTGTCCAACAACTAACAAGGCTGAAAATTGAATGTAAAGCTGCAAATTCACAGATAGTCCATTTTTGACTTCTTTCGCTGAGATAAAGCGTTTTTGGCTTCTGGCTTTCTGATCATTTGTAACTTAAGCAGATCAACTAATTTCAGCTTATTACAGCTAGATCTAGTGCTGCTCAGCATTTCGGAGCTGTCCAACAACTAACAAGGCTGAAAATTTTATGTAAAGCTGCAAATTCACAGATAGTCCATTTTTGACTTCTTTCGCTGAGATAAAGCGTTTTTGGCTTCTGGCTTTCTGATCATTTGTAACTTAAGCAGATCAACTAATTTCAGCTTATTACAGCTAGATCTAGTGCTGCTCAGCATTTCGGAGCTGTCCAACAACTAACAAGGCTGAAAATTGAATGTAAAGCTGCAAAATCACAGATAGTCCATTTTTGACTTATTTCGCTGAGATAAAGCGATTTTGGCTTCTGGCTTTCTGATCATTTGTAACTTAGGCAGATCAACTAATTTCAGCTTATTACAGCTAGATCTAGTGCTGCTCAGCATTTCGGAGCTGTCCAACAACTAACAAGGCTGAAAATTGAATGTAAAGCTGCAAATTCACAGATAGTCCATTTTTGACTTCTTTCGCTGAGATAAAGCGTTTTTGGCTTCTGGCTTTCTGATCATTTGTAACTTAAGCAGATCAACTAATTTCAGCTTATTACAGCTAGATCTAGTGCTGCTCAGCATTTCGGAGCTGTCCAACAACTAACAAGGCTGAAAATTGAATGTAAAGCTGCAAATTCACAGATAGTCCATTTTTGACTTATTTCGCTGAGATAAAGCGATTTTGGCTTCTGGCTTTCTGAATTTGTAACTTAGAGGCAGATCAACTAATTTCAGCTTATTACAGCTAGATCTAGTGCTGCTCAGCATTTCGGAGCTGTCCAACAACTAACAAGGCTGAAAATTGAATATAAAGCTGCAAATTCACAGATAGTCCATTTTTGACTTCGTTCGCAGAGATAAAGCGTTTTTGGCTTCTGGCTTTCTGATCATTTGTAACTTAAGCAGATCAACTAATTTCAGGTTATTAAAGCCAGATCTAGTGC